>NC_091953.1:41996385-42358052 GCF_031021105.1 Erythrolamprus reginae
AGTTGTAATAGGGTTTGTATTGGCTTTTGGGATCACTTGTTCATTCACAATAGAAAGTGCTACCATTGCTGGGTGGTCAGAAACAGAAAGCTAGGTAGGAACAGTCCTTGACAGAACAGTGCTTGACAGATAAATCAAATTCTCCATCATTAGAACATCTAATGAAGCTTCTGTTCCCTTATATTATATAGGAACCCAATAGCAACAAATAAATATAAAGTCCCCAGCTCTCACAGACATTAAGAAGGGCAGCGCCGGACTTACCCGGCAGGCAGGCTTTGCTGGAGGGACCGGGAGACACGGTCCTCATGGCGGCCGCCATTTTGGATCCCGGGCGAAGTCTCGCGATGCGAGACTTCGCTCGGGAGATCAGGGCCTGATTGGCCAGGCCCTGATTGGTCCGGGCGGGGCCTGCTTGCCCTATATAAGGGCGAGCAGGCCCGGGGCTCTTCCTTTTCGCCCGGATTGCTGTTAGCTTGCAGACGTTCGTTCGTCTGCTTGCGGCGGCCATTTTGTTGGCGACCTCGTGCGAGGCGCCATTTTGTGGCCTGCAGTCCTGCGGAAAGCCTGTTAGCCTCACAGCGGAGCCAGCATCGGCTGGGCTCCGCTCCGGTTTGGAGCCTCATTGTTTATTTGAGTGTTGTGGGGGGTGCCGCCTCTGGTGGCCTCGTGGGCCCGCGGTTGTTCGCTGGGGCCTTGGCCTGGGTATAAAGGCCTGGGTGGTGGGCCTTGCTGCCCATTGGGAGGGGGGTGGATCTGCCTCCTGGGAGGCCTGCACTGCTGAGGCCTGCTGCCTGAGGCAGGCCTTGCTTAAGGGGGTGCAGGGTGCTTTGGGGGGTGTGGTCACGCCCTCTTTCCTTTTCTTGGTTTAAAAATAGACTCCAGTTCAGGTGATGGCCCCTAAGAGGAGGCAAGCGCAGGCCCTCCCTACCCATCCAGTGGTGCGGCCTAGGAGGGCTGCCAGGCCGTCTGCCCGGGCTCGGGCTGCGGCAGAGGGCCCCCTGGGGGGGGTCCCAGCGGGGGGGGGGGGGTTTATACCCACGGTCCCTCAACCCGAGATGTCTCCTTCTCTCTCCTGGTCTAGGGTCTTGGAGCGGCTCGACGAATTGGAGAGGTGGCGGTCGGGTGCAGGCCCTGAGGGGCTTCCCTCGACCGCCACTGCAGCGTGGGGTGCTGACCCCGAAGAGGAGTCAACCCCGGAAGGGCAAGTGGCCCCCACCGCGCAGATGGCCCACACCGGGCAGATGGCCCACACCGGGCAGACGGCCCACACCGGGCAGATGGCCCAGTCGGGGCAGTGGTCATCATTCCAGGGCCCAACAAGGATGGGCCCACCGTGGATGGCTTCTACCCCTTACGGGGCAGGTGAGGTTGCACCACACGTAGGCACATCTCCGCTCCTTCCCGTGCAGGGTCCCGGGTTCATCTCGCCCACATTGGGGGGTGGCAACAGCTTCATGGGGACTGCTGCAGGCACTTGTGGACAGGTCTGGGCCCCGCCGGCTCCGCCGGTGGGGGCGCCTGGGGTACCGGTCCCAACCGGGGCGGGGGTGGGGGGTTGGATCCCCCCTCCAACGGCTATTATGCCACCGGTTCCTTTTATGTATCCACCGGGGCTTGGGGTGCTGGGATCGGGGGCCACCACGGTGTGGGACCCGTTCGCCAGCATCAAGCCTGGGGCCATCCCTTGTGGGTTGCCCGCGACGCCTTTAGGGTACCATCTTCACCCGTCAGTTAAGGAGGCAATCTGGCGGGGGGAGTATGTTGATCTGTTCTCCATTTTAAACAGGGAGGTCCCTAAACAGGACAAGGAGGTGGTCCCTGGGGAGAAGGTCAAGAAAACAAAGGTCACAAAGTGCTTCAGCTCGTGGCTGTACGCCTTTCTGACCTTTGCGTCGGTGGTAATTCAGAGGCAGCCGGGTAGGGCCGCTGCCTTGCTGAAGTACATCGACCTTATAGCGAGGGCCCATTTTGAATATGGGGGCACCATATGGCGGCATTACGACAAGGGGTTCAGGATGCGTATTGCCCATGACCCCTACTTGCCTTGGGATATGGTGGTTCCGGACCTGTGGTTCCAGGCCACGCATATGTCAGGGAAGGAGGGCTGTGATAGGACCGATAGTGGTCACTTTATGGAAGAGGAGCCCGCGACGCCCGCGCCGGCCAAGGCCGTGGCGGGTGCCGTTGGAAAAGGGGCCTCTTTGGTTTGTCACGAATTCGCTGCAAAGGGGGCGTGTTTCCGTCCCATTTGCAGGTTTCGGCACGCCTGCGGGAGTTGTGGGGGGAACCATTCCACAGCCGTGTGCCCCCGCCCCAAGAAGGGGATTGAAAAGAAAGGCTCGGGTCCCCCAAAGCCTCCCCCAGCTGCTGGGGGAAAAGGGGCCCAGCCCAATTAATTTAAGGGTGCTTGAGGGTTGGTTGGGTGACTACCACCCTCGCTCGAGAGCGGCCGCTCTCTTGCTAGGTTTTTCGGAGGGATTCAGGATCCCTTACCTGGGGGTTAGGAGGGCCTTCATGTCTGACAACCTTAGGTCGGTTGTTGGTCATGAAGACATTGTTAGGGAGAAGATTCGGAAGGAGGTGGCTGAGGGCAGAGTGCTCGGGCCTTTCCCGGAACCGCCCTTCCCGAATCTTCGAGTGTCTCCCTTAGGTGTGGTCCCCAAAAAGGCGAGTGGTGAATTTAGGTTGATTCACCATTTGTCTTTTCCAAAAGGGGAGTCAGTGAATGATTTCATTCCTGACGAGCTGTGTTCAGTCCGGTATGCGTCCTTCGACGCAGCCGTGACTATGGTTAGGAAGTGTGGGGTGGGAGCCCTTATGGGTAAATGCGACATTAAGTCGGCATTCCGGCTCCTCCCCATACACCCAGACGACTTTGAGCTGTTGGGCTTCCATTTCGAGGGGGGTTATTACGTGGACAGAGCTTTGCCCATGGGTTGCTCTGTCTCGTGCTCTCTTTTTGAGAGTTTTAGCACCTTCTTGGAGTGGGCGCTCAGGAGACAAAGTGGTCTGGGTACTGTCGTTCACTACCTTGATGATTTCCTGTTGGCGGGGCCTGCGCATTCGGAGCAATGTTTCGCTCTGATGCGGGACTTCGAAGCCCTTTGTGCTCAATTAGGGGTGCCTTTAGCCTCTGAGAAGACCGAAGGCCCCGCCACCAGGATTACCTTTCTGGGTATTGAATTGGACTCAGAGGAGCAATCTTCCAGATTGCCCCTAGAGAAGTTGGTTAAGATCAAGCGTAAGCTTGATGAGGTGCTGGGCTGCCGGAAGGTGACCCTACGGCAGCTTCAGGAATTGGCAGGCATTCTTAATTTTGCCTGTCGGGTAGTGGTTCCTGGTAGGGCTTTTTCCAGGAGGTTGTATGACGCGATGAAGGGGCTCCGTTTGCCCCATCAGCGTACCCGCCTCTGCGCTGGGGTCAGGGCTGACCTCGGTGTGTGGCGGGATTTCTTGGTCAGGTTCAATGGTCTGTCTTTCTGGCGGCACGAGCTTCTTTTGGAAGCTGAGTTGCAGCTCTGCTCTGATGCTGCGGGGACTTGTGGTTTCGGGGTAGTGTTAGGTGACCAGTGGTGCTGGTCGGCATGGCCTCCGGAATGGAGTGCCTCTTCGTTGGTTAAGGACCTGACGTTCTTGGAGCTCTTCCCCTTAATAGTGGCCTTAGAGCTTTGGGGGGAGCAGTTTAGGGACAAGACCGTGCACTTTTGGTGTGACAACCTAGCGGTTGTCCATGTGGTGAATGCCCTGTCCTCGAAGAGCGACAGGGTCATGCGGCTTGTCCGCCATTTTGTGCACAGGTCCTTGTCTCTAAACGCATTGTTTTTGGCTAAGCATGTCCCCGGGTTAGATAACGGGGTTGCTGATGCCTTGTCCCGTGGTCAGTTGTCCAGGTTTCGGACCCTGGCCCCGTGGGCCCGAGAATTGCCAGAAGCGTTCCCCAGCCACCTCTGGAGTCTGGGAGGGATCCAGAGTGGTGGAGAGGCGAGGCATCCCGGGCAATCTCCTTGTCTGTAGCGCCCGGCACCCTCAGGGCATACCAGCGTGCAGGTAAGGAGTTTGGGGAGTTTAGGCAGGGCAGGGGTTACCAGCTTAGTTGGCCTGTCCCTGTAGAGCATTTGGCCGAGTTTTGCGTCCAACTTAGGCAGCGTGGCCTGTCAGTTAGGACAATCCGGTCCCGGTTAGCCGGCCTCGCCTTTCTGTCCAAGGCGGGGGGGTTTGCAGATCTTTCGGGTGACTTTCGCATCCGGAAGATGCTGGAGGGCTGGCTTAGGGAGCAAGCGGGGGCCCCTGGTGACACTCGTCAGGCTCTGACGGTGGAGCAGCTGTCTTTAATCAACGTGGTTTTTGACAGTCTGTGTTCCTCATTGTACGAGGCCCGTCTTTTTAGGGCAGCGGCTTGTGTCATGTTTTTTGGGGCCCTACGGGTCAGCGAGGCCATGGCTTCTTCTCAGGCTGACACTTCGCTCCGAGCCTTCCAGTATGCTGATCTGGCCTTTAGACAAGGGGGGGTGTCCCTTGTAGTAAGGCGGTCTAAGACGGATCAGCTGCGCAGAGGGGTTACCATCCAACTTAGTGCGGCCACCGACCAGTCAGTGTGTCCGGTGGCCGCCCTACAGCTGTATTGTGGTTTGCGGGGGTCAGGTCAGGGGTACCTGTTTAGGCATTGGGACGGCACCCCTTTGACCCGTTTCCAATTTTGGGCGTTAGTATCCAGGGCGATGGCCCAGGTGGGCATGGATCCCTCCGGTTACGGAACGCATTCATTCCGTATCGGAGCCGCCACTAGCGCGGCACTCTCTGGTTTCCCGGCCCATCGGATTCGGGAGATCGGCCGCTGGCGGTCAGCGGCATATTTGGGTTATGTTAGGCCCGCTGAGGATCCTAGGCAGGGCTTAGGCTAGGTAACCTCTCTGTGTGTGTGTGTCCTCTTGCAGGTCCCCAGGCTAACACGAAACCGATGGCGCTGCTGTGTGGCCACAGCATGATTTTCTGGGCCGGCCGCGCGACAGCCAGGAGCGCCATCGGGACCCAGCTGTCCCTGGGGCAGTGGGTCAAGGTTGCCTGGATGGGCCGGAGAGGTATGCGGTGGGAGGGTCTCCTACCGGCGTTGCTGGGCGGTCAGCATTCTGTGGCTGCGCCCGGCAATATGGGGGGCGGCTCCTGGAGTCGTCCCCAAAGGGGTCTGGGTGGGCAGCGTCCTGTGGCCGCACCCAGGTGGCTGGTATTGCACTTAGGTGGCAATGACCTGTGCATACTGGGAGGCCTGGCGCTGATCATCCAGGCACGCGAAGACCTGCGAAGGCTTCGTGAGGTATGGCCCACCACGCAAGTGGTGTGGTCAGAAATATTACCTAGGCTTGTGTGGAGGGACGCCTCTTCCCTTAGGGCCATTCACCGGGCTAGGCGACGGGTGAATAGGGCTATGGGTAAAACGGTTAGGGAATTGGGTGGAGTGGTAGTACCCCATCCCCTTATATCAATAGACCGGCCATGGCTTTACCGTGATGATGGCGTTCACCTGTCTGAGCAGGGGAACGCCATTTTCTTACAGGACCTGCAGCGGTCTCTGCGTGAGCTGGCGCAGCTAGAGGGGGGAGTCGGGGGGCCAAGATAGAGATCTGACCCCCACTCCTGTGGCAGGTTAGGGGCGGAAAACTGGGGTGGTTTAGCAACCGCGCGTTCTCCCTTGGGCATCTTTGGGGATGATTGACAGGTTCTCTGCAAGCTCATGGAGGGAGTTTCTGCCTGAGCAGCTGGGGGGAACCTGTCTTTGGGTCCTGCACCTTTAATTCCCGGATTCCGGTTAGCCGGTGGGACCCCCCTCATGCACAGCATGGCAGGGTCGCAGGTGACGGCCTGGCCCTCACCTGGACTTGCATCGAGATACGCCCATGAGTTGCCCAGGAATGTTTTGATGGCACAACGTCATTTCCGCCCCGGAAGTAGTTGTTTGACCCTGCAGGTCCAGTTCCGGGTCATAGTTGATTATGCTAATTTATGCAAAGTATTTGAATAAATTATGCAAATTTTATGTTAATAAAAATGACCCAATTTAAATCCAGCTCTTGTGTCCGTGTCGTTACTCCGTCTCTCCAGCAAGGGCAGCGCCGGACTTACCCGGCAGGCAGGCTTTGCTGGAGGGACCGGGAGACACGGTCCCTCATGGCGGCCGCCATTTTGGATCCCGGGCGAAGTCTCGCGATGCGAGACTTCGCTCGGGAGATCAGGGCCTGATTGGCCAGGCCCTGATTGGTCCGGGCGGGGCCTGCTTGCCCTATATAAGGGCGAGCAGGCCCGGGGCTCTTCCTTTTCGCCCGGATTGCTGTTAGCTTGCAGACACCCGCCCGCCCTCCACTATTTCGCAGTGTGCTTAGCAGTGTTCCCTCTAATTTTTTTGGGGGGTGGGCGGAAAAGTATAGTGTCTGAGCGGCAGTCCCTTCAGGACTGGGTGGCACTCATTCCCTCTCACTCTTTCCCTCTCGGCTTCTGGGCAGGTTTGAAAAACTCTGAGTTGATGATGGTTTTTAAGTGAGCCACTGCTCACTGCTCAGCTTAGAGGGAACTATGGTGCTTAGGGGTCGCCCTTAGGGGGCCGAATGGGAATTTTTTGCAGTTCTGCCTCTTAGCAGAGCTGTTTTTTCGCCCATTCCACACTGGGGTGATGGATGTGCGGTTAGGGGGTGCTTGCTTTTATTAGGTTAATTGGCTTACCTTTGGTCATTTGGGTAGGCAGGTTAGGGGCGGAAAACTGGGGTGGTTTAGCAACCGCGCGTTCTCCCTTGGGCATCTTTGGGGATGATTGACAGGTTCTCTGCAAGCTCATGGAGGGAGTTTCTGCCTGAGCAGCTGGGGGGAACCTGTCTTTGGGTCCTGCACCTTTAATTCCCGGATTCCGGTTAGCCGGTGGGACCCCCCTCATGCACAGCATGGCAGGGTCGCAGGTGACGGCCTGGCCCTCACCTGGACTTGCATCGAGATACGCCCATGAGTTGCCCAGGAATGTTTTGATGGCACAACGTCATTTCCGCCCCGGAAGTAGTTGTTTGACCCTGCAGGTCCAGTTCCGGGTCATAGTTGATTATGCTAATTTATGCAAAGTATTTGAATAAATTATGCAAATTTTATGTTAATAAAAATGACCCAATTTAAATCCAGCTCTTGTGTCCGTGTCGTTACTCCGTCTCTCCAGCAAAAGCCCAGGCCTATTCCAGCTTAAGAATCTCAGTTATTATTACTTACCACCTCTAAAATAACAATGGAAAAGTTTGCTTGTTAAAAAACCCGAACAACTAATTTAAGTTCTATTTTTCAACATGAGAGGCAAGTAAAATAATTCCTTTTCTTTATCCTCCTGTTTGACTTTGAAAGCCGCTTTGCTAAATAAAGCCCAAAAGCTGATCGTGTAGCTGTTACTGAAAAGAGCAGAAATGATTAAAAAGTCATTGCAAACACTTGAAGGCTGAACTAAAACCAGGTGTCTGAAGTTTGAGAAGTGAAACACATCAGTGCCTTATAGCAGAGTTCCCCAACATTCCTAGTTTTGTGAATTGGAGAGGGGGACAGGATGGTTCCATGAGAGTGGCCAGCAAGCACATACAGCTCTATTTGCATGAGCAACATTTATTTATGTTTATGTTTATTTTTATTTATTAGATTTGTATGCCGCCCCTCTCTGTAGACTCGGGGTGGCTCACAACAATAATAAACAATATATAACAAATATAATAATTTAAGAGAAACACTAAAACCCCATTATTAAAAGCAAACATACACATAAACATACCATACATAAACTGTATAGGCCTGGGGGAGATGTTTCAATTCCCCCATGCCTGACGGCAGAGGTGGGTTTTAAGGAGTTTACGAAAGGCGAGGAGGGTGGGGGCAGTTCTAATCTCTGGGGGGAGCTGGTTTCAGAGGGTTGGGGCTGCCACAGAGAAGGCTCTGTACATACACCCGCCAGTGCTGACACAAATGGAGCATGCCTAGTGCTTGCCTAGTGCTCACACAAGTGAGGATGAATGTGCACTCGCTTGCTGTTTTCATGGCCTGGTTGCAAACAGCTCAAGGACCAGTAACAGGCCGCAGTCCAGAAGTTGGGGACCCCTGACTTTTATATAACTTTTGGGAGATGTAGAAAAAGAAGTTACAATTGGTGAAATAGGACTTTTGGTGGTTTATTTGGGCTAAAAACAGTGTAGGTTTAAAGTAGAAGCAATTTATGTATTCAGATTTGGGAGTTATTTCTTGATTTGGGAGTTATTTCTTTGGATGTGTAAAAGTGTAAATGTGTAAATTGAAATTTACAAGGGAAAAGCCTAATAATTCTCTTTTGACATTTCAAAAGAAGCTTACAAACTTTTTGATAAATATATAAATAGTTTAGGAAACTATCAATTTGGATTCTTGTTCTTTTTTATGCCCATTCTAGGGCAAATTCTGTTTGGACCTAATTACTGGTGTATTACATTTGTATGAGGGGTGTGCTCCTCCTGGTTCCTCCTAGGTCACCTGAACCAGTAGCAACCCACTGGTGATGTTATGATGGTGTCACAGAACTAGATCGGTTGGTGCCAGTCGGTGAGCACTGCCATTTTTTTAAAAAAAGTTTTGAATTTGTTTGATTTTTTTTTCCTTCTGAGCATGTGCAGAAGCTGAGTTCTGGCACTGTGCTTGCGGTCACCACCCCCCCCCAGCTTTCTCCCTCCCATATTTTTCATTACTGCACATGTGTGCGCACATGAAGCGCATGCTCATGCGGTGTGGGAGGGAACAAACCAGCAGCAAGGTAAGTTGGAACCCACCTCTGGTTTGTATGATTATAGTACGGGTGCATACTTTCACAGAACTGTCAACCATGGATGATCTCTGGTGGGCCCGGGACAGGGGTTTATCCTCTGTCCTGGTACTTCTTGACCTCTCAGCGGCGTTGATACCATCGACCATGGTATCCTTCTGCGCCAGCTGGAGGGGTTGGGAGTGGGAGGCACTGTCCTTCAGTGGTTCTCCTCCTATCTCTCCAGACAGTCGCAGTCGGTGTTAGTGGGGGGTCAGAGGTCAACCCCTAGGTTTCTCCATTGTGGGGTGCCTCAGGGGTTGGTCCTCTCCCCCCTGCTATTCAATATCTACATGAAACCGCTGGGTGAGATCATCCAGGGGCATGGGGTGAGGTATCATCAATATGCTGATTTATTTATTTATTTATTTATTACTTGGATTTGTATGCCGCCCCTCTCCGAAGACTGATGATACCCAGCTGTACATCTCCACCCCAAGTCCAGTAAATGAAGCAGTGGAAGTGATGTGCTGGTGCCTTGAGGCTGTTAGGGTCTGGATGGGTGTCAACAGACTCAAACTCAACCCTGATAAGACGGAGTGGCTATGGGTTTTGCCTTCCAAGGACAATCCCATCTGTCTGTCCATTACCCGGGGAGAGGGGAATTACTGACCCCCTAAGAGAGGGTCCGCAACTTGGGCATCCTCCTCGATCCACAGCTTACATTAGAGAACCATCTTTCAGCTGTGGCGAGGAGGGGCATTTGCCCAGGTTCGCCTGGTGTACCAGTTGCGGCCGTACCTGGACCAGGCCTCACTGTTCACAGTCACTCATGCCCTCATCACCTCGAGGTTCGACTACTGTAATGCTATCTACATGGGGCTACCTTTGAATAGTGTTCAGAAACTTCAGATCGTGCAGAATGCAGCTGCGAGAGCAATCATGGGCTTCGCCAGGTATGCCCGTGTTACACCAACACTCCGCAGTCTGCATTGGTTGCTGATCAGTTTCTGGTCACAATTCAAAGTGTTGGTTATTACCTATAAAGCTCTTCATGGCATTGGACCAGAATATCTCCAGGACTGCCTTCTGCCGCACTAATCCCAGCGACCGGTTAGGTCCCACAGAGTTGGCCCTCTCTGAGTCCCGTCGACGAAACAATGTCATCTGGTGGGACCTGGGGAAGAGCCTTTTTTGTGGCAGCCCCGACCCTCTGGAATCAACTCCCCCCGGAGATCAGGACTGCCCCCACCCTCCTTGCCTTTCACAAACTCCTCAAAACCCACCTCTGTCATCAGGCATGGGGAAATTGATTCCTTGGGCCGTTTCCATTTTATGTATCATCTGTATGAGATGTATGATTGTTTTTGATATTAAGGGTTTTTAAAGGTATTAAGGGTCTGCGGAGAGGGGCGGAATACAAATCTAATAAATAAATAAAATAAAAATAAATAAATTGTTTTAATGTATTAGATTTGTACTGTTTCTTGTTGTGAGCTGCTCCGAGTCTTTGAAGAGGGGCGGCATACAAATCTAGTAAATAATAATAATATTAATATTATTATTATTATTATTATTAATAATAATAATAATAATAATAATAATATCAATAACTCTAATTTTAATACTTTGGAGTAAGGGCAGTGGTGGAATGAGAGATAATCAAAATAAGAAGATGTAATTTATTGGTGCACAAACCCTGCACCAAGGGGGGGGGTAAATTGGGGGAGGGGGAAGAACAAGAGTCTAAATTTGTATTGCAAATAAGGATATTAGAAAGGGACAAATATGAGTTGGAAAGAACCGAGGGGTAAAATCATATTCCCTTTCCAGGACTTAGAAATCTATACTATAACTTCCCCTTTTACCATTTCAGTTCCTCATATGTAGCATGTCAACTCATTTGAAACAACTTACCTTTGTTCTTTTCATGTGGACAAGAAAAACAGAAGTTAAAGGAGAAGTGGAAGCCCATGAAGAACCATATTTTAAGGGGAAGCAATTCCTCTGTTCATATGTAGGCTAAGCCAGGGATTCTCAAAAATTTTTGAGCACAATTTCCTACAATGTAAATATATTTGTCTGCTTTCCCCATCAGAATTCATTTCTGCTGCTGGCTTGAGACCAGGTTCTCACAAGCTCCAGCAATGCTAGATTAACCTTTAAAATTAATTAATCTTTTCCCAAGAACCAGATCTAGAGGTCCACATTGCCTGGCTGATAGCAGTGTGTACATATGGGAAAGATGAAGACAGACTGGTGGGTGTAAACCCATGTGGAAAGCAAGAGAAGCTGATATTAAAATATCCAGTACCTAAGCAGGCTGCTATGCCAATAAAACAACCATTTAAAAGACCCACTTTGGTATAGTGCAGTGGTTCCCAAACCATTTCAGTCCACCCTCTTCTTGGTGTTACAAACTTACCCTCACAGACCCCACCCCCTCAGGTGGGCATAGCATGGTGGTCAGGTGACCAGGAGGCGTGGCCAACTTGTAAAATGTGATGAAAGTCACTTAACTTAGTAACCAAAATGCTCAATTGTGCTCATAAGTCTTTCTTTTATTCTTTTTTCCTTTCTTCTTTAACACTTCTTTCTTTTTTTTCTTTCTGTCTGACTTTCTTCCTACCTACTATCTTTTTCTTTCTTTCCGTCTTCCTTTCTACCTTATTACTCCCTCCCTCCCTCTTTCTTTCTTTCTTTTTCTTTCTTTTTTTTCTCCTTCCCTCCCTCCCCTTCCCTCCCTCCTTTTTTTTCTGTTCCCCTTCCTTCCTTCTGTCTTCCTTCCTTCCTACCTCCCTACCATCTTTCTTTCTGTCTTCCTCCCTCTCTCCCTCTTTCTTTTTTCTTTTTTCCTTTTTTCTTCTTCCCTCTCTCTTTTGTCTGTCTACCTTCCTTCTTTTCATCTCTCTTCCTTCCTTCCTTACAACCTGTCACTCCCAAAATGTGTCCCACTGTGAGATGGGCGTCTGACAGCTCCATGTATTTGTCGGCTGGGAAAAAAACTTGTAAAATACAGAAACTTTTATTGCTGTGAGAAATTGTTAATTGCTCACCCTCGAAAGAAGAGTTTCTGTATTTTGCTAACCTTTTTTCTCTAAAGAGAAGCCGACAGACACATAGAGCTGTTAAACTTCAATAAGTAAGAAGTCACACCATGGCCACTCTTAGTGCCTCCTGCCACTCCTTTGCCTCTTAGCGCCCCCTAAGGTATCCCACTGCCCCCCAGGTGGTGGTACCATCCACTTTGGGAACCACTGGTATAGTGGTTAAGGTGTTAGCCTAGCAACCACTGTTTCCTGTAAGTTGCGTGCACTTGCGCGTGCCCCAAAATAACCCCCCACGCACCCTTTTCCAAGGGCGTGCAAGGAGCCGGGCATTGGAGTTGGGGGCGGGAAGGTGCCGGCAGTAGACATGGGTGGAAGGAAAGGGAGCCGCGGCCACCCCCGCCTCCCCACGGTGCCTCCGGCCCCCTCCCGCCCCTGGCCTTTCGCCGCTGCCCCCGCCCACCTGATCCACCCCCTCTCCGGCTTTCTCCGCCTCCCGCATTGGGGTTCAACTTCTCCCATGGCGGTGGCAGATGTGGCTTCTCCTCCTCCTCATCTGTGCTCCCAGCCAGGGGGCTGCGAGAGGGTTTTCTCCGTGCTCTTTGGGAATGCCTGCCCCTCTCACAGCCCCTTCGCTGGGAGCGCTTTCATCCCGAGCTTTCAGCAAGGGGGCTGCAGTAGAGGCTGGGTAGGGGTTCCCGAAGCGCTCAGAGAAAGCACTCTTGCAGCCCCCTCGCTGAGAGAGAGAGAGCAATAGACAGAGCAAGATGGAAAGAGAGAGGGAGAGAGAAAGTAAGTGAGAAAGAGAGAGAGAAAGGGAGGGGAGAGAGAGAGATAGCAAGAGAAAGAACAAGAGAGAGAAAGAAAGCAAGAGAGATAGAAGGAGAGAGAAAGCAAGCAAGAGAGAGAGAAAAAGAAAACAAGAGAGAAAGAGTGAGAGAGAGAGAAAGAGAGAGAGAGAGCAATAGACAGAGTGAGATAAAAAGAGAGGGAGAGAGAAAGCTAGAAAAAGAGAGAGACCAAGAGGGGGAGAGAGAAAGAAAGAAATGACTCTTGATTTAAAGCATATGGTAAAAAGCACCCAAATAATAACAGAGAGAAAAAAAACCCCAGCCTCGTGTGTTTGTGGATGTGTGTGAACTCTTGAACCATTTCCAATAGCCCTCACCTGTTATTGGAAATGGTTCAAGAGTTCACATACACACACACACACACAAGGGGACAGGAGACAGGGATGGAAAAAGGGGAGAAGATAGTAATAATAGTAATAGATTTTGGTTTTGTTTTATTATTAATTTCTTTTAATAAAAAAGAAGGGAATTTTTCCTTGTTTGTTTGTTTGTTTGTTTGTTTATTTGTTTATTTGTTTATTTGTTTGTTTGTTTATTTATTTATTTATTTATTTATTTATTTATTTATTTATTTATTTATTTATTTATTTATTTATTTATTTATTTATTTATTTATTTATTTATTTATTTATTTATTTATTTATTTATTTATTTATTTATTTATTTATTTATTTATTCTATGCCACCCAGTCCCAAAGGGACTGCCGCTCAGACACTATACTTTTCCGCCCACATCAGGGAAAAATTAGAGGGAACATTGCTAGCAACTAGGAAATTGTGAGTTACAGTCTTGCCTTAGACACAAAAACTGATTGGGTAGTTTGAGGCCAGGCACTCATTCTGAGCCTAACCCTCCTCACAGGGTTGTTTTTGAGGGGGAGTAGGAAGAAGAAGTTATATTTTCCACTTTGAATTATATATTAAAAAGTGGGATAAAATCTACTAAGTATTATTTTGTCATGTAAAAAAATCCCTTCCTAGATCCTCCTTGATTTCCAACTTACATCTCATCCCAGCGCAATCATCTGGCTCTACAACCAGGCCCAAATTTTCTCAAGAACTTTTCGATCTCCAGGCTAAGTCAAGATTAGGGCCAACCATAATAAATTTTTAAAAACCACGCAAATTGAAATAATCATAGATGGTACTACTGTTCCCTTTGAATCTCTATTCCAGGGGTATCAAACTCATGTCATCACAGGGGTGTCACATGATGTATCGGAGCTTTCCCCCATTTGCTAAACAGGGCAAGGGCATGGCCAGTGTGTGACACATCCAGCCTGCGAACCAGGAGTTTGACAGCCCTGCTCTATTCCAAATTCCCACATGTTGGCAAGAAGGTGTAAACTAGGGTTCTGCAAAACATCACATCTGGTCGCTCACAATGAATATTAATGGGCACTTAAAACTTAAATCTATGTTTTTCATAATACATATTTCATGTTTGGTTTGATCATCTCAATTTTTGTAGTATTTATACATGTGCATATATGTATACACACACAAACAAAATGCAATAAACACATTTTTTGCATTTTTGAAAAAATATATAAACATTTACTGTTTTTACACATTTCACAAATTTAAAGCTAAACTGTTTTTTTATCCATTGGCTCGTTAAAATCTGTTAAATATTTGCTGACAAAATGCATTTGTTTGTAGTCAAATTAAAACAACTGGCCTGCACAAACCGTAGTTTATAGGAAACTACATTCTAATCAGAAAAATATACACAGAATTGTTTATGTATAGTATTCCATACATACTTACCATATGTCAATGAGTTGTCTACCATCAGCATCAACAAGAAAAGCAGAAGTTCAAGGTTGCCTATGTACATGGCCTGGAGTTATCCTCACTTCAGGGTCATTGTGAAAATGGAATGGAATCTGTGGAACAGAAATGTTGTCTTTAGCATCATTGGACATTCTTAAGTCATCTTGGAGTGCTCACAAGCAGCGAGATCATGAGAAGTGAAAGAAAGGAGGAGGTGGGAAAGGGTTTTATCTCACACAAAGCAGATCTTTTTTTTTTCAACCCAGATCTTCCTGCAGTCAAATTGCTGCTCTTAGTTTCCAAACACAACCTTACTGTTTGGCTATTACTATCTTTTAGCATCTTTTCCACCTTGTAAGAGGAACCACTGCAGAATAAAAGGAAGCAAACCCAAATCAAATAGTATCAGTGCAGTTTCAGATAACTGTTTTAGATATTTTAAAATGTAAGGCTGACATGGTTTTCAAAATTGCTGCAATACTTTGTTCAGAAGTATCATATTTGTTAAACCTTCATTTAAGTAGGTTCAATATAAACTGTGCTGGTCAATGCCAATAAAATTGCAGCTAAAAGGAAGCTCTGAAAAACAAGGCAGGTGTAGCAGCATCTTCCAAACCCTCCAATAAAACTAAAATAAGAATTGATCATGCTTGGTGATCCAGAAATATTGACCAACATTTGTAATAGATAAAATGTCTATCCATTTGATAGAATATCTGAACAGATTGGATGATGAAATTAATTTTTGATTCTGTGCTGTGGTCCCACTTGAAAATGTATTGACATACTACATGATGCACACATAATGCATTATATAAACCTATCATTTCTTTAAACATGGTTTACACATGTCTGGCAGGCCCTAGGGGAAGGGCCTTCTCTGTGGCAGCTCCAACTCTCTGGAATCAACTTCCCACAGAGATTCACACTGCCCCACTCTCCTGGCTTTCCGGAAGGCCTTAAAAACTCACCTTTGCCAGCAGGCCTAGGGCTGTTGAGCTCTAACATTCTGTTCTGGCCATTAGCATGACCTGTGATGTGAATGAGTGTGGTTAAATGGTCTTATGACTTGGTTATTTTTATTTATTTATTTATTTATTATTTAGATTTGTATGCCGCCCCTCTCTGTGAACTCAGGGCGGCTCACAACAAAAAATATAAACAATCGTACAAATCCAAATAAATTCAATAAATTTAAGTATTTAAAATAGTTTTAAAAAGAACCCCACTATATTAACAAGCACACACACAAACATACAATACATAAATTGTACGTGGCCGGGGGAGGTGTTTCAGTTCCCCCATGCCTGACGACAAAGGTGGGTTTTAAGAGCTTTACGGAAGGCAGGGAGAGTAGGGGCAGTTCTAATCTCCGGGGGGAGTTGGTTCCAGAGGGCCGGGGCCGCCACAGAGAAGGCTCTTCCCCTGGGGCCCGCCAACCGACATTGTTTAGTTGACGGGACCCGGAGAAGGCCCACTCTGTGGGACCTAATCGATCGCTGGGATTCGTGCGGCAGAAGGCGGTCGCGGAGATATTCTGGTCCGATGCCATGAAGGGCTTTAAAGGTCATAACCAACACTTTGAATTGTGACCGGAAATTGATTGGCAGCCAATGCAGACTGCGGAGTGATGGTGAAACATGGGCATACCTAGGTAAGCCCATGACTGCTCTCGCAGCTGCATTCTGCACGATCTGAAGTTTCCAAACACTTTTCAAAGGTAGCCCCATGTAGAGAGTGTTACAGTAGTCGAATCTCGAGGTGATGAGGGCGTGAGTGACTGTGAGCAATGAATCCCGGTCCAGATAGGGCCGCAACTGGTGCACCAGGCGAACCTGGGCAAACGCCCCCCTCGCCACAGCTGAGAGATGGTTTTCTAATGTGAGCTGTGGATCGAGGAGGACGCCCAAGTTGCGGACCCTCTCTGAGGGGGTCAATAATTCCCCCCCCCAGGGTAATGGATGGACAGATGGAATTGTCCTTGGGAGGCAAAACCCACAGCCACTCCGTCTTATCCGGGTTGAGCTTGAGTCTGTTGACACCCATCCAGGTCCCAACAGCCTCCAGGCACCGGCACATCACTTCCACCGCTTCGTTGACTGGGCATTTTAGATTGTTTTGTTATAATAATAATAATAATAATAATAATAATAATAATAATAATAACAACAACAACAATAATAACAACAACAACAATAATTTATTTAACTCTCCTATAGTAGTAGTAATAATAATAATAATAATAATAATAATAATAATAATAATAATAATAATTTATTAGACTCTCCGAAGACTCGGGGTGGCTCACAGAACACAAAACAAATTGGGCTTTAGAATTGTTTTTTGTATTGCTTTGATATGTTTTGAGCCACCCTGAGTCTCCAGAGAAGTCTAACCAACCAGTCAACAAAACACAATAGACATGAAAACATACAAACCATGGTTTAGAAATCACATTATGCATTAACATAAAGACTACAGAAAATAAAATCTGTGGTTCAACAAGATACAGCAAGACAAATCTCTTAAGAATTATTCTTAAATAACCTTCCTCTTGGTCTTCTCAGTAGTTTTGGGAACGGAGACATTTGGAAGGTAGCAAACCTAACGACTATTGATAACAGTTAAAATTTCACAACTTACTGTTGCTCAGGAATCAGCATTTGCCCACGTTCTTTATCTATCTTCAATATATTAGAGGACGTTTGGGAAACTTTCACAGAAAAAGAAAAAATTGAGGAAGGAACTATGTCCCACAGACAATCCTGATCTTTAATCACAGTTGAGATTCAGAGGTTATTACATCAAGATTATGTTAAGCAAAAAGGAGACTTTCGAACAGAATGAGTAAACATTTCTGAGCATCGTGTTCAAGGTTTGTGGTTTCATGATAGAAAAAAAGGAAGCAAATGAGATATGATCAGATCTATTGGGTTTTTCCAGGCAAGCAACCTTATTTTCCAAAACTTCTGAGTTCAGCATGACAAATCCAATATGAAATATGCACAAAATAAACATGGGCTGGATCAACTACTTTAAGATCTATTCAGATACTAGAAGGCTATAAATGTGGGCATATTTAGACCAGGGGATGAAAATGTCCAAAGATATTTCACCAGAAGAGCCCTTTACTCCTCCACTCGAAACAGAATATCCTACGAAAATAGATTAACAATCCTGGGCCTAGAAAGCCTAGAACTACGGCGCCTAAAACACGATTTGAGTATTGCCCACAAGATCATATGCTGCAACGTCCTACCGGTCAATGACTACTTCAGCTTCAACCACAACAACACAAGAGCACACAACAGATTCAAACTTAATACGAACTGCGCCAAACTTGACTGTAAAAAATATGATTTCAACGATCGAGTTGTCGAAGTGTGGAACTCATTACCGGACTCAATTGTGTGAACCCCTAACCCCCAACATTTCTCCCTTAGACTCTCCACGATTGACCTCTCCAGGTTCCTAAGAGGCCAGTAAGGGGCGTACATAAGTGCACTGGTGTGCCTTTCGTCCCCTGTCCAATTGTCTTTCCTCTCTTTCACCTATCATATATATTCTCTTCCTTTCATATATCTTTTCCTCTAAGTTCACTTTTACCCTTATATATATTACCACATGTCTATTTTCTTCCTTTGTATTTGTGTA
Source organism: Erythrolamprus reginae (assembly GCF_031021105.1). Taxonomy (NCBI): domain Eukaryota; kingdom Metazoa; phylum Chordata; class Lepidosauria; order Squamata; family Dipsadidae; genus Erythrolamprus; species Erythrolamprus reginae. The sequence continues at coordinate 42,014,493 of NC_091953.1, forward strand.
TTGGACAAATGAATGAATGAATGAATGAATGAATGAATGAATGAATAAATAAATAAATAAGGGGTGAAATTCAGCAGTTCTGATAGGGTCTGAAGAACAGGCAGCGGAATGGAGATTTTTCAATATCTTTCCCCCGGGAGTGGGGAGGGAATGGGGATTTTGCAGTATTATTCTGCCAGGAGTGGGGAAGGGATGGGGATTTTGTAGTATGCTTTTCCCAGGAGTGGGGATTTTGCAGTATCCTTCCCCCAGGAGTGGGGAGCGAATGGAGATTTTGCAGCTACCAAGCCACGCCCACAGAACCAGTAAGGGGAAAAAATTGAATTTCACCTCTGGTTTAGATGCTTCCAAATCTAGCACTCACAAGGAACTATCAGCCAGCTGTTGCTTACCCTTTCTGAACCTGAATTCAGAGTGTGGTCAGCAATCAATGCTTTCTTCCTGACCATTAACGGGATATATAATCTACTTCTGTTGTTCCATGCTTAAACACACATCTTTCTCCTCTTCTCAAAAATAAAGTAACAGCTGTTGTTTTGCTTGTCATGATAGTAGACCTTCATTTTCTTTCCAACTACTAATGCTGGCATGTTGGTAATTCTGCATTCAGGCTCTTTTACCTTAATTATACCAACCTGTTGCTAGGAACTGTACAGTACTGACAGCCAGAAATACATTAAAAGGGAACACAAACACATTAAGCACAAGGCGGTAGTGTATTGTATAGTTCTGTGCCCATGAATATAATGTTACTTGTACAGGAATCAATTAAAACAATTTTAAATTGTTTTACAAGCCTCCACTGCACTTTTAGTCATTTCATTGATTCCCTGCGTCAGTATTTCCACATAGAAGGCCTCAGTTACAGGGCTAATGATTTTAAGGAAAAAAATCTTCTGTCTTCAAAATAATTTTCCCACCCACCTTCTTCCAATAAAAATCTCTACTCTAATTTGATTAAATATCACCAAAATGAAAGCTATAAGCCCTTCATCTTTGTAGACTTTAAAGAAGAGACTGGAAAACATTTACGAACTTATAGCTTAAGGGTTTTTCCTGCACATTGCAACATGTTGGCATACATGATTCTCTTCAAACTTTTCTATATTAAGATTCTATTTTTATATATGAAATCTGTCTGCATGGCATTATGAGGATGCCAAATATGATGTTATTAGCTATGGAAAATGTTTTTAACCATCATTAACTCTAGATATATATACTTAAATATAATGCTGTTTAGTTCCAAAGGAGAAAAGTGAAATGGAAAAAAACCACTATTCCAAAACTGAAAGAATAGATGCTCTCCTTTAGCATGTTTATGTATGTTGCCAATTACACAGACGTTTATATTACAGAGATTCTTTTATTCCTATTACAGTGATCCCTCGAGTTTCGCGATCTCAATCTTCGCGAAACGCTATATCGCAATTTTTTAAAAAATATTAATTAAAAAAAAAACCACTTCCGCGTTTGGCTTCGGGAGTCAGCTGGGAAGCGGCGTGGCTGTTTTAAAAGGTCGCAGCCGGCCTGGGGGGCTTCCCAGCACCCCCCCGAACCCCCAACCCGGGTTCGGGGGGGTGCTCGGGAAGCCCCCCAGGCCAGCTGCGACCTTTTAAAACAGCCGCGCCGCTTCCCAGCTGAGTCCTGAAGCCAAACGCCAAAGGCGAACTTCCGCGTTTGGCTTCAGGACTCAGCTGGGAAGCGGCGCGGCTGTTTTAAAAGGTCGCAGCTGGCCTGGGGGGCTTCCCAGCACCCCCCCGAACCCCCAACCTGGGTCTTCCCGGCCGCCCACGCAAAGGGGAAACCCCGGCTCCTCGCTGATGCCCGCTGCTCGCCCGCCCGCCAGCAAGAGGGGGAAGACCCAGGGAAGGTTCCTTTGGCCGCCCAGCAGCTGATCTGCTCGGTAGCGCAGCAGCAGCGAGGAGCCGAATCGGGGTTTTCCCTTTGCGTGGGCGGCGGGGAACGCAAACTCCACCATCTACGCATGCGCGGCCATAGAAAAAAAGGGCACGCATGCGCAGATGGTGTTTTTACTTCCGCAACCCTACATCGCGAAAAATCGATTATTGCGAGGGGTCTTGGAACGGAACCCTCGCGATAATAGAGGGATCACTGTATTCAAACTTTTCTCGAGGAAGAGCAAATTGTTATAGTCTATCTGTGTATGGAGAATAAAATGATGAGGTTAGAAACTATAGAAATGACAAGAAAGAATACAAGAACATGGATTAAGGCAGAGGCTCAAATTCTCATTTACATTTTTAACAAAAGACTTAAGAAACTTCTGCTGCTGCACAAACTGCCAGCCAGTCTCCAATTGCAATTCAAGATGTGGTTATTAATTATAAAGTCATGCATGGCCTAGGGCAGTGATGGCACTGCAGAGTGCCAAAAATACCCATATTACAATGAGTATTATTATTATTATTATTATTATTATTATTATTATTATTATTATTATTAATTAGATTTGTATGCCGCCCCTCTCCGTAGACTCGGGGCGGCTCACAGCAATGATAAAAACAATATATAATGACAAATCTAATAGTTAGAATCTAAAATAACATTAATACATTTAAAAGTCTAAAAAACAAGAAACCCCAATATATGAAAACATACATACAGTCATATCATACACAAAAAACTACATAGGCAGGGGGAGATGTTTCAGTTCCCCCACGCTTGACGACAGAGGTGGATTTTAAGGAGTTTACGAAAGGCAAGGAGGGTGGGGGCAGTTCTAATCTCTGGAGGGAGTTGATTCCAGAGGGTCGGAGCCACCACAGAGAAGGCTCTTCCCCTGGGTCCCGCCAAATGACATTGTTTAGTTCAGTGTTTCCCAACCTTTTTTGAGCCGCGGCACATTATTCATATTTTCGAAATCCTGGGGAACACTGAACGGGGGACGGGGGAGGGCGCGGGGGGGCTAAAGAAAAGTTTGGACAAAAAAAATATCTCTTCCTCCATTTCACTCTATTTCTCCCTCCCTCTTTCTCTCTCTCCATCCCTCTTTCTCTCTCCCTCCTTCCCTCCCTCTATGTCTTTCTCTCTCCCTTGCTCTCTCTCTGCCTCTCTTGCTATCTCTTTCTCTCTCTCTCTTTCTCTGTCTCTCTCTGTCTCTCTTGCTATGTCTCTTTCTCTCTCTCTCTTTCTGTCTCTCTCGCTATCTCTTTCTTTCTCTCTCTCTGTCTTTCTTTCTCTCTCTTGCTATCTCTCTTTCTCTCTCTTTCTGTGTCTCTTGCTATCTCTCTTTCTTTCTCTCTTTCTCTTTCTCTGTCTCTCGCTCTGTCTCTCTTGCTATCTCTCTCTCTCTCTCTCTTGCTATCTCTTTCTTTTTCTCTCTCTCTCTCTTGCTATGTCTCTCTTCCTCTCTCTCTCTCGGGCAGGGAGTGGGGGCTAAAGTAGTTTGGACAAAAAAAATATCTCTTCCTCAATTTCACTCTATTTCTCCCTCCCTCTTTCCTCCCTCCCTCTTTCCTTTCTATCTCTCCATCCCTCTTTCTTTCTCCCTCCTTCCCTCCCTCTATGTCTTTCTCTCTCCCTTTCTCTCTCTCTGCCTCTCTTGCTATCTCTCTTTCATTCTCTCTCTTTCTCTCTTTCTCTGTCTCTCTTGCTATGTCTCTTTCTTTCTCTCTCTCTTTCTCTCTCTTTCTCTCTCTCTCTGTCTCTCTTGCTATCTCTTTCTCTCTCTCTTTCTGTCTCTCTTGCTATCTCTTTCTTTCTCTTTCTCTGTCTCTCTCTTGCTATCTCTCTTTCTCTTTCTGTGTCTCTTGCTTTCTCACTCTCTCTCTTTCTTTGTCTCTCGCTCTGTCTCTCTTGCTATCTTTCTCTCTCTCTCTCTTTCTCTCTCTCTCTCTTGCTATCTCTTTCTTTTTCTCTCTCTCTCTTGCTATGTCTCTCTTCCTCTCTCTCTCGGGCAGGGGGTGGGGGCTAAAGAAAAGTTTGGACAAAAAAAATATCTCTTCCTCCATTTCACTCTATTTCTCCCTCCCTCTTTCCTCCCTCCCTCTTTCCTTTCTATCTCTCCCTCCCTCTTTCCTTTCTATCTCTCCCTCAATCTTTCCTCCCTCCCTCTTTCCTTTCTATCTATTTTCTATCTCTCCCTCCCTCTTTCCATTGTATCTCTCCCTCCCTCTTTCCTCCCTCCCTCTTTCCTTTTTATCTATTTTCTTTCTATCTCTCCCTCCCTCTTTCCATTGTATCTCTCCCTCCCTCTTCCCTCCCTCCCTCTTTCCTTTCTATCTCTCCCTCCCTCTTTCCTTTCTATCTCTCCCTCCCTCTTTCCTTTCTATCTATTTCCTTTCTATCTCTCCCTCCCTCTTTCCTCCCTCCCTCTTTCCTTTCTATCTCTCCCTCCCTCTTTCCTTTCTATCCTTCTCTCCGTCCCTCAGCGGCGGCAAAGAAGAAGGAAGGCAGGCTGCAGAGGGCACCGAGGACAAGAGCACTCGCTCGCTCCCTCGCCCTCTGACTTCCCTCCCTCGCTGCTGAAGGGACGAGCGTGGGCACGAGCGCGCGCGGGCCCGTTGCAAGAAGTTTTTATTTTTATCTTTTTTCCTTCCCCCGGCTCACAGTAGAGAGAGAGAGAGAAAGAAAGAGCGCAGCCAGGGAAAGCAGCCTCGAGCCGAGTGCGAACTGCAGGATGCGGCAAAGGACTCCTTGCCAACGAAAAAGGGGGTGGGGGTGGCAAAGCCTGGGAGGCGGGGAAGGGAAGAGCGGGATACCCCCAGACAGAACGGCTGAGGGGAAGGAAAGACGGAAGGAGGGAGGGATTGAGAAGCGAAGCCAGGGAGGGCTGAGAGAAAAGGGTAGCGGCGCGCAAGAGAGAGGGGGGGGCGGGCATTCCCGAAACGGACGGAGAAAGCCCTCTCTCGCAGCGAAAGTGCTCCCAGCCAGGGGGCTGCGAGAGAGGGCATTCTCTGTCAGTTTCGGGAAAGCCCGCCCCGGCACTGGCAGCGCCCCGTCCAGCTGGAGCTTCCCTAGGAGCTCCGCGGCACACCTGGCTGTGTCTCGCGGCACACTAGTGTGCCGCGGCACACCAGTTGGGAAACACTGATCTAGTGCTCTCCTCTGATGTTGGATTGTAAACAGGCCCCCATTTACCTCCCAGTCAACATGATCTAATAATACTGGCACAAATGTAGAAGGTTCACTTCAGTAAGAGTAGAGTGGTTAGGACATTATCTAGGACAGTGATTTTCAACCTTTTTTGAGCCGTGGCACGTTTTTTACATTTACGAAACCCTGGGGCACATTGAGGGGGGGGGGCGGCTAAAAAAAGTTTGGACAAAAAAATTCTCTCTCTCTCTCTCTTCCTCCCCTTCACTCTATTTCTTTCTCCGTCCCTCTTTGTCTCCCTTCCTTCCTGTTTCTTTCTCTCTCTCCATCCCTCTTTCTCTTCCTTCCTCTTTTTTGCTCTTTCTCCCTCCCTCCCTCCTATGTCTTTCTCTCTCTCTCCTTCCCTCCCTCTTTCTCTCTCTCTTGCTTTCTTTCTCTCTCTTTCTCTCTCTTGTTTTCTCTCTCTTGCTTTCTTTCTCTCTCTCTTGTTCTCTTTCTCTCTCTCTCGCTCTTTCTCTCTTGCTTTCTCTCTCTCTCTTGCTTTCTTTCTCTCTTTCTTTCTCTCTCCCTTGCTTTCTTTCTCTCTGAGCTTCGCGGCACACCTGACCATGTCTCACGGCACACTAGTGTGCCACGGCACACTGGTTGAAAAACACTGGTTTAGTTGACGGGACCCGGAGAAGTTTCTGGTTCTGGCGGAGGCAGAGGGGAGGATTTGCTGCTCCGCCGGACTATGCATGCAATTCCCTCTGCCCCCACATGCACTCATGACCCCCTGCTTGTGACCCCCACACACCATCTGTGCGTATGCGCAGCAGAGACCTGAAAACCAGCTGGCCGGCAGGAGGCACATGTGCATCCGTGATGGAACTGAGCTGGGATGAATGGCTTGCGTGGCCACAGAGGGCTCTGCATGCTGTCTGTTGCACGCATGCCATAGGTTCACCATCACAGGCATAGAGCCTGGCTATCAAAAGAACCATAGTCTTCTCAAAGGAATTATTTATTATTATTATTATTATTATTATTATTATTATTATTATTATTATTATTTATTAGATTTGTATGCCGCCCCTCTCCAAAAACTCGTAAAACAAATAAATATTACTTTAAAACTAACGGAACACTTAGGATCCTTACTATGTGGAGATAATGTGCAAGAAGAAAAAAAAAATCCACCTGAGATTCTAAGATGAGCTATGGACATACTCTTTTCATGCTAATGTTGTAATACTACAAGAGATAAGTTTTGAAACTCTTCCCATAATGTGGCCTTTCAAATACAGTAATTTCATACTGGAAAAAGAAAGTGGCCAGTTCAATTTAAAAAAGCAATTATTTGCAAAACAGTGCCATCTATAGGCAGTTACTTATGATTTCAGTCATTTTAAAAATCTTTTCTATGGAGGTATGCAAAGTGTAAAATGCAGTGTGCAATTTTCTGTGCTTTTTATTAAAATCCTTAGGCTAAAAATTGTAGTTTGATGCTAGATGGATGATATTAAAAATTTGGTCTCAGAGAATCTGATATTTATTGATTTTTTTGAACATGTGAGAAATATAAAAAAATCTCACGCTGCTATTCATGCTAATTCTTACAATGTGTAGTGATTACAAGAATGTGCAAATGATCTATATTTCATGAATAATCTCAGATATCATTGTGTTCAGGGAGAACCACCTGTTTTCAATTTTTTTTCTGAAAAACTTTGCCAGGAAAATTGTGGGGAGTCTTGGAGAAATGTACACAATAGAGTGGAATAAAAAATAGTTACTAATTAACCATCTTCAGAGAGACAATTTAAAAAAGAACTTAATGTTGGGCTACATGTCAGGAAACCTGTGTTCATCCCTACTTATTTTTGAGGCTCCCAATCTGCTTCAGACCAATCACTAACTCTCAGATCAATATTATAAGAAATAAAATTTGCAGAAGACTGGGATGGAAAAATCCATACATATTTCCCTTAACTGTTTTTGAAGGAAGAATAATTTTAAAATACAATTCAGGATAGTGTCATTATATTCAATAATTTAACCAATCCCCCCCTCCCCATATAATGAAGCAAAGCAATTAGTTATACTAAGACATCAATTCTTAGTACAAAAAACAAAGAGCAATACAAAGAGCAATAGAAAATCAAAAAATCACTAGTACTTCGATGTTTCTAAATATAACATTTTGCTTCAAGCAGTCTTTGCTTTAAAATGTTTTATTCTGTAAAGTTAACACAGAGTATTAAAAACATAAAGACAATGAATACTCAACATGCATTAGCAAAACCAAACCCAAACAAAAAATAAATCACCCTAGCAGCAAATTCAAAGGTGGAATAGTAAAAAAGGATAGCAAGGTTATTCATACAATGTGCATCTATAAATCAAATGCAATTATTACATTATAATTATGTTCCTTATTTTGTTTAAAGGAAAAAAAATTATAAGATATATACAGAATCAAGTTAAGAATTTAGCAGTTAAATTGTATATGGTTCCAATCGCTTAACTCTTAAAAACATGTTAAAATAAATGTTGGATGTTGTAGTAATAGCATTCCTTGGCTAGAAAAAGACTTTCTCTAATAAATTAGACTGAATAAAACATTATTCATTATTCATTATGGCATTAGAAATTAGTTTTTAAAAACCAGGTAGGCATCAAATATTTGAAGACCGATTCAGAATAGTTCTACATGGAAGATCATCTAAGTTTATTACAGTTTACCGTAATTCTCATTAGACTTGCATGCTTTTGGTTATACTTAAAATTTATTGAAATTAACAAGAAAAGCAAGCAATGACCATTGATTTTCTGGGAGTAAAGCTAAGTCTTATTTATTTATTGAGCAGACCATTATTAGTATCTTAATTCACCCATTCAGGATATTTTGAATGCCATGTTTATATCCAACATTATGGTTATGAAATTGCTTCATTCGATATATTTTTGGCTTTCCCGCACAAATGTGCACATATATACCCACCTCAGCTGTAAGAAAACCTCAATACAAGCTTTTCTTGAACACATAATAGAGTGAACCACCATAAATAACGAGTTGCCAGACATAGCCTTATGCCTAAAAATTACATTTATGTAGCCGGATTTTATAACAATTTATTTGGAAGCATATGTCACAGAAAATCCAACACAAGTTACTTTTAAGTAGTCAAGCAGAAGACTGCAATCTTGGCCTTTTCTGTCCGTTTAGTTGATTACTAAACCTGTGTAACAATATTGTATTATCTTGACTGGATAGCATTACTTATTTCCTTGTTCACTATATGCACAAAATTTTATTAATAATATTATTAATAATATTAATAATAAAGCAGGTTCAAGTAAAGTCTCGATTGCTTGCTCCTCTGGATCTCATTTTGGGGGGAATTTAGACATCTCCCCCAGGCTTATAGACTTTATGTATAGTATGCTTGTGTTGTATGTTTTTTTAAATGACATTTTTTTAAAATACATGTACTTTCTTTTAATATTAGATTTGTTACAATGTATATTGTTATTATTGTTGTTGTGAGCCGCCCCGAGTCTGCGGAGAGGGGCGGCATACAAATCTAATAAATTATTATTATTATTATTATTATTATTATTATTATTATTATTATTATTATTATTGACAAAATTTTGTACATTTACAATTGTGATTTTTTACAAAAAGTGTAATGCCTCTTGCTATGATTTTTACTATTCATACAGATTAAAAGACATTTTTACCCACCCACCCCGCTGTAAGGCTGAAGTCTTTTCAGACTTATGTAACCTACCATGGAGTAAGTTATAAATCATTTTGTGGTAAGCCATTCAAGAAACCTGGGAAGATACATGGACTTCTGTTCTGCACTACTATTCTGCACATTAGCTGGAACAGTGAAAAGAAAAAAAATACAAACACAGAAGGTTTCTGCTGGTATGTCCTTGTTAAGGTATAAGGTGGCAATTGTAAGTAGCAAAGTAGCAGAATGATATAATCCTATGAAATTTAAAACATGCATTTTCCATTGCATTACATACAGGCCTTTACTGTTACTAACCTTCATACAGAAAAAGATTTATGAATGAGGCAGACAAGAAGTACACATCTATTGATGCATTATAGTCCCCTATTTAAACTAACACATAAGTTTCATTATATAAGCAAAGAAAAATATCTACAAAAGTAAATATCTGCAAAACAAAAACAAAATCCTACATATTGTTTAGGTAGCACTCTTTTTAGATAAAAAGTATGACATCTTCCTAATTTTAATTTATTATAGCAAGCTTAGGTTGTAGGAAGATGCACCCATCTAATCCTAAATTTACTTCTGCAAATTAATATAGGTATGGGCATATTTTAAAACTCAATTAGTCGTCTTAAGAATTCAAAAAATACCATTTAGCAGGCCTTGTTTATGCTACTACATAACTTATGTGTGCTAACACATTACAAAATTTGTGCTCAAGATATAGGTAATTAAATTAAGGCTTACTAAAGTTCAGATTAAGGAAGAACAATCTCATTTCCAACAAGCTTTGATGGACATTTTAAAGCAATTTTACATTTTTGCTAAATTTAGAGTAACTTGACAAGAAGTAAAAAAGCACAAACCATAGAAAAGGAAATGTTGTGAAGAAAGCTAGAAGCTGCTCCAAAATTAGAAGAAACTTTAGGCAATATTCATACTTAATAATACTTACAAGCAAAACTATTGGATGAAAAACTTATTAATGATTCCCCCCATAGAAAGACTCATTCTGGGATTTACTCTTACAGGAAAGACCTGCTTAATTTTTCTACACAAATCTGTCAATTAAAGATGTAAGTCGCAATTTCTAATATGCCAAGAAGTTCCTTGGAAAAGGTCAAGAGAACAATTTTTATAAGTATCAGACTTTAATAAACCAAGCAGAGCTTAGACCTTTATTAATTTTAAGCTTTGTTATGAACTTAATGGACATTTCAAATGTGCAACAGTGTAGCAGCTTAGCTTGCTGTCTATCAATTTGAATTCAAAGAAAAATAAATATGCAAGACTAAGACAATAATGCATGATCTAATTCAAAAAGGATCTCAATAGTGAAAAGTTCCATTGTATTTTCTCTCACTGGGATGGAATGCACATTTCATTGTAGTACTCATAAGCAGGCCAGTCGTAAGAAACTGCTCTGCTTCTTTTGCTAGCTTAGTATAAAGTAAAGAGCTAATTAATTGGGACATGATCTAAGGCAGCGGTCTCCAAACTTGGCAACTTTAAGACTTGTGGACTTCAACTCCGAAAGTTCCTTAGCCAGCTTTGCTTTGAAGTCCACAAATCTTAAAGTTACCAAGGTAGGAGACCCCGATCTAAGGAACATTAACTTTTAAAACAAAATTTAACAAGTGTAATATAATAATTTAAATCATTAGGATTCAAGCACTATTTAAATCAACCATGCTTAACTCGGCCAAAATTATATTTTGCGGCTAAATAACTCACGACGAACATTTTAATCAAGAGTTAAATGATCAGTAATCATATGCTCCCAGAAAAGAATTTCAAAAGGAAACATGTACTTAAGTAAGGGTATCAGCAAATCTGTTTCACACATGGTATTTACACAGATCCAATGAAGCAATGTTCAAACATACAGTATTAGATATTCAAATGGATTAAAAATATTCAAGACAATTCTATTTCATAATTTTAAGAAATAGAAATAGCATGTCAGAAAATAACAAATGAGAGAGGCATTATCTGCAAACCCCTGCCCCTAATAAGTAACTGCTTACAGTATATAATGCTGTTCTCGGAGTCTACAACTTCTTCTGATTAATCGTAGTATAATTAAAATCTTGCAAAACTATTCTTTACTCCTGACAAATGCCTCATAATTCTTTTTTTGCTTTCAGGAAGTCCACTTATATCGAAACGGAGGTCCATGGAAATGAAAATCTAAATGCAGGTGCTATGCTTTACTTTCAATGTAAAGAGCATTGGCCCTTAACGTGCGTTTTGCAAGAGTGAATTGTATGGAATTACAGAGAATCAAACAAAAAAGCAAGCTTTGAATAGCTGCTTGCACAGCAGAACTGTAACAACCGCATTGGAAATCAAGAATACTGCAAACCTCTAAATACAGTTAAATTGAAGATAAATTTGTACAAAGAACATGGGCCTAATAAATAAAACACATATAAGACACCTTTAGTACTAAAGCCCTAAATTCAACACTTGGGGGTGGTAACCATACCTAATTTGTTCACTTACAAATATACTGTAAAAGAAACAATTGAAGTTTTATACGGTATTAAGGACTGGGATTACTAACTAAGCATTATGGCACCTACTTGTCGCTTCCTTTCCTCCCCCCCTCCCCCAAATCAGCAACTAAACTCTCATACTCTAGCCATCAACTCTTGGTTGTACACTACTGCATTCCAAGACAGATTGTCATTTTACAATACAAAACCTATTGTAGGTGCATGAATATAAAAATAAACCACATCACTGCTATGCAATTGTTAACACTTGACATCTAGAACCAAGTGGCTTTCTTCTCAGTGTTCTTCAGATTTAATAAGCTGATTTGTAAACCCGTCAGACAAATAGATTTTCCTCAACTGGTCAGCCTTGGGTATGGAGTTCCCGTTCTTCACATGGCGAGAAAGAAATGCTCGTACAGCGGGGTGATCGGCCTTCTCAAGCGGAATGCTAGCTTCCAGAAACATTTTTACAAAGTCCTGGACTACACTGGGTTTCTCTGTCTGGGTTGCACTGTTGCACTGTAGAGAGGCAGTCAGAGTCCGTGGCTTCTTTCTGACACTTTGCTCTTCAAACTCTCCCTTACGTTTGGTGTGCGTTTTGGATTTGAGATGATCATTGATTGCAGACTTGCGGACATGATTCAGGACTACATTGCAAAAACTGCAATAGAGTTTCCCTCCGTCTTCATACAGTTCACTGCCAAACTCAGTCACACGATCCTGAGGGGTCACATATAAAGCAGTCTTTGAACGGCTCCGGGAAGGAGGTGGCTTTACATCAAATCGTTCCATTGCTGCCTTGAGTAAACTGAAAAAAAGAGAGAGAAAGTGAGTGTGTGATTTTGCATTTATGTTCAACTTGTACAATAGAATTTAGTCATAGTCAGGTGAAAAAGGAAGTCCAGCCTCTTTGAGTTCTTTGATTTTATGTATCATACTAAAAATCATCTGGCCTTAGCAGTTCTTAAAAGTAGGTAAATATAACTTTAGATGAACCATAACACATGATATATGTACGCCATGTCATCATTTATTTTACAAAAAGAAAGCCAAAATTGAGAAACCTCTGTGAAAAACCAAGTACACTTTGCAGAACCACCTTTAGCAGTCATAAATTGAAGTAAACATTTTCTGTATCATTTTATCAGCCTCTCACATCATTGTGGAGCAATTTTGGGCCCATTTTTCTGTACAACATTGTTTCAGTTCATTGAAGTTTGTGGTCATTTGTTTATGCACAGGTCTCTTGAGGTCCTGCCACAACATTTCAATAGGGTTGAGGTCTGGACTTTGACTGGGCCTTGCAACATCTTGATTCTTTTCTTTTTCAGCCATTCAGATTTGTGGTGAGCTTGGGATCATTGTCTTGTTACATGACACAATGTCGGCCAAGCTTTAGCTATCAGACAGATGGCCTCCCATTTGACTCTAGAATATTTTGGTATACAGAAGAGTTCATGATCAACTCAATGACTGCAAGGTGCTCAGGTCCTGTGGCTGCAAAACAAGCTCAAATCATTATCCCTCCACCACTGTGTTTGACAGGTGGTATGATACGTTTGGCTATGGCACTGTGCATTAAGGCCAAACACCTCCATTTGATCTTGTCTATCCAAAGACAATATTTCAGAAGTCTTGTGATTAGTTCATATGCAACTTTGCAAACACTCTGCCATGGGGTTTTTTTTTAGAGAAAAGAGGTTTTCTCTCGGCAACCCTTGCAAACAAACCATACATTTAGTCTGTTTTTAATTGTACAGTCATGAAATTGAACATTTAACATACTAACTGAAGCCTGTGAATTCTTGGATTTTTCACATTTCTTTGAGCATTGCACAATCTGACTTTGGGATGAAATTGCTGGGATGTCCACTCTTGGCAAGATCAGCAACTGTCTCGAATGCTTTCCACTTGTGAGTAAACGTCCTTACTATAGAATGATGGACTTTAATTTTTTTGGAAATGGCCTTATCACTCTTCCCAGTTTGATGGGCGGCAACAATTGCTTCTTTAAGATCATTGCTGATGTCTTTACTTTTTGGCAGTAACACACACTGCAATGCTGGAGACCAGAAAACTCTAAAACATTGGCTTTTATAGAGGTAATCACACCTGCTGAGGATTAATGTATCAAGCACACTTAATTAGCAGCACTTGGCTGCTACTTAGTCTCTTCATACCTATGGCAGCAATAAGGGTGTACTTTTCCATTTTGGCTTTCTTTTTGTAAAATAAGTGATGACATGTGTAATATGTCATGCATTGTTGTCCATCTGAGGTTGCATTTACCTACTTTTCGGAACTGCTAAGGACCAGATGATTTTTACTAACTCTTGATAGATGAGGGTGTACTTTCTTCCTCACATGACTGTATGCTTCAACCGATGTGCAGGCAATACATATTGATACAATTTCCTGTGATGAAAGAAAAAGAATATTAGAAATATGGACACCACATAGCAAAACTATTATGGCTCAGGGCCAGGCTATTTATGTGACTGCCTCTTGCCATATACCACCCAGAGACCTATAAGAACACACAAGAGTTGGTCTCCTCCAGGTCCTGTCAACTAAGCAATGCAGGTTGACGGGGCCATGGGGGAGAGCCTTCTCTTTTGCCACCCTGGCTCTATGGAATCAACTCCCCCCCCCCCCCCCCCGAAGTCTGTACTGCTGCCACCCTAATGGCTTTCCGTAAGGCCATGAAGACCTGGTTTTGCCGGAAGACCTGGGGGCCATGAATTAACAACCATCATGCCAAAATGGTATGAATGCTATGCATGCATATTGACTGTTTAGTTTATGGGGTTTTAATCTGGGTTTTATAGTTAGAATTGTATATTTGACTTGTGAGCCACCCCGAGTCTTCAGAGAGGGATACAAATCTAATAAAAAAAATTCTAAAAAAATTATTATTATTATTATTATTATTATTATTATTATTATTATTATTAATTGTTTTTTGTATTTTATATTGTTGTAAGATGCCCCGAGTCCTTCCGGACTGGGGCGGCATAGAAGTTGAATTAAATAAATAAATAAAACAAATAAATAAAACACAAAGAGTGCTAATTTAACGTCTTTCAGAAATATTGTTTTGTCCTTGTGTGGACAGTTCCATTTTTCTTTGATGGAAGAAACTATTTTCTAGTGGAGCCTTCCTATTGAAGATGTGAATTTTACAATTTAACTCTGCAGATTGCAGAAAGAAAGGGGAATTGGTCAAAGTTGCCTTCTCCCTCAATTTGAAAGTTCAGTGAGTTCAACTGCATTTAAAGATCCAACACATTACAGGTTACCTCATGATATGAACTTAATTGGTGCAAGGAAGAGGTTCGTAAGACGAAAGGTTCGTAAGACGAAACATTGTTTCCCATAGGAAACAATGTAAAGTCAATTAATCCGTGCAACCAAAAAACCCCCCGCAACAAAAGGGCTTTCGGCGACTGCTGGGAAGCCGTGCGGCTGTTTTAAAAGGTGACAGCCGGCCTGGGGGGCTTGCCAGCACTCCCCCGAACCCGGGCTCGGGGTTCAGGGGGGTGCTGGGAAGCCCCCCAGGCCGGCTGTCACCTTTTAAAACACCCACGCTGCTTCGCAGCTGTCTCCTGAAACCGAACGCTAAAGCCGAACTTCCGCGTTTGGCTTCGGGAGACAGCTGCGAAGCGGCGCGGGTGTTTTAAAAGGTCGCAGCCGGCCTGGGGGGCTTGTCAGCACCCCCCCGAACCCCGAACCCCGAAGTTCGGCAAAAGTTCGGGGTTCGGGGGGGTGCTGGCAAGCCCCCCAGGCTGGCTGCGACCTTTTAAAACAACTGCGCCGCTTCGTAGCTGTCTCCCGAAGCCGAACGCTAAAGCCGAACTTCCGCGTTCGGCTTCGGGAGACAGCTGCGAAGCGGCGCGGGTGTTTTAAAAGGTCACGGCCGGCCTGGGGGGCTTCCCAGCAACCTCCCGAACCGAACCCGGGGTTCAGCAAAATTTTGCCTCTTCTTACGAACTTTGTTCGAGTTACGAACCGGCGTTCGGGAGGCTCCTGGGAAGCCCCGCCGCCCGGCTGTTACCTTTTAAAACAGCCGCGCGGCTTCCCAGCAGTCTCCGAACGCCGGTTCGTAACTTGAAAAAAGTTTGTAAGAAGAGGCAAAATTTTTCTGAACCCCGGGTTCGTATCACGAGTTGTTCGTAAGACGAGGGGTTCGTATCTTGAGGTACCACTGTATTTAGTATGCTGTATGCACGCACTACATGTGCACATGAGTGCTCTATTGGCTCTTTTAAAATCAGGGACAATCAAAACATTTCATTTCAACCCTTATTTGAAATGCAAGAATACAGAACTAACCAATTTCGTTGTATATATGATGTACAATGACAATAAAGGCTATTATTGATTATTTCATGGTATAATACGAATACTATCATAATACTCATAGCACTGCCACTCAAAATACTTTTCTTGTCTGATACAGATCAAAGCACATTTTGTACACAACTATGTGAAACTAATTTTTATTTTTAAACAGCTTCTAAATAAACAATTTTAATAAAAAAAGTTTTACTTGACTGGCACCTTCTCTAATTGGTCAAAAAGCACATATCTTTAAAGTCTGTCGTGTCTATTACCCTTGGATTTCTTGGTTTTCCTTGGGAGAAGATCATATAAGCACAAAGATCATATAAGCACAAATGCTTAGATCCATGATGGCGAATTTATGGCATGCAGGTCATAGGTGGTACGCGGAGCCATATCTGAGGGCATGCGAGGTATTGCCCTATGTCAGCTCTGGTGTGTATGTGTGCGCTGGTCAGCTCATTTTTGCCTTCTCAGGCTTCAAGAAAGCCTCAAGACCCTGTAGATAGTGAAAAATGGACCCAATGGGCCTACTGGAAGTTCATTTTCAAACTTCCGGTAGGCCTGTTGGGCTCAATTTTTGCCATTCACAGGCTCTGGGGGCTTTCCTGAAGC
This sequence comes from Erythrolamprus reginae, assembly GCF_031021105.1. NCBI lineage: Eukaryota > Metazoa > Chordata > Lepidosauria > Squamata > Dipsadidae > Erythrolamprus > Erythrolamprus reginae. The sequence continues at coordinate 42,030,742 of NC_091953.1, forward strand.
CTGGGGAAGATGAAAAATGGCCCAAATGGCCTACTGGAAGTCCAGAGGTTTCAGTGAGGCCTGCATGTATATGTTGGGGAGGGGACATGGGTGCACATGGGTGCGTGCATGCACAGGTGAGAAGGAATTGCATTATGGATGTGGGCATGTGCGCACGCTGCTTTGGCACCCGAAAAAAAAGGTTCACCATCCCTGGCTTCGATGTTCCAGAGTTCTTTATCCTCAAAAGACATTTCTGTTCAGAACCACAGTACTGTACAAATAAATCCTAACAGAGAGGTTATTATTGTACTGTTTGCTGACATCTAACAAAGCCAGGCAGCTTGGGAAAGTTAAGCTGAATAGGGGTCTTTTTCTTATTGTTTCATCCTTAAGTTTTGCAGCATTTATTGAGAAGCTTGCTTTTTTTCTTTTTGCAATTGTGTGCATGTTGTTTTAGAAATAACATTTCTTGTATTAAAACAAAAGAGAAAAGACTCCCACTGTAGAAACTTTAGAGGAAGAGCACACCTATTCTGGACAAACATAAAAGCATGACAAAGTGTTAGAAAAGGAATCTTCGTACAGTATCAGCTTAAGTCCACTCAGCTGTCAGATCAAATTTCAGCCTCATAGTAAAATATTAAGCAGACACTTTTGATTGCTTTATAAACCTAACTTCCTCTTCTTCCTTTTGAAAATTAATAGAAATTCACCTCACCTAAAAACTAGCTTCTGATTTATTACATAATTGCTGCTGTCATTTTTTAAATAAAAATCTAATACTTCTATGAGCTAGAATTTTAGCATATTTTCCACCGAATTGCCATCGCTGAACAGAATAGGAGTGACTTTTTAACAAAATAAATTTTGCTACCTATAATATTGATGGAATGTTTCAACATTTTATTTTATAAACTATTTGAATTTTAAATTGTTAATTTCATATTAAACTATTTAATGGTTTGGGTTTAAATGACCCAGAAAAAGGAAAGGAAAGTAGTTTTAAATTATTGTATTAATGAAAGAAGATATGTTATACGTATTGGGAAATACAATAAAACAATTCTGTTTGTTGAAAACCTTGACGAAAGGGGAAAAAAAAGTTAACTGATGAATTAGAAAGTTTGAAACAATGTGCCATTCTAGTAGTAGTGGAGATCTCTAATGTCTTATAATGATTCTTGATCCACTAGCAGCTGCATGTCCAACTGACGTAGACTTCCAACAAATGTCATTTTGAATGGCTGCTTTGATAATATTATGATAATATTAAGAAGGAAAAAAACCCATGTCCAAACTGAATACGTGTTTTAATTTCTAGTTTCTCAATAGCAGTACCTAATTGCCAAATTTTAAAAATAACCTAATTTTCCTAATGAACTTTTTATGGCTAGCTTTTAGGTAGGAATCAGATAAAATAAGCTCTTTATAGCTCTCAGATAGTTTAGTGTGGATATTAAAAATTAGGTTTTAGTACACATAAAGTGATTTAAGAAAGTTTAGAATATTTAAATATGTGGAAGCTCTTATCATTTCTGGTAATTATTATCAAATTTGTGATCATAAACTTGAAACAACTGAAACCATCGGAAGGTTATGTATCAGTTTCATTACTTTCTGAATTCTGAATAATTTTTTCTAGAATACAACCACTGTGGCAATATCAACTATAGATAAATATGATATTAATCTAATTGCTTATTTTTCTCACAGTCCAGAATGTGATTCTTGTCCCTGATTTAAAACTGAGGTCAATGCTTTTTAGTATTCCCATTTTCTTCCCGTATTTCTTCCACATTATTTTGTAGAAGCTGGAAAACCATATTTTCTAAATTTGATGCGTTAATTACGTGATATTTGGGGAATATATACTTAATACAAATATTCAATCTCTTACAAATTAAAGCATGCTTCTATTTAAATGTTGTGCCTTGATAAATCAAGATTTTGTAGCAAAACAACACAGAAACCAGAACATTAAAAAAACCTATGGCAAAGAAGTGACTTGACCTGTAGAAAGTATAAGGTACTGATTACCGTAGTTTTTTTAAATAGTCATTCAACTGGAGGGTATATTTTGTTGTCCGCTAAAAAATCAGGAAAATCCAACCAATGATGTCCAAGGCCTAGGAGAACAGTCTCTCCAAAATCTGTGGGTTTATTTATTAAATTAAAAGGGGAAAATGTATTAAATGCATGGATATTACTTATGCAAATTGCCTAAAGCAATTTAATTTTAAAGAGAAAAACCAAACTTTGTCACATTTCTAGGTTTTGCAATATATACTTTGATAGCCCACTCAAACACTTATTCCTAAAATGTAACAAATCTGTTTTCAATATTTTCAAGAATGATACCCTAGAATGGTATACAATCTTTATGCTGCAATGTGCACAAGATCAATTATAATGTGTAAAAATTATTTCACCTGTCAGGCATAAAAAGGCTATTTTAACTTGGTGTATGATTGCAGTGGTGGATCCTACACTTGAGTAGCTAAAAGTAGCTATTTCTCAAATAGAATTCATTCAACTTTCTTTTGAATTAAAATTGAGTCTTCTGTGCAGTTATGTTCCAAGCTTTATCAAGAGTCCTACCTACAAAGCATGTGAATTGTAAACTATGGTTTAAGCAAAAACAAGTGGAAGTCCTATAAGCTTTATTACTTAACATGATACACTCAAGAATAGCAAAGGTAGGATCAGTACGAAACTGTTCTTAACAGTTTGTGTATTTGATAATAACACTGCTTCTCGTTTGAACAGTGAGGGATAATGTCAAATCATATACTATGCCTATTTTTATTTTGCAATATTTGAGTAACGATAAGGATTATTTTCCAAAATTAATCTGGGGCTAGAAATAATTAGTGGCATCTAGTGAAATCAACTATTGGCATCTAATTTTGATCACAATATAAAAGTTGAGACTTAGAAAGAGTGCAGAGAAGAGCAATAAAGATGATAAGGGGACTAAAAGCTAAAACATAACAACAATTGCAGGAACTGAATATGTCTGGTTTAATGAAAAGAAGGATTAGGGGTGATATTATAGCAGTGTTACAATATCTAAAGGACTGCCACAAAAAGAGGTGTTCAACCTATTCTCCAAAGCACCTGAAGACAGGACAAGAACGAATGGGTGGAAACTAATCAAGAAGAGAAGCAACCTAGAACTAAGGAGAAATTTATTGACAATTAAAACAATCAATCAGTGAAACCACTGGCCTCCAGAAGTTTGTGAATGCTCCAACACCTGAGATTTTTAAGAAGAGTTTGAACAACCATTTGTCTTAGATGGTGTAGGGCCGTGATGGCGAATTGGTGGCACACAGAGCCATATCTGAGGGATTGTGAGCTGTCATGCATGTTGGCCAGCTGGTTTTCGACATTCCAGAGGGCGTGGGGAGGCTGTTTTCACCTTCTCCAGGCTTTAGGAAATCCTCTATAGTCTGTGAATGGTGAAAAACAGACCCAACAGGCCTACTGAAACTTTGGAAATGAACTTCTGGTTGGGCCATTTTTTGCCTTCTCCAGGCTTCAGGAGGCTTTCCCGAAGCCTGGGGAGGGAGAAAAATGGCCCAACCAAAAGTTTGTTTCCAAACTTCCGGTAGGCCCATTGGGTCGGTTTTTCGCCACCCACAGGTTCTAAAGGATTTCCTAAAGCCTGGGGAGAGTGAAAATGGCCTCCTCCCCACCCAACGGCCCCACTGGAAGTCTGGAGGCTTCAGTGGTCTGCACACATGCGCGGTCGGAAGGGGTTTGTGCATGCATGCATGGTGGGAGGACATTGCATTATGGGTGTGGGCACATGTGCACTTATGCCCTTTTGGTACCCGAGTTAAAAACAGGTTCGAGATCACTGGTATAAGGTTTACTGCTTGAGGAGGGAGTTGGTCTAGAAAACCTCCAAGGTCCCTACCAACTCTTATTCTGTACAGTATTGTTTTGTAACATTAATATTGATAATCAACTTATTAATCATTTTAAATTCAGCATTGCAGCCTCAGAACACATACTCAAGCATATTTGCTCAGAAGTAAGCATGTTTACTCTCATGAAGCAACTGCTGCCAACCCGCCTTCCATTGAGGGCCTGTATACTGCATGAGTCAAAAAGAGGGCTGGGAAAATATTTACTAACCCCTTGCATCCTGGACCTAAACTGTTTCAACTCCTACCCTCAAAACTTCACTAAAGTGCACTGTGCACCAAGACAACTAGACATAAGAACAATTTTTCCCCGAATGCCATCACTCTGCTAAACAAATAATTCCCTCAACACTGTCAAACTATTTACTAAGTCTGCACAGCTATTTCTACTAGTTTTTTCTCATCATTCCTTTCACCCCTGTCCTCCCACTTATGACTGTATGACTAACTTGTTGCTTGTATTCTTAAGATTTTTATTAATATTGATTGTTTCCTCATTGCTTATTTGACCCCTATGACAATCATTAAGTGTTGTAATACATGATTCTTGGTAATGCAGCTTTTTCTTTCATGTACATTCAGAGCATATGCACCAAAGACAAATTCCTTGTGTGTCTAGTCACATTTGGCCAATACAGAATTCTATTCTATTTTATTCTATTGAATGGTTAGTAAGGAGCCTTGGGAATGCAGTCCTATGCATAATCCCTTGGGCATAAGTAAAATTAAAGATTGTGGGATTATTTGCCAGAATATACAGTATACCTATTCTGTTCTACACTGTTACCTAGTGGGAACTGTCTCAGAGTTGCATCTCTATTTTTCCTAAACATTTAAGAGACTTTAAAACTCAGCTATTCCGAAACTAGATGAATCCTTTCCCGTGTAAATATATTGCTCAAAGAAAAAAAATAAAGGGAACACTCAAATAACGCATCCTAGATATGAATGAGTGAAATATTCTCATTGAATATTCCATTTGCACAACTATTCCATTTGCACAACAGCATGTGAAATTGACTGTCAATCAGTGTTGCTTCCTAAGTGGACAGTTTGATTTCACAGAAGTTGGATTTACAGTACTTGAAGTTATATTCTGTTTTTAAGTGTCCCTTTATTTTTTTGAGCAGTGTACTTTCAAGGGGGCAAACATCTCTTACCCCATCCCAACGTTTCCATAAATCCTGGTCAGCTGTACAGTTCGCTGGCTCAGAAATGCCCATTCTATTCACACAAAACGTCCCTCTCATCAGGTGCAACCTTACAACCTGTGTCTCCACCAGGCACTCTGCCGTCCCTCCCTCCTTTTAATGGAGAGCCCTCTCCATCGACTCTGCAAGGCTGTTTCTCCCACCACCTAGATTGTCTGAGCCCCTTCCCCCTTTCTCACATGCCTCACGACCCGTCTCTCTCTGTCTCTCTCCCAACCCCGGCTGAGTCTCCTTCCTTCCCATCAATCTCGTTCCACACAACCCAGACTCATATTTCATCCCCGCCTGGGGGAATTCGTGGTGGCTGGGTGGGAGAGAAGAAGGCAAGGTGGGTTTACAGTGCTGCACTTGATGCAACGAAACGTCTCTCTCCGACTCGTCCTTACCGATCCTGACAGCGCGGAGTTCGGCTCCCACATTGACCGAGACCAAACCTCCGATCTGCTCCGTGTTTGCACCCCCCAAAAAATCCCTCCGCGATGGCGTGGATCAGACTTGGCGGAGCCGCCTGCCAGACAGGCAGGCAGGCAGACGGAGAGGCGCGGACGGCAGGGGGGAGGAGCGGCGGATGGTAGGGCTGAATAGAGTTGTTTCCTCTCTTTGGTTCGTCCGGGAAGGCGGGACGTAGCCCCCTTAGCAACACCTCTTCCAATGAAGGCGTTGCTAAAGGAGAGTCCGCTCGTGTGAGGTTAGAAAAAGTGAACGCCGTTCTGTGTGGCTGGCTAGGAAGAGAGTGACAAAGCTTCTCACCACTCACGCGAAGGAAAGAACGGAAGTTGTACTGCTTATTGTGACCCACTGGCAAGGAGTGGGAGGAGATGTTTACTTTGAAGGATGAAATGCGGGCCCAATCGACAATGGTAAAGGAGGGGCTTAGCACATTTTTTTTATCGATGACATTCTCCCCCAATCAAAAAGTGCTGCTGAAAGTTCAGCTTCGAATGGGGAATCCAGCTCGGCCAATCAGGGGCTTAACCCACCGGAGCTCGTTAGAATGAAGGTTCTGTAGGTCAGAGAATAAGGAACCCGCGCTTGACTGACAAACGCACGGACCACTAATGAGGCAGCGCGGGGGGCGGTGCCGGAATTTAAGTACGCGACCGTGAGGGCGGGTCATCCGTCAGATCGCGGCGGGGGGAGGGAGTCGGTACGCGCAGGGCGGCCAGACCAGCATGGCGGAAGACGAGAGCGACCAGGAATCGGAGAGACTCGGCGAGGAACTCAAGGCTATTAATGAGCCGCACCTTCCCGCCGGATTGTCTCCTGCGCTGAGCAGCCAATATTACTGCTATCGCTTCTGCCAGGTGAGTGGCTAGTCCCGCCCCCTGTAGACTTGATACACTGGGACTTGAAGGGGGGGGGGGGCGGCGAATACAGCTGAGCGATGGACGCCAAGGAATTTCGGACGGGTTCTTATGCGGAGAAAACGACGGAGGCTCCCCCCCACCCTCACTCTGTCGCGGCCCTTTGCAGAGCTTAGCTGGCCGCAGAGGAAGGGGAATAAAAACGAGGGCGAGTCTCCGCGGAGGCGCTTCCCCCTTTTGGTCGAGGCGAGGCGATTTCCTTTCATTTCGGCCTTTTCTCCTCACTCCCCTTGTAGGGAGAGCGCTAGGGCAGCCGCCCGCGGCCGAGCAGGCTGCTGTCCGTGAGGGGGAGTTGGTTTTTCGCGACGTCAGTTTTCCTTTCCTCAAAGCGCTCTCTCGTTTTGCCCTTGTCACTGTCACCCCTCGGTGGCTTAGAAACCGGCGCCGGCCCCTTTTCTTTTCCCCTCACACGGGCTGACGGGGGTTGGAGGCTGCCTTTTGAGGGGCAGAAGAATCCCTTTCTTCTCTCCCCGCCCTCTCCTGGGCCGCTGCTGTTACTTAGGGTAAGGGGCGTGTGGGGAGGGGGTCCGTTCCGAAGCTCAAGTTCGGAGTCGGTGGCCTTCTCGGTCTAGGAGCTGGGGCTTTAAAAAGAAGCCCGATGTTGAAAATGTATTGTAGAGATTCTCAGTCATCCAGTTCTTGGTTGTTCCTGAGGTGCCCCCCCCCCGCAGGAATCAACTGGACTTTCTTGTGTTTGTTTTTGTTTTCTTTCGCTTCTTGGATGAGAGGACGTTTCGCTTCTCATCCAAGAAGCTTCCTCAACTCTGACGGGATAGCGGGGAATGGTAGGGTTCCTATTCCTTGCGCAGAGCTGGTCATTTGCATTGATGCTGAGGCAATAAAGAAAAAGCTAGTTCTTTAAAGGGGTTAGGGGAGGGGCTCAGTTTTTCCTTCTCTTAAATTTGGTTGGCCTGAACAGGATTGAGGATTGTAGAGAAAACAGCCCACTGTTTTGAATAGGAGTTCATTACCTAATTGCTGCCTTATGGCTACTACTGGTAGATGTTGAGTTTCCCATTAAGAACCTTTGGAGGATATTGTGCCTACCGTCCCTTTCCTTCTGTCCTATTATAGAAACATAGACGATTGAGGGCAGAAAAAGACCTCATGGTCCATCTAGTCTGCCCTTATACTGTTTCCTGTATTTTATCTTAGGATGGATATATGTTTATCCCAGTTACTGTGGATTTACCAATCACGTCTGCTGGAAGTTCTATTATCCTTTTTACCCTTTTCTTTATACTTTGTTATGCTAATACAAACTATAATTCTATACTTGTTTGACAAATATAATAAAATAAATAAATAAAAATAATGGGATGGAAGCTGGAGGGATGATCTCATTGGCTGTTACAGGTGTGTTGACTTAAGTTTACTACTTTCATTCTAACCCTGCTATGCATTATCCTGCTGGTATTTTGTTTTATATGATCCTGCTTGGATTCCATTTGTTCAACTTCATCCCAATGTGGCTTTGGGAATTTAAAGATAGTTCTGTGGTGGATTTGGAACAAAGGCCCACATGAAAGTTAAGATCCTGCACATGTTTTAAGCATTTGGCATCTATAATGTAGAAAGAATCTTCTGATTATATCATTGCTTTGTCATGGTTTTAAATGGTGTTTAATTGTTTATGTTTGAGAGACTTAGAATATAAGTGAACTTGTCTAAACATGATTTTTACTTTTATGCTGTGCTAGCCTTGTGAATTTCTACATTATTTAGGTGGAATCCTATCCTTGCCTGAAAATAAGCCCGATTAAATACAATTGTTTCATGTTTTTTTAGTAAACACATTTGGTTTGTTAGTCAAATGAAATTTTACTAAAGTGGTGGCTTGACTCATACACCCAATTAACCATTTAGCCATAGTTTATGAAATAAAGCAGAGTTTATTATATTCATGCAAAACATGCCATAAAGTACGATTGAAAGACTTCAGTTGTCTGCATTCATATACTATATCACATTTAAACAAAATGAAAAAATGATATAATTTGATGTGTGGTACATATTCACTTAGATTTAGATATCCAGAATAGGAAATACACATAAAAATCCACACACAAAAATCCTGTGTAAAAACAGGTTTGAAAACAGTATACATTTTCCATGCCACCGATGTAAAGATTTCATTCCAGTTCTCTATTCCTGGCTTTTAAAAACGTTAATGAATGCTAAACAGGCATTTTGAAAAACAATGATTTCAGAATACATATTAATACATTTTCATATAAATATAAAATTCTACATCACTTAATGAATGGTAACTATATTTTATTATAGTTATCTAACTTGATAAGCCATTTATTGATGCCCGCTAATAACAAACTGCAAAGTATTTAATAAATTGAGACATATATTTATCTTTCCAGTGCTGAAGAATCTTTTGGTTATAAGTAGAACATGGAGAATCCATTTTCTTTGTTCAGGTGTAAGTTTCCAATGTGCAGGTATAATTCAATGGAATATTTATATCTGAAATTACTGAGTCTTGTTTCGGAATAGTGTAATAATTTTCTTCCTAACTGGAACATTTAGAGCAATGTACAATATGTTTGAAGCATTAAGTGCATGTCCAAGTTTTTATATAAATGCAATGTAATTTAGTAAGTCTGAAATATTTTTGTTGAATAAAATTTACTGTAGTCTAAAATCTATTAAAGTGTTTTGGTATGTTAAAATTACGAAGTAATTTTGGGCTGTTTTAGTGTCATGAGATGCATAAATGAAGTGTGTCTATATTTAAAATGTCAGTGTATGCTCTAAATGTAAATAACAAATAATACTACTAAGCTATTATGCAGATAATATTTTTATTTTACTGCAGAAAATTATTTTTAAAAATCACCTTTATCCTATAAATGAGCTGAAGCATAAATATCTATTTCCAACACATTTTCCATACAGCAGGCTTTTTAAATTGTTTAGAGATCCTGATTACTTTCTATTATATTAGTTTAACACAAGAGTCAAAAGCCAGTTCCTACAAATCATGTATCACAGCTTGAAATCTGTCTAACAATTACAATATAATATAGAGGTATCCAAAATCGGTTATATTTTGATGTCCGCAAAACAAAAAAATAAGAATTAAGATTTAGGGTTAATTCGCCACTCATAATCATAATGTCTTTTTGAACTTGACTTAGCAAAAAGTATAATAATCAGTCATTGTGGTTTATTTAGTAAACTGATTTTGTGTGTACATACAGATAATGTATTTAGATTTGAGTGGCAATACATTTAATTACCTTTCTGATCTTCCTATTTTATATTAATTATTTGTTTTTAACTTGATAGTGATGTACCTCTCTAATCAGGGTATTTTACCTTCCAAAATAAGGTGCATTTTAAAAAAACATAGAGAGCATTTTATGTGAATGACTTTATAACTTTGAATTGACTTTATAATAGGTGTACTCATACTGTAATCTTAAAAGGAAGTAGTTTTTTAATGGTATGAAAGTGAAGATGTGACATTCCATTTTCTCACTATAAGTCCGGGTGTAAAGATAAATGTAATATTTCAATTGGATATTTCAGTTGGAGAAATGGACAATTTGTAATTGTCATCACATTGGAGTGACGTCTGATGTTATATACACAAACTGACATTTGACAGCTTTTTCAATTGAATGGATCCTTTTATACACAATGCATGCATAGGCACTATTTCTTTTATTTCTTGTGATATACTTTTAACTATTTGATTTGGTTATAGTGTAAGTACATATTCCAAACTTTAATTTCTGTATTATATGTGGCAAATCTGTCACATTGATTAATGATGAAATTTGGTTCTTAAATCATACACTTATGGGTATTTTTCTTTGCAGTTTTTTACCTATTATTATACCAATGTATCAGGAGATGATGAGTTATAGGCCTTTCCTAGGCATGAAAGCCATCTTGGTAACTTTTTCTGCTGATAGTGTCTGATAGATAGATTAAAATGCCAAAGCCAGTCTAACTCTCTAGCTAACTAAGAATGGTCCTAGTAATAATTAATAATAAAAATTCAAAAATTGTATATAGTTTAAGAAGATACCCTAGAGAGCAGGCTTTAAAACAGTGGTTCTCAACCTTTCTAATGCTGCGACCCCTTAATACAGTTCCTCATTTTGTGGTGACCCCCAACTATAAGTTTAGCGCCAATTCTTCCAACAGATCTTTAAGCTGATTAGCAAGAAGTCAGAGGGACACCCCTCCTGTAAACGCCTGATTGTTTGGATTGTAAAAATATGTTCCGAGATGCCAGAATAGAAGCTTTAGTTGCTAACACCATTGGAAATTTGTCTTTTCCCATGGTCTTAAGCGACCCCTGTGAAATGGTCGTTCAACCCCCAAAGGGGCCCGGACCCCAAGGTTGAGAACCACTGCTTTAAAACTTTCATGTAGTTTTATTTAGTGTAACTCACTAATAATTCTATTTATATATCTTCATTATATACTGGTTCAAATAATCTTACTTATTTACATTTTCTCTATATATTATAAATACGATATGTCTTTCTGCCACAATTTTTAATCAGTGTATCTGTAGAAATACTGTATGTATTTAGGTTTTTTTTAAAAGGAAATCAGCTAGTTTAAAAGTTACCCTTACATCTTATTAGGCAATTAAGTTTAGCTTTTTTTGTAAATCAATCAATCAATCAATCAATCACTGTCCTCCAAAAACAGTTTTAGATTGTAATTTTCAAAAGTCAAAATAATGAAAGTATGATAATCTGTTCATGATGAGATGCTTTAAGGTAGTAATATAAAACAAGTTACTGTTCTTGTACATGGTATGTCTACTATTTCAAATCTTGTCTTCTATTATTTTGAATATGATCTGGAGTGAAATAAAAATTCTGTTGATTATAAATCTTGAAATATAACCATAAAAATTACTTTAAATTATGAATTTCTGTTTGTTGGAAAACCTCTCGCATGCTATCTCTGTGTAAGACATATATTTAAATACAAATTAAGGTTAAAAAGTGGCATGCATTATATGTAGGTAATGATAGAGAAATGTTAGGATAAGTGGTCAAAAAGGGAATAGATAAAAAATGGATTAATTTTCTTGCATACTGTTTGAACATCCTATCCTCTTGCATTACAGTACTATGTTTCTTATCACCCATTGGAGACATTGCGAATGATAATTATATGATTTATTTCTGTTCTAATATGCCTTTTTTTGAAAAGCAAAAAGCAAATATGGTCTGAAGATTCAAAAACGTAATCTTTTTTATATGAAAACAGCTTACTTGTGTCTTATGTGGTCTCAAGCCGTAAAATAGGGTTAATCTTGATTCATCAAAAGCCGTAAAATAGGGTTAATCTTGATTCATCAAACTGCTTGTTTTATTTCAGTGAGTGATTTTCTAGTTGTATTGTTTAGTGAGGTTGAAAGAAAAATTGCCTAGCTGTAGAATATAACAGCATGCTATATTCCTGCTTATATGCTGTTTCAAATCAAGTTTAATGTGTATTGTTTTCTCTGCAAACAGGTTGTTGAAGATTATGCTGGAAGATGGCAGGTTCCTTTGCCACAGCTTCAAGTACTCCAGACAGCTCTCTGTTGTTTCACATCTGCATGTGTATCTTTTCCAGATGAATGTGAACATGTACAGTATGTGCTGAGTAGCCTAGCCTTGTAAGTAGGCCATGCTCTTCCTATTGTAAACTTTCTAACTTTCTGGATATTATAGGATAATTTGAAAATTAATCTTCAAGGATAATTTTTTAAGTTTGGGAAGAAGATTGTTATTGTTTTCCAAGTATATAAAATGTGAGAACTGTTTAAGAATTTGCGTGGAGTATATTGATGGACATATGGGCTTTTTTACAAAGGACATTGCTCCACATTCATTTAGTAATCTTCCCTATTAAACTAAGATATGAAACAATGTTAACATCTTGGTTTAAACATTTATTTTAGAAATAATTACCATTTTTTAAAATGAAATTGAAAATTTATTATTTATTTATTTATTATTTAGATTTGTATGCCGCCCCTCTCCGCGAACTCGGGGCGGCTCACAACAAAGCATAAACAGATCGTACAAATCCAAATAGATTCAAATAAATTTAAATATTTAAAAAAGTTTTAAAAAGAACCCCAATATGCTAACAAGCACACACACAAACATACCAAACATAAATTGTACATGCCCGGGGCAGATGTTTCAGTTCCCCCATGCCTGACGGCAAAGGTGGGTTTTAAGAACTTTACGGAAGGCAGGGAGAGTAGGGGCAGTTCTAATCTCCGGGGGGAGTTGGTTCCAAAATGATGTATGACTTTTATGTTATAATTGAGAAAATAAAATATAAGACATGAACTAATTTGTATGCTATGGCAGCAAAGCATTTTAATCATTTATTCAAACTCAAGCTGTAGTACTATTTTGAAATATTGGAAACTCAACCAAGACTCTCTTGGATATATATCAAATAGTGTGTTGGCCAGTGCAGAATACATATTTGGGGTTTGGAATCTGACTCTAGAGGCAAGCATTCTTATCTAGTGAAGGGCAGGTTGCTGGTGGGTATCATCATCCTTCATTTTTAGGCAAGTCAAAGAAAGAAAACTGCATATCTATATTTAGGCAAATCTTGCCAAAGCAATTCCCCAATACAAAATTGTAATAGATTGCAATTATTTGCACCAACCATACCAGGTGAGATATTATCATCAAGTTGCCTTTTTATCTAATTATTTTTCCAAAAATGGAAAATAATTTTTAGGATACTTATACAATAAATTAGTGTGAAAACTCTCAAATCTTGTGGAAGACCAAATATATATTTGATATTTAAGGCACTAGATGTACAAATATTTAAAACTTCAGGGTATCAAAAATTAGCACACTCATACACATAGAGGTTCAGTACTGTTTCACAACAATTTTATCAAGCCAACAATTGTAGACTGGGACTCAGTTTCATTAGACTGCTTTTTTTAAAAAAAAATATGACATGTATTTTGAGAACAACCCATTGTCTTATAATCATGTGGGCTAATATGCATTTGAGCAAAAACTGAAAAAAATGCAGTGTTTACTGAAAAAACTTGCTTTCTGTTTGGATAGAAGAATTAGCACAAACTGTTGGTTCATCATTTAAATCCCCTTGAATCTGTAATCTTTAATTGGATTAGAAATTTTAGATTGCAGTGGCCCTTAATAAAGTATTTCTTCAATTCCATGATATGGAAGTTTCTATAGACACTATATAATATACTAAAATTCTTCTAATATACTGTATAATGTAACATATCACTTCAGCATTATATTAGGAAGAATATTACTGCAATATTTTACCCTGTCAATAACTTTCTATGGTGTAATATAATTAAATGAGCTTGCCTGATTAGAGTGTCCACAGGGCTTTATCAATATTGCTCCTTCATTTAAAGATTCTTTATTTAAACTTGAGACATAATATACTTGCTCTGTTTATTTCTTTTAACTTTAAGTTGCTTTGATTTATAGGAGCTTTTTTGAACTGTTGCTGTTTTTTGGAAAAGATGAATTCTATGAAGATCCTTTAAAAGACATTCTTGGGTCAATCCAGGTAATTTGCTAATGTTCAAATATTTAAGTGTTAAAAAACATAATGCTACCAATTTACAAGTTGTTCTTGATTTTTTATTTGTTTAGTGACCATTCAGAGTTTTTTTGACAACACTGAATGAATATAATTATATAGCTGATTCTCAAAGTTCCAACTATTCCCACACTCTCTTGGTTACATGATTGTTATCAGAATGCTTGGTGATCCATTCATACTTACAACTGGTTCCCAAGTGCCTAATCATCACAGGCGTGCCATTTGTATAATCTTCTATGCTGCTTTCTCCCGAAAAGTCAAAGGGGAAGCCAGCAGGGAAGACCGCAAATTGCTGCGGTAACTCCTACTCATGCGTCCTTCCCCAGCCTTTTTGAACTAGCATTGCACTGGTTACTTGGACAGCACTGTGCACTTTCCCTGATCTATCCAATGCCTATCACAAACCCTCAATGACGCATTTAGTGTCTCTAGTGCAACTCCTCTGTACCCTCACCCACCCACCCCTTACCCATGTGGCACTTTTCGCAGATCTTTACACATACTGTGTAGTCCCTATTGTGTACCTTTTCTGGCCCTTCCCCACACCCCACCTATCCCCTTCTTTTATTTATTTATTTATTCATTTGTCCAATACATAAATACATAGGAAGAAAAATAGACATGTAGTAATATAAGTAAGGGTAAAAGTGAACTTATAGGAGGATATATGAAAGGAAGAAAATATATATGAAAAGTGAGAGAAAGGAAGACAATTGGACAGGGGATGAAAGGCACATCGGTGCACTTATGTACGCCCCTTACTGGCCTCTTAGGAACCTGGAGAGGTCAATTGTGGATAGTCTAAGGGAGAAATGTTGGGGTTAGGGGTTGAGACGATTGAGTCCGGTAATGAGTTCCACGCTTCCATAACTCAATTTTTGAAATCATATTTTTTACAGTCATATTTGGAGCGGTTCGTATTAAGTTTGAATCTGTTGCTTGCTCTTGTGTTGTTGCTGTTGAAGCTGAAGTAGTCATTGACCGGTAGGACGTTGCAGCATATGATCTTGTGGGCAATACTCAAGTCGTGTTTTAGGCGCCGCAGTTCTAGGCTTTCTAGGCAGAAGCTGTTAATTTGCCTGTGGGCCTGGGAATTGCAACTTCCTGCTGATTTCCCCCCTTGACCTTTAAGCAGCAGGAAATGGCCTTGCTTAAAAACCATGGGGTTGAGTTAACAACAGCAATTGGGACTGCAGGGATTGCTGTTACTATGCAATGTGATTCCATTTTCTGATGCTACTGCTTAGTGATAGGAAGTTTTGGTTCCAGTTGCTATGGTGTCACAAACTACCTGGATAAGAAGCTTTTATCAAAAAAGGAAAATTCAGTTTCTAAATAACTTAAAATTTAAGTATGAAATTCTGAGTCAGTGTATAATGATGTGAATTGTATATAAATAACATGATTTTGTTAATATTAAATTAATATAGGAATCAGTTTGTGACTTTAGAGTCTTATTGTATCAAACTGTCTCTCCTCCTTGCACTCTGCGGAGGTTCCATTAATTTGTAATGACAGTTGAGAAAATGCTAATTAGTGAAGAGCAAAGCTACATAATCCTTGCTAGTAGTCTTCCCTGTTGGAATTTTCAGTAGCCCTCTATTAGGAGCTAAGCTTCTGGTTTAACTCCTAATAGAGCATTTTTAAAGTACTGCTTATTTGTGATATCTATCATATAAATATTTGTGATATCCAGAAGACCTGGTTGGTAAATCTACAGTAACTGAATTTAAACATGCCTGGGATAAACATATATCCATCCTAAGATAAAATACAGGAAATAGTATAAGGGCAGACTAGATGGACCATGAGGTCTTATTCTGCCTTCAATCTTTTATGTTTCTATATAAAGCTCTCACTTTATATAGATATTATATAGTCTTAAACTGGATGAAATGGTATTATAGGGCGGTGATGGTAAACCTATGGCACGCTTGCCACAGGTAGCATGTGGAACCATATCAGAGGGCATGCGAGGTTTTGCCCTATGTCAGCTCCAGTGCGCGGGCCAGCTGATTTTTGGCCTTTTTTGCTGTCCCCAGGCTTCAGGAGTCTGTTGCCTGTGCCCATGTGTGTGGCAGTGGGAGAAGTAAGCATGCATGGGGGGCAGTGGGGATTTTGTGCATGTGTGGGGGGAGGGCTTTTTAAAAGGCCACATTGTGTGCAAATGTACATAATGACATTTATATTATTGTGAACAAGTCATAATTATATTCCAAATTACTTCATCAGTTACATTTTTAGTTATGTTCATTTTACAGAATTCTTCGTTAACTCTCCTCAACCTTTCACTTTTAAAACATTTATTTTGGGACAAGTAATAAAAAAGTATGTTGCCAGTCAGTTTTGCACATTTTGACAAATATGCAATTAGTGCATGTTGGAGTTGGAGCCCCTAAATTTATGCTAAAAATGCTAAAATCTTTGCTTTAGGTTATCTCCGGGTACTACTGTTCATATCTAAAAACTAAGAAGTGTATGTAGTATACCAAAACATTCCTAGGTACATTCTATGTACTTCAATGTTCACTACTTATTCCTCCGTAGGATTGCCAGAATCGACTCAATAGATACAGAAATGTTAATTTAGAATTGGTGACTCGAATTACCAGAGACGGTGGACCTTGGGAGGATCCTGTATTACAAGCTGTACTTAAAGGAAGACCAGCTTCTCAGGAATTAGGTACAAATCATTTTCCATATATATTGAAAATAACACAATTTAAATTAATGTTAAATGTAGAATTTTTTTTAATTTCATTTCTTTGTTTCCAGGCAGTGAATATTATATTTCTTAATCACAGGCTAGAATTAATTCAATTAGACAATGAAGTTGGACTGAAAGATAAGAAAATTTAGTGTACAATATATTCTGGATTTTGAGATTATTTCTTATGCATGGAGAACAATTTGTATTGATTTTATAGTTATTGTTGCTGAGTTGGTCAAAGGCTTAAAAATAATGTTATATGTGCATCTTGTTACATCATGGACAAAATTTATCAGCTTGCCAAGAATTCTCAAGTAAAATATGGTGTACTTTCATAGGAATATAGTATAAACTCACTGAACAATATTGCAGCATTCTAATTTAAATATTTATGGTATTATATCTTAATTAAATAGTTTCAAGGATTAAATTATGTGTGCATATTTAGGAGCAGTGTTAAAAAAATGCTATTTGTTATTATCGTAGAAGAAGATTGCACAACATATATTAGGAATTATATGTTTCCAAGACGAATGGGGCCAGAGAATATTTTGGAAGGTAGATGTAGGAGTTATAATGGGTGAAATGCAGTAGTGAGTTTCACTTACCTTTGCTAAGGTGCAACACTTCTGTACAGTGTTTTTTAATGGCGGGTGGGTGGGCGGAGCCTCCCGCCTCCAACAGCTACCGGTTTGCTGAACTGGAGTGAACCGGTAGCAATCCACCACTGGTGAAATGACTCTCTTTGATATATGTCCTTGAAATTCTCCATCTCTAGTCCTCAATCAAAAAGAAAAAACTTAAATTTATGGCCTCACTCAATTAGGGTATTTTACGACAAAACGAAGATAGTGAACTGCTTTATTTCAGTAATTTACACCGGTCCCATTCGTTTATCCATGTTTTTAAAAGAAAACCTCCATAGATTATCCATTTTTTAATTTTAATAATCTGAATAGAATGTTTCCAATATTTTGTAAACCTGATTTAATATAACCTACGGTTAATATTTTATAACTGAATTATTTGTTTTCTTTTACCAGTTAACAAATATTTAAGCTCTGAAAATCCACTGTTCTTTGAATTACGTGCCAGATACCTTATTGCCTGTGAACGCATCCCAGAGGCAATGGCTCTTATCAAAGCTTGCATGAGTCATCCTAATATTAGCAAAGACCTTTACTTCCATCAAGCATTTTTCACGTGTCTTTATATGTCTCCACTAGAAGATCACCTATTTCAAGAGGTACAGTTTGTCAGCTTTAAGCAGTTTTATGATATGTCTTGATAAAGGATAGTATTCTAATTCATATTAAGCAAAATAAATGACTATCTTTTCTTTTAAAAAAATTATTCCTGTATTACCATTGTATAGATTAATAACAACTCTATATTATTTTTTGACGATTGGACAACTATTTCCTAGTATTAGCATTTCATCAGCTTTGCTCTAATTGATTGTCAAATAACAAGTAATGTAATGGGAAATTTGGTCATGAAAACTATTCTGTTCAAATTAATAAAAACTAAATATGCCCAATATAAATTCTTGCTATTGTATATATTTTTCTTCCCTGTAGTGTTATTCCTATACAGTAGTCCCTCGCTATACTGCGCTTCACCTACTGCGGCTTCACTTCATCGCGGGTTTCTGAGGAAGTCGATCGGCAGATTTAAACAGCCCGCCGAACTCGATCGGCAGGTTTTTTTTTAAAAAAAAAATCTAAAATTGTAAATACTTTATTTAAATACTGTATCTAAAATAAATACTGTGTGGGAAGGATTTATAAACACTTAAAACAATGAAAACTTACCAAACAATTACAATATAAATACTTAAATAAGTACTATCAGTCAATAAATTCCCCATCGCGGATTTCACCTATCGCGGCCAGGTCTGGAACGTAACACCAGCGATAGGTGAGGGACTACTGTATTGGGTAATAAAACTAGTAATAGGAGCTAGGATTTCCAATAATGGTAAAAGATTAGCCTCTTTCTTACTATGCTTGTCTGAATTATCTCATTTTGATTGCATAGCATTTGCTGAGGACTGACTGCAAGAATGGCATTGAAATCATCTGCAATATTGCAAAAGAAGGGAAGACTGCTGTAGCATTGAATCTTTGTGAATTGTTTCTTATTCCACAGCTCAAAAAAGGGGATATGTATTGCATCTGGTAAATCTTTTCTTTCAATAATACTGCTTTACACTAGTGTTATAACAAAAGAAATTTATGGGTAAATTATAAAGGGATGATCAAATCCTAGTTAATTATTAAGAATAAATAATGCTTTGATGCAATTTCATTGACTGTAATATCCATCAATTCAAAATAATAGTGAAAACTAATTACTGTATTGGATATTTTTGTATTGTTATAAATTACTTTAAAATATTGAATTATTTTACTGATTTACTTAACTAACAACTAGAAAGTAAATAGCTTTCTGAATAATATAAATATATTAATAATATTACCTATTTCCATATGTATAATTTGAATACTGTACAGTGAAAATTTATTTTAATACACTAATTGGAGGATGAGGCTAGTTTTAATAAATGGTCATGGAATTAGAGAGTGCATTTCCAAGTTGATTTGCATAATAGTGCCATTATGCAAATTATAGAAATTATATCGTTATTTTTATAACTCTGAATTATATCTACCATAGATTTTAACATGATAAATACCATATGATTGGTATCTAGGTTTCTAAAGTAATAAGCTTTATTTTGTTTTACAGGGAACTGATCTTTATTTGGAGTAAACTGCAGCTTAGGTCTAACCCATCAAAGCAAGTATTTGTAGACCAATGCTACCATCTTTTAAGAACAGCTACAAATTTACAAGTTATTTTCCCTTTCATGAAAGTTATTAGGGATGAAGTAAGTAATAATATTTGCCTCAGATATGTTTTTAAAGTACCAATATTAAATATTGTATACCATATTTTTCAGAATATAAGACACATCTCCCCCTCCCCCAAAGAGAGTGGCAATGTCAGTGCATCTTATACACTGAATACAGCAATTTCTGGCTTCCTAAAGCCCTGCCTTGTGCCCCATTTTTTGCAAAAATGGGGTGCGCAAAAGTGTTTGTGAGGCCTGCAGAGCTGAAGGCTGGGTAAGGCAAAAACATCCCCATTTTAATGAAAAAAACGGCAAATAATGAGCTGGTTTTTTTTTTTTTGCAAAAATTGGGGTGTTTTTGCCTTCCCCCAGCCCCTAGGAATACTCTGCAGGGCTCCCAAACTTCTGTGCACCCTGTTTTTGCAAAAGACGGATGAAAAACAGGTCAATTTTGCAAAAAAATTGAGTGCACAGAGGGTTTGGGAGGCCTGCTCCTAGGGGTTGAAGGATGGCAAAAATGCCTGTTTTTGCAAAAAATGGGGCATACAGAAGGTTTGGGCCACTTTCTGAGTGCTCTTGGGGGGCAGGGAAGACAAAAACCTTTTTTTTCCTTTTTACATCTTTGAAAACTTGGTGCATCTTATACACCGGTGCGTCTTTTAATAAGTTATGTTGTTATATACGGTAGTTAAATATTTTGTTGAGGAAGAATTGATGTTAAATAAAATATTTTAGATAGTATTGATACTGATACTTATGGAGTTTGTGTTTTGAAGTTTTATAGGGCAAGAATAAAATGTGCTGTGTTAGCGCATAAAGTTAGTGCAACATATATTTTTTTAAAAAATGGTTGTTATAATGATGGCATTTTCGTTTTACATTTTACAAACTATAATTAATAGGTATTAGTTTACAAATTCCACAATTGTTTTGTGCAATAGGTAAAAGAAACTCTTGGATTTTGTTGCAAAAGTATGTATTTTTTAATTATGATTACTAATATGGTTGTATAAAGCATTTAAAGGAAGGAATTTGCAGCACATAGGAATACTGAAACAGCAATCTTTTTATATGGCTTATGTATCTGCTTTGGAAACTGCTCCCAATTTTTCCATTTATGTATTCATTAATTGCCACTTTTCTAGATACTTAGATATGGAGATACTTTGAGCACTTTCCAAAACAACTTTGCAAGCCTTTGCATTATTTTGATCATTTGAAAAGGAGTATTTTGTTTATGCTATTGCCTGAACCTTAATTTAGTAATTATTCTTTGTCCTTGTATTCTAAAAGATATAATTATATGTTGCACTTGCTTTAAATATACCGGTATTTATAAAAATTGATCAAAATTTAGTCTTCCAGAATTGGAAGATCTTCCATTCATGAATTAGTTTTGACTCAACTGAGTAAATTAATTGTAATAGGAAAATTTAATGTACAATGATAACAGTTGAAAAGAAATGTACCTTTTAAAGTTGTTATAATATTATTTATCACTTTTCTACATTGATATTATACAATACTTTTAAGAATATTTACATCTGTTTATAATTTCTGTATATTGGGATTTGGATTGTTTTGTTTTATATCCAGTTTCTCCCTAAAATAATAATTTAATATAATTTTTGAGATATTATGAGCTCTCTGGAAAAGGAAATGCAGAAGAGTCTCATTATTCGGAATTTATTCTACCTTTCCTTTCTTTCTCACAGATTGGCAAGGAAGGTCTACAGATTTGTGTAGAGATATGTGGAAGTGCTCTTCAGCTAGATCTTCATGATGATCCAAAAATAAAATGTTTGATATATAAAACCATTGCTCACTTTTTGCCAAATGACCTAGAAATAGTGCGAATATGTGCTCTTTCTATATTTTTTATTGAGCGCACCTTGGAGTCCTATCATACTATTGAACAGCTATATAAATTTACAGATGAAGAATACAATGAACAGATAAGTTCAGTTCAGAATCGTGTACGCTTTGAGTTGCTCCCAATTTTGAAAAAGGGATTGTTTTTTGATCCAGAATTTTGGAATTTTTTGATGATCAAACAGAACTGTTTAGCACTGCTAAGAGATAAAGCCTTAGCTGAACAGACTGAACGTCCACGTGAGCTTTCTTCTGCAAATACATCAAAGACACGCCGAGCACTGCGGGGTGGTCAATCCTGTATACCTGACATAAACAATGGAGAATTAGGCCATGAAGATACTTCTGAAGTACAATTGAAAAATGATGATAATTGCAAAAAGAACCATGTAGTTCTTAATTCATCTAAAATGGATCACAACGTACCAAAACATCGCTGCATATTATGTAACAGAGAGTTTGTTGGTGGTCATATTGTGAGGCATGCCCGGGCTCATCAGAAAAAGGGCAGTTTCTCATGTGTAATGTGTTGTAGAAAATTCAGGCAAAAAAGTATAATGCTTAAGCACTTAAAGAATCACATCAAGAAAATGACACTACATCATCTAACTGCAACTTCTGTTGATAAAGAAACTCTTATTGTAAATGAAATGAACTGTTCTAATGTTGATGTCCCCCTTCAAAATGGGGACTTGCAGAATACTAAAGAAAATGAAATGGAGCTAGTCATTCCAAGTAATCAGGAGATGCAGAATACTGAATTTGCACTGGATGTAACCAAAAATCATCTTATTAGCCAGGGTGATGATGTTGAAAATGGTGGTAGTGATAATGATTCAAATAATAGTCCTGAGGTGGAAATTAAAGAAGGATCACCAGAAAACAGCTTGAATAGAGAACTCCCTGTACTTCACAAGGTAAATGGTGTACTCTGTCCTCAAAATGATTTGGAGCACACAAGTAATTTCAAGTGTCCTGCCGATGGATGTATTAGAGTCTTTAAAAAAATACGGTTTTTGAATAAACATGCACGTAAGGCCCATCCTTCTGATCTGAATGTGCAAGAGCATATAATGAAATGGAATAATGGAAAATGTAGGTTTTGTCAGAGAAAATTTTTAGATTCCCATCATTTTATTGATCATCTGAAACAACATGTTTATCCAAATGTATATTTCTGTTTGCATTTTAACTGTAATCAGAGATTTAAGCTGTCCACTGAGCTTGCAGAACATATGAAAAGTCATACTGAGTTTAAAGCTCAGTGTAACTTTGCAGAGTGCTGTAAAGTTTTTGATGACATTGCATTGTTATATGAGCATGAAGCTCAACATTACTTAAATAAAGTAAATCCTTCTGAAGCCAGTGAAAATATTTCTTCAGATGTTTTGGAATCTGATTGTGGCATTCAAGAAATAGCAGATGATGGTGGTGAAAAGGAGCCTCTAATGGACTTGCCAATTCCCACTTGGAAAGCAAGGAAAGATTCCCTAGAACCAAAGACGTATATCCAGACTGAGAAAAAAGTAAATAATCTAATCCAGAATGGGAATGAAAATGAATATGGTAGTGCTGTCACAGTTGTGAACTTAATAGATCAAAAGATACCTGAAGAAGTAGAGCCAAATTTAGAAAGCTGTAAACTTAATGATCAGCTAATCAATGGACACAGTGAACTGGAAGAAACAACAGCTGCACTGGATGCTGATTTGGAAAGAACGAGTGCCAATACTAGGACAGAAAATGGATCTATTCTACCTGTTCTGCAGAACTGTACAGATATATCAGATACTACTCTTCTAGATTCTCAGACACTTTCTAAACCAAATCAGATAACGGAAAATACATCATATGGCTTAATTTTAACGAAGCCTTATATTAGACCATTGCCTCCGAGTTACCTTGATGAACGATGGATTAGCATGCCAAAACGAAGAAAAACTTTAACTGATAAAGCAGATGGACATTCAGAGCAAGGCAAAACGTCTAGCAAATCAGACAGACTAAGATGCAGCAAATGTTTGACCACCTACTGTAACTCAGAAGCACTTCAGTGTCATCTTGCACAAAAGAAGTGTCGGACACTTTTTGGATTCGATTCAGATGATGAAAGTAAGTGTTACAATTTTACTGGGTATAATTTTAGTTATTTGTACAGCAATAAAATGTTAAAAAGAGATTTAAACAAATGGATAGACAAAGGTTTCTAAAAAGATAGGTTGAAAAAAATATATTACACATAACGTATAAATAGTAGCATCTAGTGTTGCCTTAGCCCAGTAGTATTATGAAAAAGTATTATATTACAGATAATAATTTTAGATAATTTTGATAATACAGTACTTACTGTGCAACATTTTTGAAATCATTACTTGACCAGGTAAAATTATGAAGCTTACTCTACAGTGTTTCAATGTTTTCATGAAGTCTTTAGAAAAAAATAACTAGCTATCATATTTATATTCTCTAAACAAACATTTAGTTTGTTTGATCTTACTTAGGAAAAATAAATGATTGGATCTCAGTATGATACTGGACTCCAAAGAACTAATCAATTTAATCTCTTTTTTTGCAGGTTCATGAGCAAATGATGTATGAAGAGTTCTCCATTTGAGGAGTAGTGATGGAACACTACAATATTTTGCATCAACCTGCTTTTCCCTTCTTGGCCTTAATTATAAAGAAGTCTAAAATCACGATCTTTCTGAGAATTAAAGCACACGGGTCACAATTAAGTGATAGTAGGAGCCGTGAAGTATTAGTATCCAGAAAACAAGCAAACTGTGTTTAAACCCCCAAAGTACCAGTCATCTAAAAGCCACAAGTTCTTGCATAATTCTACTCTTAAATAAATTCACTCTGGGTGGCTGTATACAGAATAGGTTTCATGCTGACTGAAAATAATTGTTTCATAGAAAAATGTCTATGGGACATGCCTCTTTCTGAATCTGTATGTTCAAAGGAAGCCATTCTGTATGATAAAACTAGTTTGAGTCACATTCAATGTTGCTGTGCATTAAAATCGGATCAATTAAAAATAGATCCATTTATAGAGGTTGACTCTTCTTGCAATGGTATATTTTGTTCCTTGGAAATGGAACCGATGAATGTAAGAAAAAAAAACAGTGCTGGGCAGTGTATCAACTTAATAAATGTTTTAAGGCATACAATAAGGGCTAAAGTATGTCTTTGATATTTCCAAATTCACCTAATTAAACTGCATCCAAATGCACCAAAGTTTTTCAAGACCTGATCATGCTGAATGTATAGATAGAATTCACTGCTAACAAGAACTAGCTAATCCACACAGATACAATATTTGGTATCAAAAATCAGTTTTGGGTTCAATCATAAATTAATATGGTTAGAAATTAACTGAATTCAGCTGGTGTATAAATTTTTAGTATAACCTTTTTAAGGTTGTCTGCGTGAGTTAACACTTGTTAAAATCTACTTTTGTATTTAAGATGAATTAAAAAGTATTTAAATTGGCATTAGGACACTATGAATATAAATTTATATTCATATTGTATCAACATTGGAAAGTTGCACTGAATTTTCTTTATTAAACAATTGCATTTTAAAGAAATCCATACAAATGTTATCATGGCAGTACATGATATATAAATAATTCAGAGGTAATTTGAGCATAGGATCTGTTATTCATTAAGCAGTCCTTCTGGCAGGCTTCTATGCAAGTATAATATAGTGAAGTTCAAGGCATTTCTGGATTCTCCGAGTTTGCAGAGAGGGGCGGCATACAAATCCAATTACCATAATAATAATAATAATAATTTTTTGAAGTGAGCATACATATAAAATCCCATGAAAAACTTAATCAGTAAAAATAAATTGCTTTAGTTCTGAGTACCAATAACATTATTTACACTGTGCCTTGAAAAGAAGCTTTAAACTCCCTTTTCTTAAAATAGCACATATAAAAGCAGAGTATTCCAATCCCAAATATCCAATACAGTATACCCCTTTCTTTAAAAACAATGTTGTAGAAATATTTATTATGAAAAATAACTATTTTTCATAATAAAAATGATTTTTCTTGCAGATCACTGACTTTTGAAAATATTTATAAAGGGATTACATTTTTTTTTAATGGAAAAGTTATTTGATCCTATTGAGTTATATTTTCAATGCAATCCTACACATTTCTATTCCAAAGTCAGTCCCATTGAGTTTAATGGTATTTACTCTCAGGTAAGTGAGTAGATTTTCTGAAAATCATATTTTATTCATAAAGACTAAGGCCATTTTGTTCCTCAAGAAAGAAGTATGAAACTTTGAACACCGATACGCTTAAAATATAATTATATTTCTAAGTCAATCCTGATATCTAGGCACCAAATGATATTTTTAATAATTACACAGATGAAGCTGTGCTGGACTATGCTAAGTATCAAAGGCTACTGTTGAAGCAATTCAAATTATAACACAGACTTTTCTCAATTTACTTTTGTAAATCATGCAAGATTGCACAAATATGGTACCTAAGTTATCTACTTTTGAGATAATTAAAATCCAAAAACATTTTGTAATATATTTGTACATCTTACTATATAGGAGATTTTATTAAAAATATTTTAATACTTTATATTATTAAATGGGAGTTATTTGCAAATCTCAGTCTTCAATTGTGTCTTAATTGGAATTTATTTAATTTGGTCAGATTAGATAATAGGTTTTCCTTGTACAGGAGTCCTAAAATTGGCTATTTTAAATGACAGCATGTTTTAATATATCAATACATGAAACCAACTTTTTTCAAAAATAAAACATTGATTTTCTGGTACATCAGTATATTAGCAGTTTTAGTGTTTCGTTTTTTAAATCTGCATTAGGTATGATGATATTGTAAAGATAACATACTAAGCTTGACTTCTGGTTATTACATAGACACAGCTATGCACTTTTCATAATGATAATATAAAATGGTTTGCTGTTACTTTATTGCATGTTTTTTTTGACTAGCTTAACCTGTTATTTCCTATGGATCTGTCATCCAGGCCAAATTCAAGGTTATAATTTAAGACCAATAAGGTATGCCAGGTACTAACACTTGCTGAGATGGATAATTAGTGCTGTGGCTATGAACGGGAAATATATTTTAGTACTCCCTAAACTGGTTGTTAATTTTTTAGATATAAAAAACAGTTTTTCTACTGTAATTTTAGTGTCTTTCTGCACTCTTGACATACAAGCATCCAAGTATCCAGACTTAAAGAAATATAAGCCTTTTTCCTTAGGAAAACATTCCATTTCAAATTAATTCCAAATTACATAACTAGTATAAAACTGAAAGGGAAGTTTAACCACCTTCAAAATG
Organism: Erythrolamprus reginae; assembly: GCF_031021105.1. Lineage (NCBI taxonomy): Eukaryota > Metazoa > Chordata > Lepidosauria > Squamata > Dipsadidae > Erythrolamprus > Erythrolamprus reginae. The sequence goes on from NC_091953.1 coordinate 42,057,613, forward strand.
TTCAATTTTTTACTTGCTATGTTATCAGTTTTAATCAAAAGCAGTTGAGTGGAATTTTAAGGTACACCATTTGATTTGTTGTGCTTTACCACCAAACAAAAAGAAATACAAATGGTAACATTGCTAGAACACCTGTCTTTCACTATTGACTTATCGGCTACTTTAAAATAGATTTGCAATACTTAATTTCAGGATGTTCCCAAATGCTGTTAAACTCTATTATGAGTTAGTAATTAAATTAGCCTAACTTCATATTATAAAATACACTTTTGGAAAAAAACCATTGACTGCTCTTTGTAAGTGATTAGTATTTTGATTTTCCACCAGCTTTTAAAACATGACACTGATAGTTTGTTTTTAACCAGAAGTGTTACATGAGTGACTTCAAACACATGTTCGTCATTGGCAAGTTTTCATTATTGCAGGAAATAATATTCTCTTTTCTAATTAATTTAGAATTGACATTGGTATTGCAAAAGTTGTATTTCTCAAATGGCTTGTGTAATGCCCTCTTACCTCTAGTCTACAATGAGAAAGCAGGAATCATCATGAAGTACTTAATGGACCCATTGAAAATGGGTTCCCCTGCCCCACCTAAAAGGATGTAAAAATTCCCAGAACAAGATTACTGTCATCTAGCTTGAAAATTAAATCTTAAAATGTTAAATGATTGTTAGTGTTCCCCAATGTTTTGCCAGCTAATAAACACTTGATATACTATTCAATTAATCTTCCTATTGAATAAAAAACTACATGGCTGATATTTCTAACTAGATACCAGATATATAAATAAGACATTACATAAAAATTATACTGTACTTACTTCAAGCATCTCCATTAAATCTGACTCAAGCTAGGTACAATTAATCAAATTTTCTGATTTTTTTTTAAAGGATAACCAGTAGTACTTACAACAGATCCTCCACTACTCTAAATATTGACAGTCATTTTAATTTTAAGTCATAGCCTTTAGAATACTTGACTCTTAAAGGATGTCTCAAACTTGTTTATCCATTGGGTTTGTCACAAGGCTTTGTGCATCCACAGTCATGCAAAAAGAATTGATCTGGCTATTTTATCTCTGCCAACTCTTTTACAGAACAAATTTGAAATGCTTATCTATGGGGAAGGTCACTGGTACTTTGGTCTAGCCATATTCAGTTAAACATCTAGAGCTGTATAGTTTGAATCATGTAGGACAAGATTCAGCATTTCTTGTTTAATGCCAAGGTGTAGGATGAAATACTTTAAAGTTTTTTATTTATTTATTTTGCATACTATAACACCTTGATTACATGCAGTGTGTGTATTCTTGAATTCTTATGTTTAATTTGTAAAACCAATTACAGATTTAACAAGTGAGGAAATTTGTGCTTCCCTCTTGATGGTTAAATTATTTTATTCTACATTTTATACGAGTACAAATAAAAACTGAGCCATCAAATTGCAATAAATCAATAGTAGCATTTAATTTAATTTTTTTGTATTGTTAATAGATTTGTTCAATAAAATGTTATTGTTCAATAAAATATTAAAAATATGTCTGGAATTCTGAAAAAAACATTTAGCTTTGTTAGATGCAATATTGCTACACAGCAGCTAGCAAGACATTTCGTATAGCTTTAATTCAAAACTATATCCTGAAGAAGGTGATACTTAAGTAAACAAGCACTAACTTGCTTGAATACACAATTTGGTAACATGAAAAGCTGCAGAATATATAATGACAAATTTAATACGAACTGTTCAGGCTTTTATTGGAAACAAAAGTTACAGCATGATTTTAAAAAATCCAATACCAATATCGACCCCAATAATAGATTTTGAGAAGTCAAACTTAACTTTTTTTTTGAACTTTGTAAAAGTATTTCCTTTGCTTTCTTCTGATCACTGTCTTTTGAGGTGAGCTTATTTGCTTTTCTATGAAATCATTGGGATTTATTTTTTCCTTCTGTTCAATCGTGTCTAGTTTTCAAGAGATTCGAAATCCCATCAATATTATTGGCAAGATTTTTCAGAAGTGGTTTTCCTTTGCCTCCGTCCCATGTGAGAAAGTGACTTGGCCCAAGACCTAGAACTCGCAGTCCCCCAGTTTCTAGGCTGATGCCTTAATCGCTGCACTAACTGGCTCATTCACAAGACTAATCTGCAATGAAAGAATCTTGTTTTCCACATTTCATTCTGGAGTTCCTTTTCTTAAAAACTTTAGCCTTACATTTAAGTCATATTTGGGATATTATATACAGTATTACCAAAACGTGTGCGTAGTACTTACTTATTTAGTCCCGTCGTTACATTCGTGTATTTGGGGAAATGTATGTATAACAATTTTATTTTTGGTATGGCATTGGAAAATGGAAATATTTGAATAGAGATGACATCACCCTCTTGGTTTTTTTTAATGAATCTTCCTATTATGATATCGTGATATGTTTTAATATCGTCACATTTGACATGGTTGTCGAAGAATAATGTACATATAAGTTATGGTCAAATAAAATAGCTGAACAGAAGAGCCTCTGTTTAAAAATAGAGGAGATAAATTTGGACTTTAGTACCAAAACAAAACTTTCAAACAAAGCTTACAACAAACATCTACGGACATTTATAAAAAAAACCTAATTGTAAAACGGGAAAGCACAAGATAAGAGTTGTTTTGTTTTGCAAAACCAGAGCTGGTATTCAAAGGACCATATACCTTAGTTGGACGTAATGAAATTAATTAAAAAACAACAACAACCTCCAGAAAGATTAATAACACAGAATCCCATCTAAGTGACGGAACTACAAAGTCCGCTTCCGTTCCAAGCCGAACAGTTTTCATCCGCACTCTCGGTGTTGATTTGTCGAATTACGAAAGCGCAGAAGGAGGAGTGGAGGAGGCGTAAGACACAACAGGCGGAAGTGGCGTTGTTCCGCCCTGCGTCGCTCTGTTGTCAAGGTTTCAGGCAGCTGCTTCAGTTGCTCGCCGCTGGTCTGCGCTTCCCGTCTCGCGCTCGTAGAAGCAACGCTCCTCCCGCCCCCCCTCACCATGGCTTCGGTTGGGGCGGGGATGACCGAGCGCGAGCGGGACGGCTCCCGGGAGCTGTTGGAACTGCTCCAGACCGATGACCTGCTGGCTCTAGCGGACACGGTGACCAGCCGTCTTGTGCAGCCCAGCAACCGCCAAGGTACAGTATATGAAGGAGGTAGAGGAACCCGATATCCTTATGAGCAGGAGTATTCCAACCTTGGCCACTTTAAACCTGGAGGACTTCAACTCCCAGAATTCCCCAGCCAGCAAAGCTTCTGGGAGTTGAAGTCTTCAGGCTTAAAGTGGCCACGGATGGAAGACCCCTGCTCGTGAGAGTTTGAAAGAGGCATTTGGGGCCTCCGATGGAAAATGCTTATTGGGTTGAGGTTCATTAATACACTTATCAGAATGAGATATTCGTTTATTCACCCCTCCTAAGTAAGGGGGGTTGGGTTCAGCTGTGCCCGAAATATTTTGGCCTCGCCATATCCTTCAACTGCATTCATATAGTGAGGTTTCTCTCCCGCCTACTGGTGAGGCACAGGTGTTTTGCCATAGAAATTGCCTTATTAATATATAACCTGGTTTGAAAATAGCTTGCAAACTGACACCAGGCCTTGTGGCTTCTGTTCATCCAGGATCATCAAGTTTCTTTAAACATCTTTGAAGAAAGGGTGATGGTGGCAGATGATGTGGAACAAATACCCAATTTCTGGCTGTTATGGTTAAGATTAGCCAGAGTCATTTATGGAAAATATATATGTTTCTCTGAAGCACTCTTTTCCCCCTAGTACTGTGTTTTGGTTACAGTACCAAAATGCCTATATCTTTTTCAAACATGTTTTTAAAAGTAACATTTTTCAAACTAATGTTCCTCTTCTCAGTGTGAAAGGAGTTGTAAAAGCATTGTGGCAGGAATTCAAGGATGTAAAGACAATTTATCATTTTGCTAGGGCAGGTTTTTCTTTTTTTTAAATAAGCAGTTTCAATTAAAAAATGTTACTAAAATTACAGTAGTTTCCCTATCCTGGGTACAGAGGGGGAAAAACTGAACAATGTAAACATTAGCTGTACATTTGATTGTTCCTAATGTGGAACAGCTTGCCTCCAGAAGTTATGAATGCTCGAACACTGGAAGTTGGTAAGAAGATGTTGGATAACAATTTGTATCAAGTAGTGTAGGGTTTCCTGCCTAAGCAGGGAGTTGGCCTAGAAGACCTCCAAGGTCCCTTCCAACTCTGTTGTTATTATTATTATAGCTCTTAGACAAAATATTTTACTAATTAAATATATTAGCAGATAAAATTACTGTATTATGCCAAAATAAAACAATTTCTTTGTTCAGATACTATTTATAGATCAATGGGAAAGTAATAGCCCCAGATATAGAGCAAACCATTATGATAAAATCATTTTATGCTGGATCTATTGTTACTTGACTGATGATTTCATACAGCTTTCATATAAGTAATAGCACATCTACAGCACATAACAGTATATATTAAGAGTTGTATTAACTTGTAGGTAAATAATAATAAAATATTTGAACAATATTAAAGTGAGTGTTCATGATCTTGCAATCTTTGAGAACCTTATAAATTCTGTTTAATATTCTTATGCACATAATTAAAAATGCACCAGTTTTATTTAATTTTCTTCTTATTGTCAGTCTAAGCAGAAATATTCACTTTCCATTCTATCTTTACAGCCAAAATAAAGCTTCTTAAATGTTCTTCTCATATTAACGATGTGTGCTATTAGTCTATATTTCAAAATACAGCAAATGAAGTAATAGGTCTGTGTTCAAAACCATAAATATGATTGTCTTACTACAGGCAAACTTCAGTTTTTAGAAGTTTGAGAAAATGATAATATGCTATCACAAAGGATCAAAAGTATAAATTGCTGATAAGGATTCAGAGTAATGTAGTTCTTAACTATTTTTTAAAAATGAAATATACACCCTGATCCAGCCCTCGTTTCCTAAAAAATAATTATGAATTATTATTTTTAAATTGTATTATTACAAAACATAATATAGGAAGTTGTTTTATATGTGTCACATTGTTGCCCATCTAAGCCAATATTAATGAATTAATTGCAAATGGTTTCCAAAAGGTCCAGTTAAGAGTTTTTCTAGATGGACAAAAACATGAGCTCAGGAATTATGGATTATGAATGGCAGCTAGCGGGGCATTTCATAGGCCATAGGTAACATATTGCTTCTCTCACTAGGAATGATGAGACTTAATTACATGATTTTTTTATTTTTCAATGGGTGAAAGAGTTCTACATTTTCAGCAAAAATCAAAGGAAGTTGATTCTTTAAACCACAATTACTAATAATTATGTTTAACAGATCTTTATAGAATGGCTTTTTCTGGGCTATGTCTTTTGCTAACCTTCCCATAATATAAAATTCTTGGAGCAGCTTCATCAACAAAACTGCCCTCTTTATGTTACATATTTATAATTCAGGAATATATTTTCAGAATTTTAGATTTACAATCAAATTGATAAGTTTTATTTTGCAATGAAATTAACTTTACGTAATACAGTATATATATATATATATATTTCTGATTTTGTTTATAGATGCCATAAATGTCATCTTGCTGTACAGTCAAAGTGCTGAAGAGCTGTTGAAAAGAAAGAAAGTATTTCGAGAGATAATCTTCAAGTACTTGGCAACAAAAGGAATTATAGTGCCACCTTCTTCTGAAAAGCATCAACTTGTTTATCGTGCCAAAGAGTACTGGTGTGAAGGGCTGAAAGTCTGTGTTTCAGAGCAAACTTATACTAATCCTAGTATGCAGGTGAGGTACATAAAGAATATTAGGAAATGTGAAAAATACAATTATATTTAATTATTGTTCTTCATTGGATTTCCATTTGTGATTTCTTTTTATTTATTGCTGGAATTCATTGACTTCATCTCTTGGTTGGCACAGAGCCTTGGGAGACTCAATCTACCTTCCATGCCAGTTGGATCTGAGGTGACCCAAGAGTTCATAGCTACCAGGACAGCCGTAACAATATCCAGACCCTGACAACCGTAACAATATCCAGACCCTGATAAATACCAGATCCATTGGTCATACATGGATCTGGTATTTCGTTTGGAGCAGTGACTATGTGAAATTTGGGAAGCTTTTGGTGTCTCCTTATGATAATATCACACCCTGATTACCATGGGATTCTCTGACACTGTCATCTATTGCAAGGAAGTTAGTTCCATTAGACAGTCCATGCCTGGCAATTGATGGACCTTGATGGGTTTCATAGGGGTCTGTAGGTTGTTCCTGCTCCTCTGCTGCATGATTGCTTTGTCGCCATTCGAGGAGACATCATCAGTGTGCTTGAATTGACGAAACATTTGCAACCAAATTGCCAAGCTCGGAGCTCAAATCAACAACCTAACTACCAATCCAAGCTACAATTAATGAAACATATTTCAATGGGTAGTTATGCATGGTTTCAGAAGAAGACATATTGCATTTCTGCTTCATGAGTTCCATTGGTTACTAGTCTCTTGAGTACAGTTCAAGGTGCTGCTTTGACCTTTAAAGCTCTACACATAGTATGAGATCACATTATTTGAGGTGCTGCGTTTCACCAATTACATCTAATTAACTTACCTGATCCACCAGAGAGGTTATGTTGTAACTCCCATCAGCTGGCGGGTCCTAGCTACCAGGCCTTTTCTTTTGTGGCTTCTGCTTCATGGAACATCCTTTCCACTGAAGTGACTCTAGCTTATTACCTGATTGTGTCATTGGGCATGAGGACTCCAAAGGACTAGCAAAATATTAATTATCCAGTGTAATTAGCATATGTTTTCCACCTAATGTTTTTTAAAATTGTTTTATATCTTTTATGATTTTAATTTTATATTTTTATAGTTTTTAATAATATTTAATAATAGTATGTTATTTTCAACTTTGTTGTATGCAACCCAAAGTCACTTGTTTGTGAGATGGGCAACCATGAAAATATGACAAATAAATAAAATTGCTCACTTATTTTATTTGTATTATTATTGTATCCTCCTTAAATAAAATTCAAAAAAATGTTAAAAACAAAATGTAAAACCCTTTTTATTGTACCTGTTTGCTTTATTAATTTCTAATAACTATCTTTTCAACTACAGAACAAACAGGATGATATGTAAAGTTGTATATCTTATATGTCATTCTGAAAAGGTAAAACAAATTCTTTTCCTGCCTTGATATTGATCTTTAAAGCCCTATATGACATGCTTTGATATGTTACACACACATGAACACTATAAAATGTCACTATTAGCAATTAACAGATTAAATAAAAACACTCAGTGTCTTCAAATAAATAAGAATATACATAACTTTCAATATCTTTCAATTAATAATTCACATTCACTCCACAAAATTATTATTCAGGCCCTTAGGTAGTTCATAAATAAAGCATGTACATTGATAAATACTATTTCAAAGCAAGGACTGTTTTCCTGTTACCGTTTCATTCCATTTTCTCTGCTTTTTTATAATCTTTTTAATTCTTGTTATTTTTTATAAAGTAAAAGTGATTATTCTATTCTACTTCATGTTTCTTATTTTTCAGCAAGAAGATGGAGGAACACCAGGCGATCAAGATGACAACAAAGAGTGTCACAATCTGGCAGAAGAATTTTGTCAGTGGTATTTTAGAATGCTAAACTCTCAGAACCCATTGATTGGAGAACCACAACAAGAATGGGGACCACAACATTTTTGGGGTGATGTAACTCTAAAATTTTGTTACAACACCTCTGAACAAAACATGGAAGAGTACTCAGGTGCCGAATTGGTGAGCCTTCGCTTGCTGTCATTAGTGAAAGAAGAATACCTCTTCCTGAATCCCAACTTGAATGCAGGTGGCCTGAAGTGTACAGTTTCACGATATGGATTAGTTGTGGTAGCAGTAGCTGGCACAGTTCATAGAAGTACTTCTTGTTTGGGAATCTTTGAACAAATCTTTGGCCTCATCCGCTGCCCATATAGGGAGAATACGTGGAAAATCAAGTTTGTTAATCTAAAGATTGTTGGCCAGAATGCCATAGAGCCTGGGACCCATACAGAAAGACCCCGCATAAAATACGAGCAAGAAGAACTGCAAGAATTTTATGTGTCCAAGGAACTTACCTTGATTGAGCCTCAAAAATACTGACTGTTCTGTTTTGCAAAATGAGGGAGAAAAGTATGTGGGCCTTGGAAAATACAGCTGGAGAGCATACTCAAAAGCATTCGGTAATTTATTTGCTTTTTTTTTTTTTAATTCACACTTTCCTACTACGAGATATTCCTGACCACTAATCGGAGAGATTTGCTGAGGGTATTTGCTGGCTTCATTCATGCCCCCAAATTTACAATTTGAAAAAATTCTTTGGCAGATTATTTTCTAAATGAGAAGGGAGGGAAGGTGAGAAGATACTCCTACTTTCCTGTCAACTGCTGCAAAGTATTGACATAGAGGATGAGTGGCACTGAATAGCTGGAATGAATCAAATATAATTGAGAAGCATAAAGTACTGGAGATGTAATATTGTTATCTTGACTACTTGTAGCTTCCTTCCCCCCCCCCCCTTTCGGGTAGAAAAATACCGAAGTGTGATAAATCTCTTAAGTTTACAAGATATTCTTTTGCCAAAGACTTCATTTTAAGTCTTAGTTAAATAACCTTTCACATTTTAATCTCAGGGTTGTACAAAACAAAGCATTTTTGATAGAATTTTCTGTAAAGACAGCGACATTATTAAAATGATTGATTTTTAAATCAGTATATGCATGAAAAAGCACTGCCAAATTAGAGAGTTTTCATGAGGAATTTATGAAACAATTTTACTTTCCTCCATAAAATACGGTGAAATTTGTTATTTGTCTTATTTGTTATGTACAACCCTTATTTGTGTTGCTATTTACCTATAGCAAACCTACTTTTAAAAATACAGAACAATTGTGAAATTATAAAAAAGCACTTAATTTGTGGCAGTTATTACATTGAGTTTATTTCATTTATACTACTTTTTATTGTTCCTAATAAAAATTGCAATCTTCAGACTAATTATAAAAAGGCAATATTATTACTTCAGAAAATTGTGGAAGAATCAGTTCTTCTCACTATTACTTGTACTTCTTACTACAGTACTTCAGATTATTGTGGAACAATCATAGCTACCAACGTTTGTATAATTTGTTCATGAGTCCTTAAAAGTAAAAATCAAATATGTGATGCTTTTATAGAATGTAAAATAATATTTTATTTTGTTTTTGGGTTTCCTGTGTGATAGATATTTAAAAGATATATATGTCATTACAAACAGTGGTGGGTTCCTACCAGAATGGCTAATTGCGTGCAGCTCTGTGGCTCTGACACGCGAGTGCGGGATCGAGTGCAATTTCCTGCATCTGCACAGGATGCAAAATCTCACACGGGGATGAATGCACGCACATCGCCGTGTGAGATTTTTACATCCTATACAGATGCGGGAAGCAAAATTGCTCTCGATCCCGCACTTGCGTGCCACAGCTGCAACATTGCGCATAGTTAGCCATTCCAGTAGGAACCACCTACTGATTACAAATAGAGACTGTATTTTTGAACACTGGTATTTAAGTGCATTTCTGCAGTTATCTTCAATTACATTACACAATAGCCTACTGCTAGTAAACCGTTTTTAAAATAAAAGACAATTGTTTTTAACAATACTTTGGTTTAAAATCTGGTAGATGTGTTTTCATCAGATAAAATGTCTTACTGCTGGAAACTGAAACAAAGTTGTATTTTCCCACTCTTGCTCCTTTTTAATTTGGATCCTTTTAAAGAGCTTGTACTGACTTATTTTTATCATTTCTTTTTCAATCAAAATCACAATGTGAGAGTTGGAAAACTCTTTGAAGATCTAATCCAATTTCCTGTCTGGTCCAGGAATCTACTCCCACATTATCTTTGTGAGATACATATCCACATCTTGTTTAAATGTTTCCAGCTAAAGAGATGTTTCCACCTGCCAGTTATTACTATTACAAAATTGTATCTAATATCTAATAAAAATATATTTCCCTATAATTTAAATAAATGGTTTGTTACCTTCTGGGCATGTTCCAATTTGTCAGTGTCATTATTAAAATATGCCCAGAAATATTCAGTACTCTAGTTGTCAACACCAACACACCGACAATGATATATCTTAATTTTGATACTGTATTTATATCAAAAAGCCTATGGTTATATTTGTATTTGTTTTTATTTTATTTTATTTTTTTTTGGGGGGGGGGGGGTTTGCAGCTGCAAAACTGGTCCGATAGTCTAGGAAGATAAAGACATTGCACATACATTCTTTGGAATAGGCTGGCAGGGTATCTGTTCCAAATCAACTGGTGAACATCGGTGAATGAGAGTGGACAAATCTGGATCTCATCCCTTCTCTCCTCTGCTTGTCTCAAAGGAGTCTCTTCTTTGTTTCTCTTTCCCTTCTCTTTCCCTTCTCTTTCCCCATTGTCTTTTTTTCTCTCCCTTCCCACCCTTAAACCACCACCTTTTATATCGACTCCCACTGCCTCATCTTCAGGGCAGCTCCAGCTGACTCCGCTCCCCAAGACTACATGTTGCTCCCTGAAGCGCAAGTCAGGTGGAGCCATGCACTCCAATTCTGGATGCTCAGCAGTGTACTGGCAACACTGCAGCTCCAGCTGACTTCCACAGGTCTGTGCAACACTGCTGCCATTTTACATCATCGTCCTCCTACGCCTTTACACTTTTCAAACACTTTTTTTAAAAATAGTGCTTTTCGACCCATTGTACATGTACCACCTGCCATGTTCTGAGTTACCACCTGTGAATAAGCCTACCATGGGTTAAAAACCACAGTTTACACCATACTAGCTCTCAAATTTATAATTTTAAAATTTGTAAGAAATTTACATTCATGTTGCTGAAATCTCCCCATTGATCTAGTTCCATGATGGCAAACCTATGGCACGTATGCCACAGGTGACGTGGAACAATATTGGAGGTCACGTGAGACTTCGCCATATTTCTGATTCAGTGTGCATGCGCGCGCTGGCCAGCTAATTGTCAGCCTTCAGAAAGGCTGTTTCATCCTCTGGATTCTTCAGGGAAGCTTTCCTAATTCCCCAGAGGAAAAAAAATCCCCCAATGAACAAACCGAAGTTCATGAAAATGGACTTCCAGTTTGGTGTTGTGTTGGTTTTTGCACTCCCGAGGGTTCAGGGAAGCTTCCTAAAGTCCCGGAGTGCAAAAAACAGCCCAATGGGCAAACTGGAAGTTAGTTTTTCCGAACTTCTGGTTTGCTCATTGTGTTGTTTTTTGCACTCTAGACCTGTGTTTAGCTCAAGGGAAACTTTACTTTTTGCTAATCCCTGATCACTCAAATCTACTAGGCAAATTCCATCCTGCTACAAACCAATCCTGGGAATCCTCTTCTCCATCTACACCAATCAATAGGATGGGGAGAGGGAGGTGCAGAGGTTAAAGAACTGTATTTTATTTCTAAATGAATAATGTGTAACTCATAAGAAGAGATAATGCTAATGTGTTCATTTAACCAATGACTTATTCATACAATCAAAAATGCTGAAGGCATTTTAGGGAGGGAGATGGGGGAAAAAAGAGTCAGAATGTATTGCCAAAGCCACTTTGAAAGAATACATTCTTTCTGGATAATGTGGATATAAGACAGTCCTAGGGGATTTCTCTGCTAAATGTGTTGACTGTTTTAGATTGCCTATGAATAAATCATCAATGTGAGTGAGAGAGCACCACCTTGAGATTCACCTTGTGTTGAATTTTCCTCCCCCACCAGCTTGTTTCTTCTGATGCCTTTTAAAAAATATTAAATGGTGATGCAAAATGACTTCCTCTTGTGGTGGAGGTGCTCAAAGGAATAAGCTGTGTCAAATACATGTTCTGAAAAATGAAGGGAAGAATTGAATATCTTATCTAAAAAGACAGGAGGAGAGACCAGAGATGCATTTGTTTCATGCATGCAGAAAAAAAGTACTTATCTTGCTTTTTGGAACAAGAGAGCTGCTGTTGAACCCATTCATCTATAATGCATATTTCCTTGGTCCCGATTACCTCTATCAGATGGAGACAATTCACCTGTCATTGATAAAAAATGAACTCAGTCTTGCTGTTTTTGAAAGCTAGCCTTCTCCCAATTGGTCAATGATGTCAAGCTATGATTTATTTATTTTTTTAAAAAGACCTGTATTGGTGCTAGAGCATACTGTACAGGGAAATGTTATCCATGACAGCTGTCAGAGAGAAAAAAATAAGAGCGAGCTGGCTGACAACAAAATTTCAACTGACCTGTTAACTAACCTCTGTCTCAGAATCTGGATCCCTGTAGGCTTACAGAATTCAGACTGAAATAGAGAGCACCAGGATGACAAAAGAATAGCCCACACACTTTACCTGACTACAAATTGTAACAATCATATCAGTGGGAAGATTGGAACAGGGATTGCTTTCCTTAGGCACCTGTTTTCCTGTATTTACACTTACTCGAAATAAGAAAAATAATGTAATTATATTGTAAGAAAAATGAGGACATTTGATTGAACAAATGGAACAAAATGAACAAGCCAGGTGGTTATCAGAAGAATATTTTATGTTTGGTAGTTATTGGCTAAAATAGTCAAATTGCTACCCAAAAGTTGACAAGATGTTGGGAAAAAATTATTTGTGGCTTGTTAGATATTTTAGAAATAGGAAAACTATAAGAATGAAAGACCATGTAAAGAAATACATACCAATAGTTCAGTCGTTTAATTGTTTGGCTTCACTGTTGAGCATTCACATTCACATCAACACCTATATCCTATATCTATTTATGGCAGTGTTTCTCAGTCTTGGCAATTTTAAGATGTGTGGACTTCAACTTTAAGATGTGTGAACTAAAAAGTTCACACATCTTAAAGTTGCCAAGTTTGAGAAACACGGTTTAATGGTGTGTTAGATTGTAAGGTACAACAGGTGCATTGCCTGGAAATGATTCTAATTTTCTTCTCTGCCTCAAGCAACCAAGTATCTTGGCTACATCTGAAGTAGCAGTTAGATAAGAGTCCTGGTGTCACAGTTGTTTGAATGCAGAATTGCAGGCTAACTTTGTTCTGTCCTGATGGGCTTGAGATTGACTCATCCTTCCATCCTTCTGAGGTTGGTAAAATGAGGACCCAGATTGTTGGGAACAATATCCAGGCATTGTTAAAATGCCCAGAAAGTGCTGTAAAGCACAATGAGATGATATACAGTGTATATATATAGTAAGTCTAAGTGCTATTGCTATTTGGATTAAATAGTAAAGCCTAGGTAGTCTTTAAGAATAGCTTTATATCTCTTTAAAGCTAACATAGTATAATTCTAGTGAATATAAAACAAAACTGACTCTGTATAGGAAGGATTGCAGTTAACATGCCATATTTAACTGTCATGAAAGCCTCTGGATGTGAAAGAGGCCACCCAAATTCATTTGAACCTGCAAGCAGTGGTAAAAGGAGACCACGGGTTAAAAATCTCAATTACTTAAAATTGACATCCACTTCTTTTCTTGGCATATATGTTCATTATACAGTCATTTTTCATCTGAGATGGTGATGACATGACTGAAGTTTATTAACAGTGAGACAAGCATGTGAGCCACTGAAAGTAACATGTTAGTTTTCCATATATGATAAACTTAGGAAGTCAAGCTATATGGAATCAGATTGCATAGCCTTATATTTCTCTTTCAATGGTGTAGTCCTACTTTTATTTTAAAATTAGTTTGGAATCTAATTATGTTGTAATATATTCAAGCATAATTTTGACCTAAATTGGACTAGTTCATTTAAACTACATTTGTCTAACTATTATCTTAAAATGCTAAACATAATTATGGTATTTTAATATAAGTTATAAGGAAATTTCAATAGATGAGAGGGGCAAGTGAGAGAAGAAAATCTTTATCAAATAAAGATTTGCCTATTTATAGTAATAAAGAAAGGACAAACAGCTGAAGAGGTTAGGAATATACTAGCAAGGAGAAAATTAATTTGTTCACTAAGATGTGATCTCTACTGGAGAGCACATAATTAAAGAAATGAAAAGTCAAATGATCCCATATTCAATGCATTGCAATAATTGAACAGTAGACTAGCTGTCAAACATTTTGAGAGTAACAGTAAATTGCCCTTAGAAGCCAATTCAGTGGAATAAAAAGCCTATTTGGTTAAAGAGAAACAAATGCAACAATATAGATGTGTATTACAAATATGTTTGAAATGGATTTTCATCTTATTTGGAAGAGTTACTGTATATAGTCACTCAGGCCACACAGTCAGTACTCCAGCCAATATACATAAAATAATCATCACTCCAAACATAATGCAATAAAAATGACAAAATAACAACAACACACAAAATAACAACAGCACACAAAATAACAACAGCACACAAAAACAACACAAGAGCACACAAAAGATTTAAACTTAATATTAACCGCTCCAAACTTGACTGTAAAAAATATGACTTCAGTAACCGAGTTGTTGAAGCGTGGAACTCATTACCGGACTCCATAGTGTCATCCCCAAACCCCCAACACTTTACCCTTAGATTATTTACGGTTGACCTATCCAGATTCCTAAGAGGTCAGTAAGGGGCGAGTACAAGTGCACTAGAGTGCCTTCCGTCCCCTGTCCTATTGCTCTCCTATATCTTCTATCTTCTTCTATTCCAATATCTCTTCTTCTATTCTTTCATTGATATGTTCTAATACTATATCTTCTTTTCTATTCTTTCTTAGATATATTTTACTATGAGTATCTCCTCTATAACCTTCATCATGTATTTTACTATGTGTATATCGATATATACCCACTAAAACCCTCATTGTGTATTGGACAAAATAAATAAATAAAATAAATAAATAAAATCCATAAGCCAGTATCTCAACTACATCATAATTCCACCCAGAAGACGGGCTTCATTCTGAGCCAGTGCCCAGAGACAAAGACAAGGTTTTAAGGCTTTCCTGAAAGCTAAGAGCATCTGAATCTTAAGGTGAGGTAGGGGGAACTTGATCAGAAAAGCAAGTCTTCAGAGAGGGGCGGCATACAAATCTAATAAATTATTATTAATTATTATTATTATTCATAAGAGAAAAGGCTTTCTTGTTAGGTCTCATCAGATGACATTGCCTCAAAGAAGTGTCTGAGTTGTGTTCAGAAGCTGTCCACTCAGAATCAGATACAATATCAGGAACTGGAGACATTTCAGAATGAGGACAATACAGTAGGAATTCTTGAGAAGATGTTTACTTCTTCTTTGTAGGAAAACTATACTCTCTATGTTTTATTTACATAACATCAACACTATCTTACTATACGACACACCAACACTAACCACAACCATAGACCAACCACAGACTAACCACACCTATACAAAGGTGCATTACAGTTCTTAGCCAATCAGGTCATAGTATATTCTGCTGATCCACCATGACTCAGCATTCCTTTTAATTTATACTAATCACATTCTACTCCACTGTAACTGGAATATTACCTCATGTACTAATCCTGACAGTAGGTGCATAGAACATGCCCATTCTGTGAGAGTAGGTGGAAGGGCAGAACTAACCATAAACACAGGTTGTTCTGCAAATATCTAGTAGGCCTTTGATTCAGTGTTCATTTTAGATGCGTTAACTGAAATAAATACTAGCTGCCATCATAACATTAGGTAAAGTTATGGTGAAGACAAGCCTTTCATTAAGCCAATGTCAAGCAAGATAAGGATGCAGTAGAAATCTCACATGTCCATCTCTATTTATTTTATTTTTATTTATTTATGTATTTGTCAAACAAGCACAGTATTATAGTACAGTGTTTCCCAACCTTGGCAACTTGAAAATATCTGGACTTCAACTCCCAGAATTCCCCAGCCAACATTCGCTGGCTGGGGAATTCTGGGAGCTGAAGTCCAAATATTTTCAAATTGCCAAGGTTGGGAAACACTGTTATAGTACATATCAACATAACATAACAGAACAGAACATAAAACATAACATAACATAAGTAGAACATAGTAATAGAAAGGATAATAAGACAGTAGGACAGGGACATTAGGCACAAAAGTGCACTTATGCACACCCCTTATCTCTATGCTGATAATGCTAGTGAAAGTACCATATCTAATATTGGAGAGCAGGAGAAGTCATCTGAATTATGGAAATATATTGTAAGTGTCCTATTGAGATTATCGACAAAATGCACTGTCAGATATTGGACTCAATTCATCTGAAGCTAAATACACTGGAGTCCATTTTACTAATATATATTAGTAAATATATATACACAAGGTGCTCAGCATTATTTGTCATTAAGATATATGGGGCTGAAAACCCATTGGCCAAATAAAACATGGATTTTTGTAAAGAAAAAGCATTGGGTTCAATTTTCATAATCCCCAAGTAAATATTTTAATACTCTTTATAGAATTCCATGCTTTAAAGTAATAAAAGATATTATGTTCTGTTTGTTTTATGGTGGTACAGATGGTTTTAATGATATTTACACAAATTAAAAACATAGAAGACTGACGGCAGAAAAAGACCTCATGGTCCATCTAGTCTGCCCTTATACTATTTCCTGTATTTTATCTTACAATGGATATATGTTTATCCCAGGCATGTTTAAATTCGGTTACTGTGGATTTACCAACCACGTCTGCTGGAAGTTTGTTCCAAGGATCTACTACTCTTTCAGTAAAATAATATTTTCTCATGTTGCCTTTGATCTTTCCCCCAACTAACTTCAGATTGTGTCCCCTTGTTCTTGTGTTCACTTTCCTATTAAAAACACTTCCCTCCTGAACCCTATTTAACCCTTTAACATATTTAAATGTTTCGATCATGTCCCCCCTTTTCCTTCTGTCTTCCAGACTATACAGATTGAGTTCATTAAGTCTTTCCTGATACGTTTTATACTTAAGACCTTCCACCATTCTTGTAGCCCGTCTTTGGACCCGTTCAATTTTGTCAATATCTTTTTGTAGGTGAGGTCTCCAGAACTGAACACAGTACTCCAAATGTGGTCTCACCAGCGCTCTATATAAGGGGATCACAATCTCCCTCTTCCTGCTTGTTATACCTCTAGCTATGCAGCCAAGCATCCTACTTGCCTTTCCTACCACCCGACCACACTGCTCACCCATTTTGAGACTGTCAGAAATCACTACCCCTAAATCCTTCTCTTCTGAAGTTTTTGCTAACACAGAACTGCCAATGCAATACTCAGATTGAGGATTCCTTTTCCCCAAGTGCATTATTTTACATTTGGAAACATTAAACTGCAGTTTCCATTGCTTTGACCATTTATCTAGTAACGCTAAATCATTTACCATATTACAGACCCCTCCAGGAATATCAACCCTATTGCACACTTTAGAGTCATCGGCAAATAGGCAAACCTTCCCTACCAAACCTTCCCCTATGTCACTCACAAACATATTAAAAAGAATAGGACCCAGAACAGACCCTTGTGGCACACCGCTTGTAACCTGTCTCTGCTCAGAATACTCGCCATTAACAATAACTCTCTGATGTCTATGCTTCAGCCAGCTTGAAATCCACTGAACTATCCAGGGATTAAGTCCAATCTTCACTAATTTATCTATCAGCTCTTTATGTGGAACCGTATCAAAGGCTTTGCTGAAGTCCAGATAGGCAATATCCACGGCACCACCTTGACTCAACACCTTTGTGACATAGTCAAAGAACTCAATGAGATTAGTCTGACACGATTTGCCTTCAGTAAAGCCATGCTGATTTGGGTCCAATAAGTTATTGTTTTTTAGATGCTGATTTATCCTCTTTTTGAGTAGAGTCTCCATCATTTTAACTACAACTGATGTCAAGCTAACTGACTATAGCCCTTACATCATTGCTAAACCATAGCGGTTTCTTCTTCCTTTTACCTTTAGTTACTTGCTTTACATAAAGTCTTGTGGCTTTTAAGATGGTCTTTTTTAATACAGTCCACTGGGTGCTCTCTCCTGCCATTTTATTCCTCCCCTTTAATTCATTATTTAAATATTCCCCCATTGCATTAAAATTTGTTTTTCTGAAATCCAATACTTTGGTTGCAGTATAGGATTGCTCACAATCAGTTTTTACATCAAACCACAAACATAGATGGTCACTGCAACCTAAATTTTCTCCCACCTTGACCTCTGAAACCCAATTCCCATTTGTAAAAACTAAATCTAGAATATTCTCCCCTCCAGTTGGTGTCTTAACTAGCTGTGCCAGAGCTGCTCCTGTAGTAATAGTAGCTTTGGTAGTAGCTTTGCATTTTTAAGGCCCAGATTTTCTCCATTATTTTGGAAGGAAGTTTTCATTGTATTGACAACTCTCCTCAACAATAAAGAGCAGAAACAAATGCACCCAAAGTCTCATACAATTAAATATGTTCCTTCTATTCTATTCAGATATAGCATCGGAAGCTGTTCCAAACTGCTTGGGTATACTAGACATTTTTGCCTTTTTCTACCTCTCCTGTGAGATACAACAATATCAATAGATCCATTAGAGTTTTAAAGGAAATTCCCATAATTGCCACTGTGTGGAGGTATTGCACCATAATCCATTAAGAAATAAATTGCATGCTCATGCAGCAGTTGAACTGTCATCATCCAAAGTGATTTTTCCCATCAATTCTATCTTAGTTTCTCATAAAAAGCTTTACTTTAGTCTTATTGAACTAATATATTTGTTAACACAGAATAGAGTATTAATGGAAAAATCTATAGTTCACCTTTAATCCATTTGTAAGTACCAGTAGTGAATCCACAATAATTTATATTCATGGGATTCGTTAGTATTACTGTAAATTGAAATGATGGGAATGTATGTATATATACTGCTCAAAAAAATAAAGGGAACCCTCAAATAACACATCCTGGATCTGAATGAATGAAGTACAGTATTCTCATTGAATACTTAGTTCTGTACAAAGTTGAATGTGCACAACAGCATGTGAAATTGATTGTCAATCAGTGTTGCTTCCTAAGTGGACAGTTTGATTTCACAGAAGTTTGATTTACTTGGAGTTATATTGTGTTGTTTAAGTGTTCCTTTTTTTTGAGCAGTGTATATGTAAATGTATGTACAGTATATGTCTCTCTCTCTCTCACTCTCTCTCTCTCTCTCTCTGTGTATGTGTATGTATGTTTATTTATTTATGTATTTATTTATTTATTACATTTCACAACAAAGCATGTATGTATGTATGTATGTATGTATGTATGTATGTATGTATTTGTTCTCATGCATATGTGAACTGAAATGGTTAATATTTCAGTATTGGTTTATTTCTATCAGTTCAACTTTTTATGCATTCCTTATGGATTTATTTTCTGACAAGTTTCCCTAAAGAATTCTGCATGTGTGCTTTGAGAGACTGAGTACAGCGGTGATGGTCAGTAGAAGCAACATACAGAATGTAAATTAGTCTTACATTTGAACAAGTAAAGTGCTGATGATAGAGTGTATTCTTATTAAATATTTATTTCCATGCAAATCAGGGTCAGCATAATGACATCAAAGCAATGACACTTCCCCTTCCCCCATCTGAGAACAACAACAAAAGCAGGTCATCATTATCACTATATTGTTCAAGAGAGGGGTAAACGCAATTTTTTAGTGTGTGTGTGTGTGTGTTATTCATTCTGTTCTCCTTTGAGTTTGTAGTGTGCAAACAGTAAAGCCACTTTCATGTTAGATATCAATGCCATTTTGAAACTAACTTAATATCAGCTAGGTCGGAGAACTGAACCTGATTGATTTCTGGCTCAGCTGCAGAGTAGATGAATTTGCAGTAAAGTTTTTCTTTCACAATAACTTTTGTATTTTCTTTTGTAATGTTAGAAAGGTTGCAACTCCACAGAGTTTCCCACTGGAAGGAATGTCTGCTTTATTCTTTATTACAGCTGCCCCGAGTCCTCGGAGAGGGGCGGCATACAAATCCAATTAATTAATAAATAATAAGAAATTCTACAGGTGAATAAAGCTCCCCAAATCAACACAGACTGTGGAAATGTTACACTGGACCTCAAGATCTTGCAGCGTGTGCCTCTCCATTCTTCTTATGTACTCTGGGCCTTTGGTTTCCAAATGAGATGCAAAAGTTTCCACAGTCTGTGTTGCTTTGGAGAGCCATGTCATCTGCTGGTATTCGTCCACTGTGCTTCATTAAGCCATCAATGCAGCCATCTACTGGGAGTTTTTGGAGCACCCATGCTTCCATCCACATACAAGCTTTATGGGGATGGTGACTTAAATTTTATATCAGGACTTGGCATCTGCCCACACTGCCCAAAGCACCAAAGCCTGCTTCAATGACCATGGGATTACTGTCCTTGATTGGCCAGCAAACTGACCTAACCTGAATCCTATGGAGAATCTATGGAGCATTGCCAAGAGAAAGATGAGAGACATAACACGGAACAATGCAGAAGAGCTGAAGACTGCTATTGAAGCATCCTGGTCTTCCATAACACCTCAGCAGTGCCACAGGCTAATAGCATCCATGCCACATCGCATTGAGGCAGCAATTGCTGCAAAAGGGGCCCAAACAAAGTACTGAGTACATATGCATGCTTATACTTTTGAGAGGTCCGATATTATTCTATGTACAATCCTTCTTTTTTTTGATCGCATGTAATATTCTAATTTTCTGAGATGGGGGATTTGGGGTTTTCATGAGCTGTACCCCATAATCATCACAATTATGACAAATCACCACTTGAACTATCTTGCCTTGCATGTCATGAATAACTCTCATATATTAAGTTTCACCTTTTAAGTTACATTACTGAAATAAATGAATGTTTGCACGATATTCTAATTTTTCGAGTTTCACCTGTATTTTTTGGCACCTGGTCTTCAGATGTCTCATCAATTCCTTCATGGGGAATGTTGGCTCAGCCGCTTTACAGCAAAAATCTTTTCCACTTCCTCATCCTCCTGTGGCACAAAACAATATGTACCAGGGAGGGATATACTGTATATGATATTAGCCATTTAGTGCTTTTAATTTCATTTTTCTATGGAATGAGCATGAGGACTTCTTTCTTCTTTTTCACGTGATGCCTTGTTTGCTTCATATAATCTGGATTTGGCAGTGCAAGCAGTGATGCAGATGACTACAGCTAATACAAATCTAAATTTAAAAACAGTGGCCACATGGAATGGAACTTAATCAAGTATTTAGCATGCTAATCAAATGATTTACGTAAACTTGTTTTTTTTCCTAAGGTACATGTATCAACTTTTTTTCTCATTACACCTAAACAAATCAATCTACAGTACACTGATATCAATAAGACTTTTATGTTTTCTAAAAATGTATTCCAGTAGAAGCGGAAATGGAGAACAATAATTGTTCATTATATTCAGTAGAGATTTCTATAGATTAACAGGAAATATAAAAGCATACCATTGATATAGTCTGTTTTTCCCCCCGTTGATTTTTTAATTTATTTTATTATACATTAGGGATGTTTTTTTTCTCCTTCAAATTCCACAACATCATTATTTTATTATAAAGATTCACTTGCCTTTGAATTTGCAATATAAGGGAGGGGGAAATGTACTGAAAATAGGTTAGAACAATTACAGAATTAAATTGGATTTAATCTAATTAAATTTTAATTTATTTAAGTACAGTTAATATGATTACTTTCCATGTATTAAATAATTTCCCTGTTTTTGTACTAAAAAAACCTATTTGATAAGAATTTTTGGAGATGCTTCCACCAAAGCTTTTGTGCCTCACACAAGATGTTAGAAAAATGTAATTCTAAAAGCTTTGGAATTATTTATCTCAAAATGTCTTACAGGAAATTTTTTTAAAGAGCTATTTTTGCACTATTTTTGTAGCCTGAGAAAATGATTTAAATTTCTGGGTCTTCCTCCTGCCATTCCTGAAGTTTTCAGGAACCATTGGCTACTTTCTGTTGTGATTCAGCCTGAGGCTCCTCAGGGACCGGCTGGATCTCTGCCGGATCCATGCCCAGAGGAGGAGGACAGTGAACAGGAGGGGGAGGACCAGGCAGACGGGGGAGAGGAATGTCAGGAAGAGGAGGAGGGAGAGCAGCCTGAGACCCCCGGGGGGGGCCTCTCCCCAGCTAGTAGCCTGGATTCATTGGATGAAGATGCACAGGCTATAATAGACATGAGGCAGCGACGAGCAGCTCAAAGACGGGGCCAATTAGAAAGGTATTTCCATCCCTGAATTGGCAACATCTGGGTTTGGGTGTGGTTCTCCTCAGCAGGGTTGAAAAGGCAGGCCCGCCCTTACAGTCGTGGAGAGTTATCAATTGGGAGTCCTGTGACCTTGCTTCGATTCTCGGCGTCTCTGATCTTGGCTTGTGGCCTAGAAGTCTGGAAGACTTGGGGGAGGCGTGGGTTTTATTATCTCCAGCATTGTTTTTTCCAGCAAGAATCCTGTTTTATTGCCTGGCCTTCGTGAAACCTCTGTGAAGCTTCATAGTGTTCCTGTCTGTAAGAACAGTTTTTGCTACCTGTGTTTGCTTTGAATTATATCAACTGCATTTGCTTTTTACCAGTGTGTCTGGCTACTCTTTTTGGTTGGTGTTGGCGTCTGGGGGGACCCAGACAGAACACTTTCTATGTGTTATTTTTCCTCCATCATCTTTCTTCTCTAAAATCTAAAGGGAATAACAAGTTTCAATTTTCCCCAGATTCTTTGATGGATACCACATGTTTGTGCAACATGCTGTGGACCAATAAGCAACTCAAATTATTGGCTCCACCCAAGCCAATACACTTTTTGCATCTGAGCTGTACATTTATTTTTACCCTTTTCTTGTTCCTGGATTAATTCCTACTAATTTTAATCTGTTGTTATATAATGCCCGATTAAGTTCATTCAGAGACATGGGTACTTTAAAGGCCAGTCCCTAGGTTCTTGAGGACTGGAAATAATAGAAACTTTCACCCTGTTGCTTAGTTATGTTAAAAAGTCTGTAGAATCTTTTTCTTTCCACTTATATGACTTTGACCACCAGATTGTTCCTAGATATGGATTATGCAGTTGCATTTCTTTGACCTGGCCTAATTGTACTGTCACCAACGGATCTCTGCTAGACTTGATTACTTTGTTTGTTAGATAATGTCATTGATGCAATGAACATGAATTTGCAGAAATCTCCGGGAGACAATGGAGACATGTTGTGGTCCAGAGGCAAGGCTAAAATGCTCTTTGTTTGCTCGTGCCTATCAGTCGTTGGGAAGCCATTCACAAAGTGAGCATGAGGTTCCACCTATCTACCCAGATGCTACCATTTGGGTTCTTTTACCCTTTGTGCATGCACAGAAAGCTTTGCATCAGACATGACTTAGCGACGAAGTCTTTGTTAGTTTTCTGTAAGAATATAAATTGATCTATGACAATATAAAACATTGTATTCACATCACTTGGAATTTTTATACAATTAAAGAATTAGAAGGCCCCTTAGAGATCTATACATCCAAGCTCACTGGTCAGTTCAGGAATTCAAATTAAACTATCCTGACAGATCACTGCCCAGCCTCTACTTGTGCATCTGCAAAAGAGAATTAGTTTTCTTTCTGGATAATTATTCTATTGCTCTACTTTAAATACTAATATTTTAATGTTTCAATTTTTTGTTTTCCCCTAACAGTCAACCAAACTATGATGGCTTGCAATATAAGACCATTATTGTTGACCTGAACCTTGGGTCTTTGGTCTCTTTTATATTACTGTATATTATTCTTGCTAAGTATTAATTTTTATAGGCACATTATGATGTAATTTAAGAAATTTGGTTTAATAAGTAATGGAAAGAGATACTAACTGTGGAAGGCTCTTCAACGGAAAAATGATATAAAAATCCAAGAAGTTTTGTCTTTTTAGTGCTGTGTTTGGCTTTAATGAGAGATGATAATGATGATGTTCTTGTTTAATCATGAAGTCATTTCTGATTCTTCAGGCCACCATAGACCACATCATGCCTCCATTGTCTCCCAGAGATTGCACAAACACATTATCATTGTATCGATGACATTGTCTAATCATCTCCTCCTCTGCCATCTCCTCCTTTTTCCTTCAATCAATGCCTCCTGTTTGCCTTCCCAACATCAGGTTTTCCAAAAGTCCTCTGTTCCTATTTGATGGTCAAAGTGTTTGAGCTTCAGCTTCAATATCTATCATTTTAAAGAACAGTTTGAGTTGGTTTCCTTTAGGATTGATTGATTTGATGTTTTTGAAGTCCCATGGACTCACAATAATCGTTTCAATACCATAATTCAAAAGCAATGATGAGAGATAGTTAAAAATTAATATTTTCGCTTACTGATTTGAGTAACAGCAGGTTATTGGAGGGGTGATAGAAGATTATAAACATTGAACAGATTAATTGGGATGAGAATTGTCAGAAAGTTTTAAGTGCATTCTAGAAGGTTTGTGAGTTTGGGTGAGGGCATTGAATGTGACAGGTTAGATTGATTTGATAAAAACATGGAAAGGTATATGAATAGGACGGTAAATAGGGTTCTTCCTATGGACTACAGAAAATGGGAAACCTGGGGATAAGATGAGAATATGAAGGAAAGGATGAAGATCAAAGAAGTGACTGGCAAAGGGAGACATAATGAAAGGCAGAGGAAAGGCTGTTTTGAAGGACCCTCTAATCTTGATCCCAAAGCCAGTTTACTGGATCTTTGGAATCCCTGATCTTCAGCTGTTATTGCAATGTCTGCAATAAATCCGTCATCCATGATTTTATGGTGGATAAGAAAACAGATCTGGTATTCTATTAGGAAAAGCAGAACTTCTCTTTCCAGAGATGCGTTCATCAATTTTTGGACTTGGCATCAGCATAAAGGAGAAGGTATTACCATGAAGATGGTGATGGAAATCTTCAGGATTGTGGTTCTGGGGAAATTCAGCATTCCTTTCCTGGAACGGGAGTCAGAGGCAAAAGGAAAATTCATGGCTACCATGGCCCTGTCTGAGATCATCCAGGGCCTGAAGCAAACGGAATGCCACATCCTGTGTCTGTTTTGTCTCATGGCAGATGTGGTGTGATCTGAAGGTTTGGTACAGTACCACATGTCCCTTGTCATTGTCAGATTAACTCTTGATGGCTATGAATTTAATTGGGGCCACCTGCTTTTTCAGGAAGAATGAATATATATTGTCCAGTCCAGGTATTTTATGGAACCACAGAGTTTCCGAAGGGCACTTGAGGAGTTTCCTGATATTATAATGAGCATTTCTGCTGAAATAGGAGATTCCAAAAACCTTAAGTAGAATTGCACCTGAACAGCCTTTCCTGGTTTGCCAATCCAGAGAATGTTCTTTGGTTAACTGATGAATTGATGAAGAGATAATTCAAGAGATTCCTAGAATTATGCTGGAAGCAAATAGCAAATCAGACTGAATACAAATAAAAGTTAATATTTGGGTCTACACTGTGACCGTAAGATTGGCAATAGTTCAATATTTCTCTATTCCTTTCACATTTATAGAAAGGAATGGAGAGATTGTTAGTGCAGATTAGGCACTGTGGGGAATTTTCCAGGCATTTCCCCCCCAGAAGAAATAAATACAGCCAGGCATGGTAGCTGGTCCCACTGAGATACTTTTCTGAGTGGGTTTTGTGCACATGACTCCTGAGGCAGTGGGTACAACTCTGTATGATATTGGTTCTACCATCTACAATTTGGATTCCTACTCTTCCTCATTGGGAAACATTTCCAGGGAGAGACTTAGTCATGGTTAGAGGATGATGTTGCTTTCCTTGAAAGAGATAGTGTTAAACTTCTAAGGAATCTATTGCTCGTTTTAAACAATTCCAACTTTCCCTTCATTTATTTTTTATTTTTTTATTATTTTTTATTTTTTTATTTATTTATTCATTCACTCACTCACTCACTCACTCACTCACTCACTCACTCATTCATTCATTCATTCATTCATTCAATTTTTATGCCACCCTTTTCCTTAGACTCAGGGCGGCTTACAGCATGTTAGCAATAGCACTTTGTAACAAAACTAGGCTATTGCCCCCACAATCCGGCTCCTCATTTTACCCACCTCAGAAGGATGGAAGGCTGAGTCAACCTTGAGCCTGTGATGAGATTTGAACCGCTGACCTTCAGATCTAAAGTCAGCTTCAGTGGCCTGCAGTAGAGCACTCTACCTGCTGCGCCACCCCGGCTCATTGAAGCATTGAGAAGATAATGTTGGTGTGTTTTAGGGAAATAGATAAGAGCTTTTTAAATCTGTTTCAGATTTGAATTGAGCAACTAAAATGGAATTGATTGCCTTTGTGGATGATCTCTGGCAAGACCTTCCTGGTGCTGGTGGAGCTTTCAAACTGTACCATCAATCATACTTTCTTTTAAAAACTATCTCAAGGTTGAGATTGGAGAATATTCCATTCCATTTGCAGGGGTTAGCCTTAAATGGCAGGTCCAAGAAATTCAACACCACAGAGAGTTATGCTTTGGCCCAAATAAATACAGGATTGCTTTTCAGTGCCATAAGCAAGCTGGATGTCAGTTTATAAGAACGATAATCTATCCAAAAATGACTACAATTGCTCTAATCCTAAGAGTGTGTTTGTCTTACTTCAAATAGGAAAGATAAATGTTGATCTAAACTGGTCTACCTTATCTGTGTACATGTGATTACCTTTTTAACAATATGTCAATGTCAAGCCACCACTTATAAATAAAATGCTTTCAGGCCAATATATTTCACCTATAAAGGATAGACTACATTTTAAAAATCAATAATAATATGAAATGAAATGACTATATACTTCTGATTCATTACATTCTCTTAATCATCCATGTTGGGTGAAATGCCCTATATTAGTCACACCGTTCGTGCTTATTAAAATGTGGCCTATTGCCTGCCATCCAAATTATTCTAGCCCATGATACCCAAAAGAAATATATTTAACAGTTGCACCATCATGGGCACATCAACAAGTCTGCTAGAAATAGTGGTTGCAGCAGTAGCATGGCTTCCGGCCCCTAGACTGAAGGCTTTTGGAAATCTCTGCTCTAGATGGAGATGAATTACTGAAATAAATCAGATAGTGGGGAGATTGAAATCTTTACTGCCTTCATTGGTTGTATCTGGATTGAGTCATTTATTTTAAAATAGAAATACCTACGGGCATAGTTCCCTCTAAGCTGAGCAGTGAGCAATCGCTCACTTAAAAATAATAATCAACTCAGAGTTTTCCAAACCTGCCCAGAAGCCGAGAGGGAAAGAGTGAGAGGGAAGGAGAGAGAGAGGAAGAGGGAGAAACAGATAGCAAAAAGAGAGGAAGGAAAAGAGAAAGAAAAATAATGGGAGTAAGGAAGAAAGAAAGAAAATCAAAATCTAGTTTGAAACTAGCTCAACTATTTAAGTGGCATTTTGATATTGATAGAGTTGCCCTATTATGAGCTCACTGTTATAAACACACAGTACAGTATTTTATTTTGAAATTCTCTGAGACAAAACAGGGTGGGTTTTTTATTTGTTTGTTTGTTTGTTTGTTTGTTTATTTATTTATTATTTCTGTGCCGCCCAGTCCCGAAGGGACTGCCGCTCAGACACTATACTTTTCCGCCCACCACCCAAAAAAATTAGAGGGAACACTGCCTACGGGTGCCAGCGATGTCCTATAAAATAAACTTAACATGTAGCCTGCTGCTTAGGAATCTAGAGAAAATTGAAAAAATTCTTCATCATTGAGAGCAATGAAGCACTTTAGCTTGGGAAAGTCAAGACATATTTTATGAACTTTCTTGAGTAAGTTGAATTATATAGCTAAAACAAGAAATTTATCCATTTATGAAGTGTTTTGAATTTTCTGAACTTAAAATATACTTATAAAGTAATTTGACCTTGCTGGAAGTAAATTATTCCTCTGAACTTAAACTTATGGGCTGAAGAAAGATGCACAGTCTTTCAGTTGAATCTCTTTCATTATAACACATTGATAATTTTGGGTAGATGCATCAGAATTCTCTGAGCCTAGAACAGGAATGAATGCTTCCAAAGTACTGCAGAAGATGCACATTCCTTTTGCACATTTCAAATGGGTAGTGATTTCCTTTGAGTCAGTAGACTGTTTAAAAAAGTATCAAAGGCATGAAGGAATTTTTTTAATGCACTTACAAAATTACATACTAATGATGCTAAGGTAACATATCCAGTTTCCAGAATTCTCTAATCTTATTCCTTTTTCTTTGCTATAACTTGGCTAATAACAATATTTGGTAACTCAACTTTCTTGTGAGCTATTGCTAGGGCTTAGCAGAGAGCAGGTTTTGTATTCTTTAAAAATATATTATTATTATTATTATTATTATTATTATTATTATTATTATTATTATTATTATTATGCCATCAGTCAGCAATGGTGTAAGATCTCCTGCTTTAGACTAGATGTCCTACAAGGTCCCTTCCAACTGTATTAATCTGAAATCTGAAGCTAATGGACAGCACCCATAGTCAATTATCCTTGTCCTATTTAGCCTATTACTAAGTGCAGGGGATGTCCATTTCGTAAGACTCATTTTGTTTCAAACTGTACAATTTGAGATTCTGATGATCCTTTCACAGCAAATAAATGTTGAGGGTCCTGTGCTCAACATGTCCTACAGTCCATGTCTTACTGTACTTATTGTGCATTTATTGGTTTACATATTTTTTCTGATAGGTTGCTATAGGGCAGTTGCAAAGAAAGTCCAATTCTTAAACAATTATATACAATGAGAACTGGCAAAGAATTCTGTTTACCATTGTGCCAAATGCTTTCAGAAAAAATATATGAGAAAATGAAATTCTAGCAAGCCTTATGCTGCTTGTGAAGATCTTGAAAGTGCATTATTCCTGCAAAAGTAGATTATGCGTTTCCACCACCCCCACTAGTTGGGTTGATTGAAAAGCTAGCAGGGAGGCTGTTGGGCTACATCGGAAACCGATGTTGAATTTGTTATAATGCAAGTTTCATCCATCTTTGAAGAGAGAGACAGAGAGAAAATGCAAATGAATTTTTAGGGAAAATAGTAAGTGGTTTTAGAATTTTTCATCATTCTATTTTGTAGAAATAACAATAGGAAGCTCAAGAAATAGAAAAATCAGGCGCCTTAGGCAGAAGAAAATTGTAGTTTAACACATCTCCGAACAGTGGGGAAGCTAATGGGGTAGAGACTGGTGACTGATCCCAACTTGGGCCAGCAGAGCTTCTATTGACAAGGACAAGCCAGGAGCTTCTCATTTATGTTCCAAAAAGGTAGCTCCTTATCAGGAAACCCTCAGATCTGGAGTCATCCAATGGATAATTTGAAAATATAGAAACAAGTGCGTGGAAAAAATATCAAGCTCACAGTCTTATGCAGAATTTGCTTTAAGGATATTGGACTTATCCAAAACTCCACTTTCCAGGCGCAGTTGGATTATAAATATTAAAAGAGACAGAGATCTTCTGACCAGTAGAGCAATTAAATTACCTGATGGATGATTCTTTGACCCAGATTAAAGTAAAATGAAGAAATAATGCAAGGCTTTAAAAATAATTAAAAGATAAAAGCTTCCCAAGGGTTTGAACTAATAACATTTAAAATTGATTAAGGGATCAATCAAATTTGATTATTCCCTTAATCCATTTTAAACTTTCTTACTTTAGTATGATTAAATTAATTAATTAAATAAAACATATTTCTGTAGAAATGAGGACTGTTTAAATTTGCTAAGAGGGACAATTGGTTGGTTTCATTAAACAAAAAATAATAATACGTGAAAGTTATGAAAGATGATGTAACCATAGAACTATAGAGTGCTGAATGATATTACAGAACTAATGATATAGAGCAGTGATGGTGAACCTTTTTTCGTTCGCGTGCCAAAAGAGTATGTGTGCGTGTGTTAGCACGTATGCACGTGCCCACACCCATTCCCTCCCTCCCACATGTGCATCCCCATGCTACCCCTGTGCATGCGCACAATCCGCCCCATCCCCATGCATGTGCACAGGCCTCACTGAAGCCTGGGACAGTGAAAAAGTGGCCAAACGGGCAAACTGGAAGTTTGGAAAAACAGACTTCTAGTTTGCCCGCTGTGCTGTTTTCACACTCCAGAGCCTTCAGGGAAGCTTCCTGAAGCCCAGTAGTGCAAAAAACAGCACAACAGGCAAACCAGAAGTCCTTTCTTGTGAACTTCTGGTTTACCCGCAGGGCAGGTTTTTGTACTCCAGGGCTTCAGGGAAGCTTTCCTCAAGCCTCCAGAGGGAAAAATGGCCTTCCCCAATTGTTTATTCCCCAATTAGATGGCTAGCACACATATGCACAGTGGAGCTTGAAGTGGCTTGGTACAGATTCGGACACGTAATTGCAGCTTTGCTTGAACTGCTTTATTCCAGCATAAACATAACGTTAATACAACAGTCAGTATTCAACTGTCAAACCTCCTCGGGTTTCCCCTATTTAACTGCCAGCTGGCTGAGGAACGAACCAATGGTAATCCCTTATTTTCCCCGGTTGCTAGGTTACCGCCCCTCTCCCGGTGCCCTTTCCTGTTCTCATAACACTTCCTGTATGGAGCCTCTCTAGGCATCTCCTGTCGTTGGTCCTTCCATACATAACAGAGCTGATATAGGGCAACACCTTGCATGCCCTCCAATATGGCTCCACATGCCACCTGTAGCACATGTGCTATAGGTTCACCATCATGGATATAGAGGGAGAGAAAAAATGAAAAGAAAGAACTTCAGAATTTAAAAATAGAAATGGCTGCTACCATCGGTAGGCTACTGCCTGGACAGAGGGGGGGGGGGATGCAGTGGGCTAGCGAAAATGGAGCTCTACCACAGAGCACCCATTTTGCACTGAAAGATGTTGAAAGAAAATGCAGGGCATCCTGCACAAGCCACGCCCACAGTGTGGTAGTAAAAATTTTGGTAGCCCTTTACTGGCCGCTACTAGAAAACATCAAAAACTGTAGAAAGAAGGAAAGGATTGTTTTCAAAGCAAATAACAGAAAAAGAGATTATGCCAAATATATTGCAAAGGATGTTTGAAGAATTAGGAAAGACAGTGTCAGCATCACCAACTGAATAAGTGGAGAGAGATCTGGCTACGTTTGAAGGGATAATGGAGGAAAGAATTGCAAAAACAGAGGAAAAGACCAATTAAAAAATTGAAGAATTTATTACACAAATTAGTAAAAAGGTTAAAGATAATATAGAATTTTAGAAAAGAGGACAGAAGTTGTTAGATATTTGCCTGGGTGACCTACCCAGACAGGGTAAAAGTTAAAAGTTCAGATTTGTTTATTGCATGTTGATTGGTTGCCTTCTTTTGGTGCTTAAAATGTATCTTTGTAAAACTGCCCTGTTGCTGGCCTAGATTGTATAAATAGGAGAACTGTCATTGTATAGAGCTCTCAATACTCCATTGCTTCTTCACTGAATTGACTTCCTTGTCCTGTTAGCGAAATAAACTTTGTTTGATTCAACCTTGCTTTGAGAGTTATTACATTGGCGACGAGGAAATCGACCCTCCGTGTGCTATCATGGCTACTCCATCGGTAGTCCAGCCAACTGAATTCTTTGACCCAGAAAGAATGACCTGGACAGCCTACATGGCAAAGTTTAAAATATTTTTGGAAGCGTCCGGCATGAAAGACGCCGACAGCGGCCGCAAGCATGCCCTTTTCCTCAATTACTGTGGCACACAGATTTTTGAGCTGGCAAAAACCCTCACTGACTCTAAACTGGCGAACTCAGTTTCCTGGGACACTCTTTCATCCAAGCTAGCCGCTTACTTCAAGCCTATGAAGACAGCTAGAGTTTTTCGCCATCAATTCTCCCGAAAGTCACAAGCAGAGGGGGAAACGATCAATCAGTTCGCGACTCGCCTCAGAACTGTTCTCTCTAAATGCCAATTCGATAATCCAGAGACCAGATGGAAAAAAATCTAGATAATCTAGGCCTCTGATGTTAAGCTGGAAGTAGCATGCAGAGCCATGTCTCCAGGCATGTGTGTCATTGCTCTTCCAGGTTCCAGTGCTCCAGCCAGCTGGTCTTCAAGCGCATGGGAGCATCAGAAACCAGAGAGGCAGCCACATGTGTATGCATGTGCTGGGTGGCTGCTCGTTTGGTTTCTGGTGCACATTTCTGCACCAGCTACTTAGTGTTCCTGTTTCTGGCATGTATGCACGTGTGAAGGTCAGCTGGCTGGTCCATATGTGTGCACTGAAAACTGGAAGATCATCTTCTGGCATGTGCATGCGCACCGGCGAGCTGGTCTTTGCATGTGCACCAGAAACCGGAAGACCAGGTGGCTGCGCTGGAAACAATATGCGCACCAGGTGGATCTTCTGGTTTCTGGCACACATGCATGCACACACTCCCATTTCAGCATTTGGTGATGAAAAGGTTTGCCAACATTGATCTAGGCATTACTTATATTAAGAGAGAAAGAATTTTCTTTGAGATTGAGAGCTCTTCTAAAGGAACCTGGTTAAGATATCAGAGAAAGGGTTGTCCTTTAAAAAATTGCAATGTGATGAAGACATAGATGCAAAAGTGAATAAGGTGTCAGAATCAATCAAGATATGCAAAGTTAAGAAACATACCAAGAGACCTACTTGTGCTCTTTGTCAGGAAGAAGAGATCAAGTCCTACAATAACATTTTCATACTAAGCTGGGAATCAATAATTCAGAAGCAATTTTGTTTAAAGAAATAACTATTAGAATATTTTATAAAAGAATATACTTTTCTGGCTGACAAACAGAATAAAGATGCAATATCACTGGGATAAATGAGATAGAGTGATTTTAACTTTTAAGCAGCACAAGTTTTGATTTAACTCAGTTCAAAAGGTAAGAAACTTCCTTGAAAAGTTTAAAAAGGAACTGGAAGATACAAGTGAATCAAAATGCAAGAGCTCTGTAGTAAATGCAGCAAGAGATTGTGGAAGATACTACAGTGATCCCCCGAGTTTCGCGATCTCAAGCATTGCTAATCGCTATATCGCGATTTTTAAAAAAATATTAATTAAAAAAAAAACCACTTCCGCGTTTGGCTTCGGGAGTCAGCTGGGAAGCGGCGCGGCTGTTGGCTGCGGGGGGAGGGAGTTAGGAAAGTCCTACTTCTCCCCCCGCAGCCAAAAACTCAAAGCCTGTCTCCTGCTGCCCGGTTTAGCCAGGACACGAGCGGCGAAATGACTTGGAGGAATGTGAAGCTGAAACCAGGCGGTTTGGACTTCCCATTCCTCCAAGTCACTTCGCCACTCGTGTCCTGGCTAAACCGGGCAGCAGGAGACAGGCTTTGAGTTTTTGGCTGCGGGGGGAGAAGTAGGACTTTCCTAACTCCCTCCCCCCACAGCCAAAACTCAAAGCCTGTCTCCTGCCGCCCGGTTTAGCCAGGACACGAGCGGTGAAGTGACTTGGAGGTATGGGAAGTCCAAACCGCCCGGTTTCAGCTTCACATTCCTCCAAGTCATTTCGCCGCTCGTGTCCTGGCTAAACCGGGCAGCAGGAGACAGGCTTTGAGTTTTTGGCTGCGGGGGGAGAAGTAGGACTTTCCTAACTCCCTCCCCCCGCAGCCAAAGCTCAAAGCCTGTCTCCTGCTGCCCGGTTTAGCCAGGACACAAACGGCGAAGTGACTTGGAGGAATGGGAAGTCCAAACCGCCCGGTTTCAGCTTACATGGTCTTGGGGTTTCCCCTTTGCGTGGGCGGCGGGCGGCACCCAGGGAAGGTTCCTTTGGCCGCCGGTCTGCTCCGCAGCGCGGCAGCAGCGAGGAGCCGAATATGGGGTTTCCCCGTTGCCCACGCAAAGCTCCTCGCTGCTACTGCGCTGCGGAGCAGATCAGCTGTTGGGCGGTCTTCCCCGCCGCCCACACGCAAACTCCACCATCTGCGCATGTGCGGCCATGGAAAAAGGGGCGCACATGCGCAGATGGTGTTTTTACTTCCGCACCACTACATCCCGAAATATCGATTATCGCGAGGGGTCTTGGAACGGAACCCTCGCGATAATCGGGGGATCACTGTACTACGAGTCTACGGAGAGGGGCGGCATACAAATCAAATAAATAAATGAATGAATGAATGAATACATACACACGCACACACACACACACACACACACACATACTATATTGGACACTACAGATATGTATTTTTTTAAAAAAATCAATATAAATATGGATTTAAATTCACTGGTCACTCTCAGTTGACTCAGCTCAAGGTTGACTCAGCTTTCCATCCTTCTGAGATCAGTAAAATGAGGACACAGATGGTTGGGAGCAATATGCTGATTCTGTAAACCAGGACTGTCAAACTGACAGCCAACTGGCCAGATGGAACAAGTGAAGACCACGCCCACCCTGGCTCCGCAAAGGAAAAAAGTCACAATACATCACATGATGCAATCGAGTTTGACCCCCATGCTGTAAACTGTTACAGAGGGCTATAAAGCACTATGAAGTGGTATATAAATCTAAGTGCTATTGCTAAGTGTTACCTAATGTGGAATATAAATGGAGCAAATAATGCACATTAAACAAAAAGCTATTTCATTATTTGAAAAAAAGAAAGAAACGAGAATAAAATGAACTGTTGATTTATGGATTTGCTCATGAAGAAGGATTGCATATAGGAAAAAAGGAATCGTGTAATACAATTTTAAGGAAGAACGAAAGATAATAGGTTTTTTTGTAACCATTGTAAAATACATAAGAATGCCTAAATTCTTTTTGCTGTTCCATAATGCAGCCTTCAGGTTCTGTGTTTTCCCTTTTTTTCTTTGACTCATTTTAGTTGACCAGGCTGTTGTACTTACACAACTTGAAAAGGACATCTGTTAGCCACCCACCCCCAGATCTCATCACTGCTTCAGTGGCGTTTTGCAGTTGACTGCTATCCCATTTAGATTAATTGAACACATTGTATTCTTCATCCTCAGTGATTGGTTTAATTTATTTGAGTTTCTTAAAGGGCTGAGATTTTCCTGTTTGCCCTTGCTGCATTGTTTTTACTCATTTGGCTCCAATTATCTTTTACTATGGAAAGAAAACAAGAAGAAGCATTATTACAAGTCTCTCTAAGGCTGCCTCTTTCTAATAACATAATTTGTGAGTTATTTATTTGTTTACACGAAGAACCTTTCTTTATGATAAAGACACTGAGAATTAAATTACATTCCTCTAGTGGGGATGAGCAATATTAATTGCAGACACCTGTGTCCCTTCCTCTAAAAATCTTATGATTCTTACCTAATAAACTTTGACATAATCAGCAAGGTATAAGTACCATATGTTGCCTTGTTGTGCAGGGAAGATCATCTGCTTGCTCTATTTGGTGAGGAAATACTTGCATATTAACACCAAGACCTGGTATATTTTTCCAGCTAGTTTTCAGCGCTGAAATGTTCCTTTGGGATGGAGATGAACTATTCTTCTAAATTATTAGCTTATGTCTTTGCCTATCCAAAGAACAAGGAATGCAAAGAGAAACACAGTTGTGAAAGCCATCTGAGACTTCAGAAGAATTTCCTAATCATGAACTGCCCCCCCCCTTTTTATGACTTTTTGCCCTGCACATGATAGCACAAAGTCTCTGCTTCCTGTATCTATTAGATGAGTTTTGCTCATGAAAGACCTCGTATGTACCAAGTGTATTGACTTTGCTCAAGTCAACACTTAAATAGAATCATTTTACCTTTACAACATACTGTATTTACCATATCCAAAATAGGAATTTTTTTTTAAAAAAAAATCACATTTTTGGTAGGATGTTGTAGACTACCAATGAATCAGTTTACCGGTGACACTTTTTAAAATACTTTTAAAAACCCTCTTTAAAATTAATTGAGGTGATTGCTAAAATATGACGGCAATGCTTTTACTCTTTTGAAGAGGAAAATTCATGAAAACTGTAGTGTAACACCCCAAATAACATTTATATACACTGGATTTTCTCAGGGGATCAGAGGAGATGAGTGATGTTTATTAAATGTCATGTTACACATGCTGTAACTTACGTATTCATGTTAGACATTAACATACAAATAGTAGCACTTGTTTAACGTCATCTCATATGTTGTCATTTAGTCTCATTGTGATTTGTTATGGACGCAGTAGTTTAAACAGGTACAAAAACAAAGCAAGCTGCACTTTTCCTCCATCTTCTTCCAAAAAAGGGAATTTTTTTTTTAAAGTGTATCCCAAATTATTAGAGGGATAAGGTAATTTTCTTATTGAAGAAAACAGTTTAGTATTTGGAGGATTGTCTTGATACTTTAATACAGCAGATAAAGTAATATTCTTTACTATCTAAAGTGGAATCTGCTAAGCAAGTACGATATAGTGATAGTACTAAGATTTATACACGACTTCATAGTGCTTTAAAGCCCTCTGTAAGTGGCTTACAGAATCAGCATATTGCCCCCAACAATCTGGGTCCTCATTTTATCAACCACGGAAGGATGGAAGGCTGAATCAACCCTGAGTCAGTCAGGATTGAACTTCTGGCAGTTGGCAGAGTTAGCCTGCAATACTACCTTTAACCACTGTGCCACCACAGCTCTTATAATAATTTTACCTTAGAACATCTTTCTTATTTCATAGAAAACATTTTTCTGGAGACCAAAGACTGTCGATGAGAGAAGGTACTTAAGAGATCATTTGCTTGCCTACTTTTTAAAAAATACAGTTCCTTTCCATTCATACCTCATGAGAGGGAGACCTGATAAAGGTTGTTATAATTATTTGATGTGCAAATCATGCAAAAGAATCTGTGGCTGACATTGTTCCCCCCCATAATACTTCCCATTATGTTTTTAGCACTGAAAAACATATGATCATTTTACATGTTAATGTTGAATTTCATTTCAAAAATTTCATTATTAGTTAACACTGGGAAAGCTACGGTAGTAACCGAGGCAGCACACATCAGTGATACCTCATCTTACAAACGCCTCGTCATACAAACTTTTCGAGATACAAACCCGGGTTTTAAGATTTTTTTTGCTTCATCTTACAAACTATTTTCACCTTACAAACCCACTGCCGCCGCTGGGAAACTGCACCTCCGGACTTCCGTGTTTTTGTGATGCTGCAGGGGAATCCCAGTAGTGCAAAAACTGGCGCTTCGCTGGCAACGGAAGCCTGGAGGTGGGATTTTCCAGTGAGGGGAGCCTCAGGGAATCCCAGCAGCGCAAATACACAGAGGTCCGGAGGTGGGGTTTCAAGGACTTCAGTGTTTTTGTGATGCTGCGATTTCACTGATGATCCCTTTGCTGGGAAACCCCACCTCCGGACTTCCGTTGTCAGCAAAGCACTCATTTTTTCAATGCTGGGATTCCCCTGCTGGGATTCCCCTTCAGCATCGCAAAAACACAGAAGTCCAGAGGTGGGATTTCCTATGGAGGGGAGCCTCAGGAGAATCCCAGCAGTGCAAAAACGGGTGCTTCGGCTGGCAAAAGGGGTGAATTTGTTTCGTCTTACAAACCTTTCACCTTAAGAACCTCGTCCCGGAACCAATTAAGTTTGTAAGACAAGTTATCACTGTACTATGATAAAGTCTATTTTCAAATGTACTGTTTCTTCTCCTCTGAAAGGGAAAAATGTCCAAATTTCATAAGGTCACTTTCTTTAGTTAAATTGAATGCAATAGCTTGCAACTAGAAAGTGGTAGCATCACCTTTATAAGATGGTGTTTTTAGGGACTCATCCTGAATATAGAGATGGCCTTACAGAAGTAATAACATTATCTTCACTCTATCAGCAATATTTGAATGTAATGACCCTGTAATGTTGGTGATTTAGCTCCAGGTCTTATGAAGCATAAGGTGTCTGGTGGCATAAATACTTCCATGCATGGCTCCCTGATCCAGGGGAAGATAAAGCCTGCAATTTCTTTTTCAAAGGGTTTCTGTCACTGTTCTTACCAAATTGATCATCTTAATGGGATATATTTGGAATGGATCCAAATTCTAATTTTGGAAATTGAATTGTTTTAGTGATTAAACAAAGTAACCAAGGGCATCACCCTATTAAATAAGGTATTTCATGCATGTGATTAATTGTAATCCTGATGTAAAACCCTTTGATTTAGAGATTAATGTTGATTCTTTGCTTTAAATTTACTGTCCATTTGTTTTGTTAATTAAAATTAAAGATAGAAGACAGATAGCTGTGGAACCTCTTCAGGATGTTGATGCCCACTTTATTAAATAGGACATTTTCCATTACTATGTTCAAAAATAATGGACTTGGAATAATTATATTAACCTTCATGGGCAATGGCGTCAACGAAAGAGAGAAGTTTGCACTAATTTCTTTTGTTTATAAAGCTTGTCACATTTCAGACTGTTCTACAGATCACAACAGATAGCTTTTTGTAATAGTTTTCTTCCTTCAAAACAAAGTCATTGTCTTTGAAAAATATCACTTTAGCAAAGAGGGTCATTCCTCTTCGCTCTGTGTGTAGGTTTTGTATAGCTATTTCATGGCAAAACACTTCATAACAGCACCATATGCTCATTTCATTGGCTTTATCTATCAAACATAAATTGGTCTCTTTTACAAAGTAATTGTATGAATGTATCTCAGGGTTATGAATTATTACGTTACATTCTGTCAGAACATAAGGACTGCCTTCTCAAAGTTAGGACAAGGGTTTGGCATTATTGGGCATTTGTTTATGGCTTAAATATTGGTTGCAATACAAACAAAGATACAATACAAAGAGTCCTCGGAGAGGGGCGGCATACATATCCAATTAATTAAATAAATAAATAAACCTGTACCTGGTATTTCTCTGTATTGCTCTTGCTGTTCATTCATCTTGGTTGCCAGTGCCAGGATAAGGGGAAAGAGCAATAATCTCAATAATTTGTATACTTTTGAGAAGCAAGAAAATGGATTATAACAATTATAATAGTGGGTAAAAGATGACTGCATTTGCAAGAGCACTGAGAACATCTTTCCAAAAGTTTCCAAAACTACGTCTAACATGTTGATATTTTCAAGAGCTTGAAGACCCAGTGATAACAAGGTCAGCCAATAAATTAGCATAGCAGAGTCAGTCAGGAGTTAATTGCTATTGAGCCTGTGCAGGAGAAACTGTAAGCTTAAGGCTGGGTATGGTTCTAGTCTCAACTTGGTCCCCACAAAGTCTCAGGTAAGTCTAAGTCTGTTTGGTCTCTGTAAG
The DNA here is from genome assembly GCF_031021105.1 of Erythrolamprus reginae. NCBI lineage: Eukaryota > Metazoa > Chordata > Lepidosauria > Squamata > Dipsadidae > Erythrolamprus > Erythrolamprus reginae. The sequence continues at coordinate 42,096,916 of NC_091953.1, forward strand.
GTCTCTGCTCTGAATTTACTGTAATGAAGCTAATTCTCTGTAGTTGAATGAAGAGAAATACTCAGCATATGGTATTGTAAATATATGTTATTATGATTATAAAGAAGTTCAGCATAAATCAGTCAACTGTGTGAGCTTCTGGTTTATTTTTCAACGGAGAAAATATCCAATATAATATAAGATTAAATTAAAATTTTAGTCTAGCACAACCTTCCACAATCTGGACACTATTTGATTACATAGGCCAGGGTGCTTTGGGTGCCAAAAGAGCATGTGGGTGCGGTATCGCACATGCATGAGTGCCCACACCCATAATTCAATGCCTGGGGAGGGCAAAAACAGCTTCCCCTGCCCCCTGGAGGCCCTCTGGAGGCTGGAAATGACTTGTTTCCGAACTTCTGGTCGGCCCAGTAGGCTCATGTTTTGCCCTCCCCAGGCTCCAAAGGCTTCCCTGGAGCTCGGGGGAGGGTAAAAATGCCATCGCCACCCCCCAGGAGGCTCTCTGGAAGCAAATGCTCTGTGTGAGCCAAAAATGAACTGGCCGGCACACAACATGCACACTGGAGCTGATCTAGGGCAACAGCTTGGGTGCCAGCAATCAATCAATATCAACTTTACTTGATTAGTCAATTGACCATATCAAAGAGGAAAAGGACCGCATCGGTCATAATAAACTGTGACTGGTTAAAATACAATAAATTGGCTAAAATAGAGGGAATTTGATTAATAATAAGTTAAAAGGCAGTATAATATGCTAAAATTGAGTAGTAAAACATGAGAATATAACTCGTGCAAAGAATTATATTAAACAAATCTAAGATACTGATATAAAATATTCTTAAGTGAGTTCATCTCCTTTGCATGCCACCCCAATATGTTCTATCAAACGTATTCTCATCTGAACAGCCCTGACTATAAACTTAGCGGTTCTAGAAACTACATATATATTTGTACCCTGAAGAAAATATGATATTGTTTATTACAGTCCCAGTGTATGATTTTGTCAAGTAGGGGCTGTAAATACTGAGATCTTACTGAGGAGTATAGTTTACAATTGAGTAGCACCCGTGCCATAGGTTCGCCATCACTGATATAGACCAATTATCAGAATTTTCCAGCCAGCATGCCCAATACTGAAAATTCTGAGATAAGGGAATGCCATTATGAAAGGAATAATTATTTAAAATAATACAACTCATGGGAGTTACCTAAAGAGAAGAGCATGAATACAGAAAATGCAAACATACAGTTTCTTCAACTACCAAATGAAAATATGGGAGAAAAGTAACCCTAAATCTTTTCTACATGGCATTAAAAGTATTATACATTTCAAATATGAGCGGGTATATATTCGGTAACATCACTCCCACCCAGGGGGGAAATTTAGCATGTTATGACAGGTTTCGGAGAACTGGTAGCAGAAATTTTGTGCTCTCTGGAGAACCAGCAAATAACACCTCTGGCTGGCCCCAGAGTGGGGTGGGAATGGAGATTTTGCACTATCCTTCCCCTGGAGTGGGATGTAAATGGGGATTTTGCAGTACTCTTCCCGAAGATTGTGGTGGGAATGGAGATTTTGCAGTATCCTTCCCCTACCACGCCCTCCAAGCCATGTCCATAAAAAGACAGCTATTGTGGTTTATAAACCATAGTTTATGAGTTCATTTTTTAATTAAAACAAGATTAGTATAATTTGTTTAATAAAACCAGGGCTTAACAGAATATGTATATTTCATTGTACAATATTTTAATAAATGTTTGTTACATTCTTTTATGCGCTGAACATAATAAGCTGGGTTCAGATTTAATTATATTTTGTATACATAATAGAACAACAATGTGACAGAAAGGTTTAAGGTTATAGTTACTATATATAAATTGTTGTGGTTAGCTCTGGCCCAGCTCCTGCCCCAAGGACTGTGGATGTGGGGGAGACATCCACATGCTGCAGGCCTGTTTTGCCCCGGAATCTGATGATGAAGGCTCCTCTGACCAAGAAGACATGAGTGACAGGGAGGAGGAGAGTGTGGCAGACAGCTCAGAAGGAGATCAATTATCTAGCTCCTCCTTGGATTCAGAACAAGAGTTAATGATACAGCCACACATGCAGAGAGCGATGCATAGGCAACAACAACTGAGAGATTATTATCAAAGAAAATGAGGCCACCTGTGGTTGGGTGGGACTGTGGTAATTAGTGAGGCTGCTATAAATAGCAGCCTGTGGGTTTGGCCATTGTGGAGGATTATGTGATTGTTGTTTTGTGACTGTTTCACTGACTTCGACCTTTTGTGTGCTGATTTTTCCCTGCTTTGAAACTAAACCAGAGCAAAGTGTGTTTCACTTTGTGAAAGAAGGACTTTGAATTGCCTCACAGCTGCAAGCTAAGTATCACAGGATTGATAAGGGACTTGTATAAATTACCAGTTTGTTTGGAGACGAGTGCTCTTTGCTATAACAAAAGAGAGCTTAGTTTAAGTGAATTTTCATTATAAAGAACATTGGTTTGAATTTTCAAACGTCTGTGTGTCTGAAATTTGTATCTGTGAATTTTTGGGAGGATTCTATCAGAGAGCCCCACAGAACAATAAATGTCATTTTAGGTGATACATGATGATATGGCAATGAAGCATGAATTAAAAGCTTTGAACATTTTATGATCTACTGAAGCTAATTTGAATCTCCCTATAAAATGTGTAGTATCTATTTTTTCTTAATATCCTGGCTTTACTCAGAATTTAGGAACATCAGGATTTTAGGGCTTAATATATAGATGAGCAAAAAAAGACAAGCAAGTAATGTAAACAACAATATTGCCACTGGGGAATTTTATAGTAACAACATGAGCCGGGGTGGCGCAGCAGGTAGAGTGCTGTACTGCAGGCCACTGAAGCTGACTGTAGATCTGAAGGTCAGCCATTCAAATCTCATCACCGGCTCAAGGTTGACTCAGCCTTCAATCCTTCCAAGGTGGGTAAAATGAGGACCCAGATTGTGGGGGCAATAGGCTGCCTCTGTTCAAAAGTGCTATTGCTAATATGTTGTAAGTCGCCCTGAGTCTAAGGAGAAGGGCGGCATAAAAATTGAATAAATAAATAAATAAATAAATAAATAAATAAATAAATAAATAAATAAACAAACATAGCAAATGTATATCAATTTGATTTAGGTTAGATTGGATTAGATTGAATAATGGGAAGAAAATTGTACCCTTATATCAAGTGTTGATAATTTTGGTTTCATAGCCAGATTTTTACTTTTTTTATTGATGATTTGGTCTGAGAAAGGTTGCTGGCATAATTGCATAGTATATTCAAGTCCACAGGATGGACCATTTCAGATTCAGTTCTCCTCTAACTAGCATTTTAGTGATTAGACTGCCTCTGATTATTCTTTTAACTTCCTTAAATATTTTTTAATTTTTTGCTGCCAGGGGCTCCTATGGGGGGAGAATATCACTGGAAAGCTTGCTTCAGAAACCCATCTCATCCCCAGAACTGAATTTGAGCAGAAAGAAATTCCTGGTGATTATATACTATTTATTATACTGGCACTTTCCCCATGGCCATTGGCTACTTGGCAACTGAACCAAAAATATGCTTAAATGATCCCCTATTTTCACTAGTAAATAATACATTTACTGTAAACTGCAAGCTATTTTTCATTCCGAAACAGTCATAAGAACCTATACAAAATTAATAGGCTGTGTATTTCCTGTGCTAATATATGAATTCCAACCTAGAGACACTGGATTTTCTCTGTTACTTTTCCTTTTTTGACAGATATGATAGCAGAAGGAAAAAGTGGCATAATGTGGGGGTGGGTTCCAACTTACTTCGCTGCCAGTTCGTTCCCTCCTGCGCCGCTTGGATGCACCTTACGGGCAGGGGCGCATTGTAAGCGCATGCATGTGCAGTAACAAAAAAATAGATTTTTTTAAAGCCAAAAAAGAGACAGACAGAGAGAGATGGTGACCACATGCATAATGCCAGAATTTGGTTTCTACACATGCTCAGAAGGAAATATATATATAAAAAAATTAAAATAAAGATGGCTGCACCATGGACCAGCATGGACTGACCTGGTTTGGTGACATCATCGTGACATCACCAGCAGGTTGCTACCAGTTCAGGTGAATTGGTCCAAACCAGGAGGAACCCACCCCTGGCATAATGAAAGGGGAAAGAGAAGGGGTTCAGCACATGTGAAAGACTGTGGGGTTTAGCCACTTTCTTACGACTATTAACCAATGGAATAACTTGCCTTCAGAAGTTGTGGATGCTCCATCACTGAAGGTGTTCAAAAGAAGACTGTTCTGTTTTCCCATCAGCATACATTAATCAGGTGTGATATCACTCATGTACCCCATGATTTCAATGTTATCCAAAATTTAGGTCTGCGTTCTAGAGTAACTCAGTAGGTTTTATCTTAATTATAACACTTACTATAAATGATATACTTGATTAAAATATAAATTAAAACATGCAGTGTTCCCTCGATTTTTGCGGGGCATGCATTCCAAGACCGCCCGCGAAAGTCGAATTTCCGTGAAGTAGAGATGCGGAAGTAAATACACTATTTTTGCCTATGAACAGTATCACAAGCCTTCCCTTAACACTTTAAACCCCTAAACTGCAATTTCTCATTCCCTTAGCAACCATTTAGATTATTACTCACCATGTTTATTTATTAAAGTTTATTAAAAAAATATTTATTAAAGGCAGACGAAAGTTTGGCGATGACGTATGGCGTCATCGGGCAAGAAAAAACATGGTATAGGGAAAAAAACAGCAAAGTATTTTTTAATTAATATTTTTGAAAAACCGTGGTATAGCTGTTTCGCGAAGTTCGAACCCACGAAAATCGAGGGACCACGGTATTTATGTTTTGAATAACTATATAGATCTCCTGTTCTATGTAACAGTCCTTCAAATATTGTAAGTATACTATCATGTAGACAAGAGCCATGGTGGTGCAGTGGTTAGAATGCAGTAGTGCAGGCAATGTTTGCTGCCTGCCAAAACTTCAATTTGGCAGTTTGAATATCATCAGCTCAAGGTTGACACAGCCTTCCATCTTTTGAAGATGGATGAAATGAGGACCCAGATTGTTGGGGACAATATGCTGTCTCTGTAAACCACTTAGAAAGGGCTATAAAAAGCACCATGAAGTAATATATAAGCAGTGAAGGGCTACCAAATTTTTTTGCTACCACACTGTGGGCATGGCTTATGCAGGACGCCCTGCATTTTCTTTCAATATATTTCAGTGCAAATTGGGTGCTCTGGGATGGAGCTCCATTTTCGCTACTCCACTGTCTTCTCCTCCATCCGGACAGTAGCCCACCCCTGTATATAAGTCTAAGTGCTATTTCTATCATGTCTTTGTTAGATTATACACCCAGTTTCCACACCCATACTTCATATGTTTTAGCTTCCAGGCCCCCTAATCATATTTGTTCGTCTCTATTTTTCTCTAGTTTCTTTTTAAAAAAGTTGTTTTTATCTTCTTAAAAATCTCTCTCTTTAATATTTAATATTAATATTTTTAAAATGATGAAGGTACGACTATCAGTCAAAACTATTGTGTAATCTGTGATAGGTATTCTTTTAAAGCACACAGTGGTACAATTGGATTTTCCTCTATTGAACTTGTAAAAGAACTTATCAGATTTGGAAGGAGAGTCAAAAACTAGATTCTTTCTACATGCCATTCTGCTAAAGAAGCTTTAATTTTTGAAGACTAGGTGCTGTACCCTATATCTTAGTACAGTGGTTCTCAACATTTTCTTTCAGACCCCCTTTAAATTATAGTGATGAATGATAGTGAGATAATAATAATAATAATAATAATAATAATAATAATAATAATAATAATAATAATTTATTAGATTTGTATGCCGCCCCTTTCCGCAGACTCGGGTCATCTATGCATGTTTTAGTAGGGTTTTTAAATTAATGCCTTTATGTTGTTTTTTAGAATTGGTTTTTTTACTTGTTGAAAGCTGCCCAGAGTGCTTTGGGAGTTGGGTGGCATATAAGTACAACAAGCAAGCAAACCCAATTTGTAGCCAAGGACCATGGCCATGGGCCACCAAGACTCAAAATCTTAACATTTCTTCACGGATTTTGTACATTGTACCCACTAGGGGTCCACAGACCATGGGTTGAGAACCACTGCCCTAATAAATATAAACACCTTTTCTAGCCATACTGAAGTTTGAACAACCAAATAAATAAAGAAACAAAATTCCCCCAAATGCACATATTTATGGAGACCAAAGATTAGGAGAGAAATCTATCTCTAAAAAACAAAGTTCTTTTCATCCAGACACATAGACATTCAAAGGCCATTTCCATTTTAATAGCAGAATATCTGGCCTTTTCCTGTTTCCAAATAGTTAAAGCAGGGGTCCCCAAACTTTTTACACAGGGGGCCAGTTCACTGTCCCTTGGACTGTTGGAGGGCCGGACTATTAAAAAAAACTATGAACAAATCCCTATGCACACTGCACATACCTTGTTTTAAAGTAAAAAACAAAATGGGAACATACTATTTAGAGGGGGGAGAAGATCTGAAATTCATATATGTTTATGTTTTGTTTTTAATTTTCTTTTGTTAACATCTGATTCGTTATACAAGGTTTTCTTGGCTTATGAAAAATGTATAAAGAAAGAAGGAAGCACTTTGGCATAATGGTTAATAAGTTAGAAATATAATTGGTGTTGCACTTTTTGAAGGAACATTAAGGAGGGAATTTAATTAAAAGAAAATGAATGTAACTAGATCAGTGATTTTCAACCTTTTTTGAGCCGCGGCACACTTTTTACATTTACAAAATCCTGGGGCACACCACCAACCAAAATGACACAAATCTAATAAATAAATAAATACATACATACATACATACATACATACATACATACATACATACATACATACATACATAACCCCCTCATATATATAATCCCATGTAACATCCCCTTATAAATACAGTCAATCATCAATCATCCCTCCTGAAATTTATACCGCTGTCTCATTTATGGGTACTTCTCCTGTCTTTCCCCCTTTTCTCTCTCATGTTTCTCATTTCTCTCTCTTCCTCCCTTTTTCCCTCATTCCTTCTCCCTTTCACTTCTCCTCTTTTTCCATCCCTGTCTCTCTCCCCCCCTTATGTGTGTGTATGTATACACACTCCAACCATTTCCAAAACCAGGTGGGGGCTGGGGTTTAATTCTCTTTTATTCTTTTCAAAAACAGGTGAGGGCTGGGGGTTTTTTCTTATTATTTGGGTGCTTTTTACCATATGCTTCAAGAATCACCTCTCTCTCTTGTTTCTCCTCTCATTCTCTGCCTCAATCATTTTCTCATTTCTCCTCCCCTTTTTGTTCTCATTTCTCTCTCTCTCTCCTTTCCTCTTCCTGTCTCTCTTGCTATCTTTTTTTCTCTCTCTCTCTTGCTTTCTTTCAGTATCTCTTGCTATCTCTTTTTCTCTCTTGCTTTTCTTCTCTCGGGCTTTTTCTTGTTCTTTCTCTCTCTCTGTTGCTCTCTCTCATTCTCTTATTTTTTCTCTCTCTCTCTTTTCTTTCTCTCTCTCTTAGTCTCTCTCTCTCTTGTTCTCTCTTATTTTCTTTCTCTCTCTTTCATGCTTTCTCTCTCTTGTTCTTTATCACTCTCTCTCTCTCTCTCTGTTGCTCTCTCTCGTTCTCTCTCTTCCTTTCTTCTCTGTGGAGGCCAGCGAAGGTTTCCCTTAGTTTGAATGTTCCGAGCAAGCAGCCCCTTTACTGACAGCCCGGGACAGGACTGTGAGAGGGGTGGGCGTTCCCACAGCGCTTGGAGCGGCTAGCGGCCGGATCGCCAGCGCCGCTGCAGCCACCGCTGTGGAAGAAGCCGCACCCCAAAAAAGCTTGAGAGAAGGAAGGATCGGGCTGGCGGGGACAGCCACAAGTGGAAGCCTCAGCCCTGGAGCCCCCTCGCGCCCATGGCTTCTCGTCGATGTCTCTGCCTGCCCGATCCGCTGGAGTGCTAATAGCAGCGGTGGGCAGGAGCCCCCCCGCTATTCCCGCCGCCGCCACCGCTATTAGCACTCCCGCGGATCGGGCAGGCAGAGGCATCGATGAGAAGCCATGGGTGCGAGGGGGCTCCAGGGCTGAGGCTTCCACTTGCAGGGGCCCCCCCTATTCCCGCCGCCGCCGCTATTAGTACTCCCGATGCCATTGCCACCGTGGGGAGGCAGGGGCAGCCGCGGCTCCCTTTACTCCTACTGCCGCACCTCCCTGCCCCTGCCTCCCCACGGTGCCTCCGGCCAAACGCGCCTCTGGCTTCTCCGCCCTGCCCCATTGCCCGCCCACTCTCCTCCGCCGCCGCCTCCTGCCTTGGGGCGAGGAGTCCGGGACTGTGTGGCTTTGCGCCATGAAGAGAAAACGGCAGCAGGGAAAAGTCGGCCGTTTTCTCTTCATGGCGCAAAGCCACACAGTCCCGGACTCCCGGCCAAACGCGCCCCTGGCTTCTCGCCCCTGCCCCATTGCCCGCCCGATCCGCCCACTCTCCTCCTTCGCCTCTCGCCGCGGCACACCTGACGGTGTGTCGCGGCACACCAGTGTGCCGCGGCACACCGGTTGGGAAATGCTGAACTAGATGACAAAATTAGGAAAAAAACCTTTTGCAACTTTTTTGATGATTGATATTAGTTACTAACAAAATACCACATTTTATTTATGGAAAATTAGATGGTACACTGTGTTGTTTGAATGTATGTTGAGAGAAAAATTAAAAAAAATCCCCCCCCCAAAAAAACCAGTCCTTCCTTCCTCTGCCCCTCCATTTTATTCTTCCTTCCTTCCTTCCTTCCTTCCTTTCTTCTTTGTTCCCTCCATTTCTCCTTCTTTCCTTCCTTCCTTCCTTCCCTCCTTCTTTCCTTTCCACTTCTACTTCCCTCCCTCTCTTTCCCTTTTCTTTCTTTATCTCTCTCTTTTTCCTGTGCTCTTGTCACTCACTGGCGGGCCAGATAAATGGCCTCAGTGGGCCGCATGTGGCCCGCGGGCCGTAGTTTGGGGACCACTGAGTTAAAGCAAAGTCATTCTGGCTTAGTGATTTAATTGTTAGACTATGACCCAGGTAACTACTCAAGTTCCAAAAAATTTACTGACAAACAGAATCCAGAAATGCTACATAGCAAAAAGATAGTTCACTTTCAGAGTTGCTTACGCAGCATTAAAAAGAGACAGTTTGAGAGAATTAATATATCTGTTTTGTATATGTACCAAGTATCCATTATAAAGTCTGGGAACCATAAAAATAAAACTAATGTATTTTTTGTGGTTTCCTTTCCTGTTTTCTATTAAATTATACTGAACAAACTGAAATTATATAAAAAATACTCCAGAGTTACATCTTTATTGCTAGATGTATTAAGAAGAGTCTCTAAGGTGGAAACTTTGCTTGAGAAATTAATGCTCAGTTTAGTAGAATTCTATGGCAGGAAGTTGCGGTCATACCAGATGCATGTCTTCGGAATATTTTACATGATGGCCTATGGTTTTATGCAAATTATAAAAATTAACAGTGCGAGGAAGAGGATAAACTTATAATATGAGAAATTAAAATAGCAACAATAAAAATTTAATTTAAATTTCAGTGTAGAATATTATGAAAAGTTACTTTGAACAATGTATTTTAAGATGACATTGATTTATCAATCATGGAACATATATAATAGTATACATTAGCAATGACAATAGCAGCTTCATAGTACTTTACAGCCTTTCTAAGCGGTTTACAGAGTGAGTGTATTGCTCCCAAAAATCTAGGTCAGGGGTTTAAAACTCGATTTCATTGAAGTTTGCATTAGGGTTGTGTTTGACCTTGGTAGTGAGTGGGTGGGTAGATGATCAGGGTGGGAGTGGCCAGCTCAACATCCCTCATGTCGGGGGCACTGGGGTAGCCTGAGCACTCTGCTAGTGCAAATGGACTCCCGAGCTCCATTTTTGGTAGTGAAGCCTCCTGCAATCCTCTGCCAGTAAAAAAAGAGCCCTTGTGAGCTCCATTTTTACTGGCAGAGGCACTGCAAGTCAGTCATTTGCAGTTTCCACGGTGGCTCCACAGGCTGGATCTAAGTACCCCATAGGCTGGATCTGGCCCCCGGGCCTTGAGTTTGACACCCCTGATCTAGGCTCCCATTTTACCAACTGCAGAAGGATGGACAGCTGACTCACCTTGCAGCCTGCAATACTGCATTCTAACTAATGTGTCACCATTGTTTCATTACATTAAATTAAAAGCAATGAACTAGAAGACCTACGTAAGTCAATTCATTTCTTGATCAGTTTCCTCCATGCCACCCCCAAAGCTAAATGTAAATGACATATGCCTACCTAATACTTATATTCTCTTTCAGGGTAAACAGTATTATGCAAAGTACAAAAATAAGTAATTAAAAAAATGGTGCATATAAGTGCCAATAAAAGATAATCTAACTAAATTTAGTTTACAATAGTATCATTGACTGTTGCTCCAGTTTTTCATCATTTCACCGTTTACATAATTTGAAAGGAAATACTCTGTCTCTCTCTCCCCCCCCTCCATCCTATAGTTTCTCATTCTCTTTGCAATTTTTAAAAATTCATTGACATAGGTCCATTTAAATGGCTATAACTGTTTATATTTGTAATCATGAATAGGTTCTGTTAATAGAAGGAAATAATGTTTAGTATTAATTTTTTTAAAAAAAAGATGCTTTCAGGACAGTGACCACTCCTTTAGCTTTAGGCCTTTTTTCACCTGTGACTGAAATGTGAAGGAATAAATCCCCCAAAAGATTTTTGAAATGTATTTGAATAATAATGTTGAGATAATAGGCTATTTTTACTAAACAGACTGGAAAAAGCTATAGTTTGTTTCATGTTGGTGTGAAGCAGGGGTGGGTTCTAATTTACCTTGCTGCCGGTTCACTTCCTCCGATGCTGCATGGGCATGTCTCATGGGTGTGAACGCTTTGCGCACGTGGGCACGCACAGTGACAAAACAACAACAACAACAATAATAATAATAACTGAAAACAAGATGGCTGCCACATGCACAGTGCCAAAAATTCAGCTTCTGCACATGTGCATAAGAAAAAAAACCTGGAAAAAAATTCCTCCCCCAAATTTCTACAACACCCCCCTCCAAAAAAAATAAAAAAAAAATGGCGCCGCCTACCGACCGGCATTGACCAAACTGGTCCAAACTGGGAGGAACCCACCTCTGGTGTGAAGGTATTTCCATTATAAAATAAGATTTATGAACAACATATAGTTTCCCCAAAATGAGAAATAATAGAATAAACTAAAAATACTAGAATAAACTAAAATATTTGTATTTATCCAGAATATTGGTAGTTTATACAAGGTGATCTAAGTGCTTAGAAATATATTTATTCCTTGCTAAATCTGTTAATCTTTAAAGTATGAAGAATTTGGAAGCTTTGTTGTTGGAAGCAACTGCTGCAAAACAACTATGCCTCTGTAGTTCACAATCCTTTGAATCCCCATCATACGAAGCTGTTATATAAAGAATGCAAATAGTCAGGGGTATCACTAGTTCCTAGAGAAAAAAAAGAACAGATCTATGAATCTGACTTCTGGAAAGATAAACCAATGCAAGATTAATACCCTTGTGTCTCAGGTTGTTCACTAGAATACTTTATTATTTATTGATTGCATTCACAGCGTACCAAATTGTTAACAATAAAAGCTAATCAGATAATGACAACTTCCTCTGTCGTATAGATTGTTCTCCCTCTAGCTGCATATATTGTCTTCGAGAATCATACAGCTATACTTGTACTGAAAACATTTGTACGTGCATATTTTACTTCAATAACTTAATGATGCTATCAGGATGCTAAAAGGCTTATGCGGTGGGAAAAGGATGTGCAGTACATAAACAAAACCATTCCTGCTTGGTTCCTAAACAGGCAACTAACTAATAAAGCTGTGCATTGATCCATATTTAAAAGCGAAAAGATGATTTAGAGCAGTGATGGTGAACCTATGAAACGGGTGCCACAGGTGGCACACAGAGCCATATCTGCTGGCACGCAAGCTGTTGCCCTATCTCAGCTCCAGCGTCCAAATATCTTCAAGTGGCCAAGGTTGGGAAACACTGCTCTAAATGACAGTGGGGAAAGGCTATGAACCCTGTCATATGGTTAATGACCTCAATAGATTCCAGCTAGTTATTTAACTAACCATTTATTCATTCTAATTTATTGTCCAATTAATGAAAGCTGAAGCACATTTATGGGTCTCAAAAAAGTCTAGAAAAAAAAAAGACATACATTGTGAGTAGGTTTAAGAGAGCATGATTTATCAGACTATCTGTTTAGCTCTATTTAGGGATTGGGTTTCTGTCCCAACATTTAAGAACTGTGCCTGTGAAATGACATTCCTTTGTTTGTCCCAGTTACAGATTAGTTCCGTCTTTCAATTTTCAAAGAAGCAGAACCAGGAATAATATTAACAGTCACCAAGAAGTAATTATATCAGAGTTCATTTTTTCTTGAGCTTTGCTACAGCTATTTAATTTATTTAAGAACATGTGAAGAAGTTTGATAGGGACAACCAATGCCTATTAGTTCAGCATTATATTTTTCTCAGTAGCCAACCAAATACCAATAGAGGTTTTTCAAGAGGACACAGTATTAACAGGTACAAATTCTATTTTGAAGTCACTCATTGAATTAATATCTAGATACATTGAGGTATCCAAACTTTTCCAGAGAAAGGAAATGTTTTTGAATAATTTCTCAAAGGCAGAACTTTGCTGTAATTATAAGACAAAACCCAATGAGATGACTTTTCCGTTAGTGTTTCCCATGGAGTTTAACTTTAGACGTCAGAGCATAAGCAGACACTGGAGAATTGATTGCACAAGGGGAAAAAAGAACATTTTGCAAAAATACTTTATGCAATAACTCCATTTCACCCATGAGAATTTTTCAAAAAATCTCTTTTCCTTTGAAGGAGTAAGCTTAGACATGGCTGGGGAAGTCAGGTTCATATTCAACTTCAGTTTTGGAACTCACTACTAACTTGCATCAGGAGGTATATTACAGCTTAGTCTGCTTCACAGGTCAGCTGAAGTAACGACAAAATCAGAAAAAGGAATGCTATGCACAGTGACTTATTTGTCCTTGATCTTTCACCATTCAACTTTAGTGGATAGTCCTAGCATTATGATGCAATGAAGGAAAGAAAAGTAATCATATGGATCTACAAAGGGGAAAAATATTGCTGTTGAATAACATCTTTATTAAAATCAGCTAAAACATAAACGTTTGTCGAGTTCTCTACAATTCTCCCACAATTCTTCATCAATTATAATGTAACAGAAACCTATGGGAAAAAAAGCAAAACACATCCCCAAATTAGATTATATATTATAGCCATGTTGTTCAGTTCAGGAACATGTTCCAGGAACATGTTCACACACTAAATTAATTTCTCAGCACTGGTTTCATTTATTATACAATTTAAATTGCTTTTCCCTTGCTGACTACCAGTTTGGCTGGCTTCAAAAGAGAACATCATTGGGATCAATGGCTGTTAGCCTTGATTTCTGAAGGCTTTCCACATGAAGAGTTTATTTTAAAGTTGATTGGCCACTATGAGAGCAGATTGCTGACTATGTGCCAGGATTCTAATCCAATAGAGACTTCTTACGCTTTTATATTCCCTCTCTAAAATGTTAGACTTCATTCTTTGTCCATATAATGTTTTAAATATAGTTTTATATTATAGTTTTAAATATTTCTTGATATCCTTCCTTTATGGAAATCAATTGATATATTTGTCTCTCTGCCTGCCTGCCTGTCTATCTTTCTGTCCATCTATCTTTGCCACCCAACTCCCTAGGGACTCAGGGTGGCTCACGACAAAACCTAACATGAATCAGTATAAAAATATTTCAATATAAAATAATTGCAGCCATCCATACATTCATGGACTGACCTTGCTAGTCATCCCACAGCGGTTAATAGCCCCAGGCCTGTTGGAAAAACCAGGTCTTTACAGCACTCCGGAAGGCCAATAAGATGGGGGGTAGTGCAGATTTCAGGAGGTAGCTGATTCCAGAGAGTCGGGGCGAGCACAGAGAAGTGTCTCCCCCACAGACCCACCAGCTGGCACTGTTTAGCTGCTGGGATCTGAAGAAAATCAACCTGTGGGATATTATTGGTCGCTGGGAGATATGTCATAGAAGGCAGGCTCAAAGATACTCTGGCCTTGAACTATGTAGGGCTTTAAGGGTAATAACCAACCGGAGATGGGTAGGAAGCCAGTGTAGCTTATGAAGAATTGATGTAGTATAAGTGTATCTGGGTGCACCCGCAACAGCTTGTGCAGCTGCATTCTGGACCAACTGTAGTCTCCAAACACTCCACCGTGAGTTGATAAGGGCATTAGTGACCATGATGATAAGAGCCTCTCAATCCAAGTAGGTTCGTAACTGGTGCACTAGTCAAACCTTGCAAAGGTCTTCTGTCAGTGTTGATCTAATCTTAACTGTGAGTCTAGGAGGACACCCAAATTGTGAACCCATTCTGAGGGGGTTAATTTCTCTCCTATAACAAGTGAGGCCTCGGAAAAGTCAGAATGCTTTAATCAGAACACATGCCAGGCTGGCAGGTACAGGCTTAAAGAGCAAAAACATTACAGAGGCTTTTATACACAAAGCTGCCTGAGGCAGCAACCAATTAACCTTGGAGAAACTTCCCGCTTACTATGTATCCAGGGGACGCGCGCCAATCAGCACCCTGGAGAGCCGCGGCTCGCAAGACTCCTAGCGGCCGGCTGTTAATAACAGACAGACACAACACTCCTTTTCCCTTGGCTTGCACACACATAATCCTTTAAATAAGATGGTCTGCGGCAGACCCTCTCTGAACGACGTGGCTCCGTGACGCGAGCCGGACTCAGATTTAACCCCTCAGCTTCCAGGCTCGACTCAGCACTTTGGAATAGCTCCGCCTCTCGCCCGGCTCCAGCGGTTGCTTCCCCGGGTCTGCAGGCGACACTTGGGGGTTCCTGGAACCCTTCTTCTAATTGGTCCTCGGACATCCTTTCCTCCACATCAGCACTCCTGTCTAGGCGCACCTGATCCAGGTGCCTTCTCCAGACTCTGCCATCCTTCAGCATTACCTCGAAAGAACGAGGCCCCAATTCCCTGCTAATAATTCCTTTTTCCCACGTTTTGTTCCCGGAATAAGAACGCGCATACACCCTGTCTCCCATATGTATTTCCCTGAGTGGAGGTTCCGGCCATTGCGCCTCGATGGTGTAACCTGGGTGCAACCTATCCAGCATAATCCTTAATTTCCTACCCATTAGAAGCTCGGCCGGGGTCCTGCCTGTGGACACACATGGAGTAGAATGCTGGGCCAACAATACATCCGCCAATTTCTCTTTCCACGAGCCCTGTGGCATTTTCTTTAAAGCCTCCTTAACAATCCTAACTGCCCGTTCTGCTTGGCCATTACTGGCCGGATGCCAAGGCGAGGAAAGCGCATGCCTAATACCTGCAGATGCTAGAAAAGACTCAAACTGAACTGAAGTAAACTGTGGCCCATTGTCAGAGACTAACAGATCCGGAAGGCCATGTGTGGCGAAAAGGGCCCTTAACGCATCAATCACTGCCTGAGCCTGAGTGGACCCTAACTGGGCCACTTCTACCCATTTGGAATAAGCGTCAATTGTAATTAAGAATGTCTGGCCCATAAACGGACCGGCCAGGTCTATGTGTACTCTAGTCCAGGGCCCAGAAGGCGGCTCCCATGCCAATGGCTCTGCCCGAGGGGGAAACGGTCTGCTCTCCTGACAACTCATACAATCAGCCACCCTCTGTTCTATCTCTCTGTCCATACCAGGCCACCAGACATAGTCCCGGGCCAATCCTTTCATCCTCACAATGCCCGGGTGACCCCTGTGCAACATGGTCAGTACTTGATTCCGTAACCTACCTGGCACCACGACCCTCTCACCTCTTGGTATAGTGCCCTTCTCAACAGAGAATTCCGTCCTACAACGCCAAAAGGGAACAAGATGCTCGGCGGAGGTGGAATTCGGCCAGCCCCGCAGTACCCACTGTCTCACCTGGGATAAAATACGGTCCCTACCGGTTTCCCTGGCCACCTCCCTTGCAGACAAAATCGAAGACCCTTCGGATAAAGCAAATACTGAGCAGGACGGGGCAGGATCGGACAGTAATTCGGCCAGGGGGCATCAGCTGAGAGCATCAGCATGGGCTATGTGGTGTCCTGGTTTATAAACTAAGGTATAATTGTAATTGGCCAAAAAAATGATCCACCTAGACATGCGTGGTGATAAAACGATGGGACTCTGACGGTTACCTGCTAATAAACCTAAGAGTGGCTGGTGGTCTGTAACTAACTCAAAACTCCGGCCATATAAGTATTCATGGAATCGACGGACTCCTGCGATGAGCGCCAATGCCTCCTTGTCAATGTGCCCGTAGTTCCTCTCTGCCTGGGCAAGGGTCCGAGAAAAGAATGCTATGGGCGCTTCCGAGCCATTTGGCAATCGATGACTTAGGACAGCCCCGACGCCGTACTGTGAGGTGTCGCAAGTCAGGACCAAAGGTAACCCCAGGGAGTATTGAGCCAGCACATCATTTGACAAAAGAATTCTCTTGACCGCCCCAAACGCGGCTTCCTCCCTCGGACCCCAATGCCAACTTGAACGGGTGTCCAGCAGCCAGTGAAGGGGTTCGGCTACTGATGCCTTATGCGGAATAAAAACCGCATAGAAATTTAAAAGCCCCAAGAATGCCTGGAGCTCGGCCTTTGACCGGGGCCTGGGGGCGTCCTGGATTGCCCGAGTCTTATCCGGGGTAGGATGTATCCCTTTTCCATCCACTCTGAAGCCTAAAAACTCGACCTCTGGAACGTCAAATACACATTTCTTAGATTTAAGTTTTAACCCTGCCCCTTGGAATTTAGTTAACACTTTCCTAACTCTTGATAACAGTTCGTCCATGGAATTCCCCGACACCAGGACGTCGTCAAAATATGGTACAGTTCCCTCAAGCCCATACAATAACCGCTCCATTAACCCTTGAAAAATTCCCGGAGCGATGGAGACCCCAAACTGAAGGCGATTACATCTAAAAACCCCCCTGTGGGTAATAATAGCCTGGGCTTTGGCAGTCTGGGGGTCTACAGGGAGCTGCTGATATGCTTGTGACAGGTCAAGCCTCGCAAAGACCTTGCCATTTCCCAGCGTGTGGAGCAGCTGCTGCACCACTGGCAAAGGATAAGAGTGGTGGGCTAAAGCCCAGTTAACCGAACATTTATAGTCCCCGCATAATCTAATACCCCCATCCCCTTTGAAGGCAATGACCAATGGGGTCTCCCACGTCGCTTGGTCCACCGGTTCCAGTACACCTTGAGAGATTAGACGGTCCAGTTCAGCGTCCACCTTCGGCCTGAGAGGAATTGGCACCCTGCGGGCTTTCAGCCGCACTGCCGGTACCTGGGGGTCCAGACTGAATGAAATTGGGCTTCCCGTGTAACAACCCAACCCCTCGTTGAAAACCGAGGGAAACTCCCTAGCAAGTTTATCAAAGGCTGAAACCCCATTAACCAAATTAACCCCCGAGACTGATAACCCCAATGATTCAAACCAATTTAAACCTAAAAGATTTGAAAAAGGTCCATCCACCACAATTAAATGCAGCTTGCCCACAAACGACTTGAATTTGACTGTAAAACGACCCTCCCCCAGAATTGGAATCAAGGAGCCCTGGTAGTCTTTGAGAACTGAGCTGCAGGGTCGAAGGTGATTCTTGCTTAACTTAGGAAAACAACGCTTCAGGGTAGACCATGAAGCTAAAGAGTGCGCCGATCCCGTGTCAACTTGCATCGAGCACCAAGCGTTTCCTAGGCGAACTTCAACAGAAATTTTATCCGTGCCGCTCGACGTCTTCCGGACATACGAGGTAGCTAGGCGCGGAAAACTGTAGACGGTGTTACATTCATCCCGGTGATTTGATGAAAATTGCTTTTGCCAATGAGGGTTGTAGCTCTGGGACTCCCTCTGCTCCCTCCTCAGGGTTGGTGGGGATCTGTGGGAATGGCAGACCCTCGCAATGTGCCCCCGGGCACCACATCGCCTGCAAGCCACATCCCTAAATGGGCAATTCGATCTAAAATGGCTTCCCCCGCAGCCCCAACATGGAGACAACGGAGGACGGGGATGGCCAGCAAGCGGATTCCGGCTGCGGTTAGCTGCCAGCCGGCAAACCTCTTCCTCCTCCCCGGCATTTGAATCCTCCTTCTCTGCCAGAGGCGGGGGCTTGTCTGGCAGTGGTGGCACTTTACTGGTAACATTTACGGAACTGTCCATGGCCGCCAGAGACAAGGTTGACAGCTCGAACGCGCGGGCTTCCGCCAGAGCCGTTTGAAAAGTTAAGTCTCTGGTGGCCAGGAGACGCCGCTTAAGGTGTCCATCCCTCACCCCAAAAACCAACCTGTCCAGTAAATAGTCGTTTAGATCAGTGAATTCACAGTATAAAGTTGCCCTGCAGAGAGCGGCGACAAAATCATTGATCGATTCCCCTTCCGCCTGGTTCCTCTGGTAAAATTTGTATCTGCGGGCACAGCGGGACGGGGCAGGGGCATAATGGTCTTGCAGCATAGTCAGAAATTGCTGCCATGGAATCTCATGTATTGAGACTGGGGCGAACAAAGCCCTCGCCGACTCAAACATCTCCGGGCCACAAAATCCGAGGAAATAAAATCGCTTTCTATCCCCTGATATTTCAGTATAGCCATTAGAAATTAAAAAACAATCGAAGCGGGCCACGTATGAATCCCACGTCTCCCCTTGAGGGTCGAAAGGGGGAAAGGTCAGCTGCACCGACATCCTCACTTACGGTTATAATACCTAATAAGACTTCGCATGGAATGTTCGCCTCTCATCGCCAGTATAACAAGTGAGGCCTCGGAAAAGTCAGAATGCTTTAATCAGAACACATGCCAGGCTGGCAGGTACAGGCTTAAAGAGCAAAAACATTACAGAGGCTTTTATACACAAAGCTGCCTGAGGCAGCAACCAATTAACCTTGGAGAAACTTCCCGCTTACTATGTATCCAGGGGACGCGCGTCAATCAGCACCCTGGAGAGCCGCGGCTCGCAAGACTCCTAGCGGCCGGCTGTTAATAACAGACAGACACAACATCTCCCCCCAGAACCATGGAAGAACAGTTGACATAATCCTTCAGAGGCAGTATCCACAGCCACTCGGTTTTGTCAGGATTAAGTTTGAATCTGTTGACTCCCATCCAGACCTTCACCTTATCAGGCATCGGCACATCACATCCACTGCTTCACTGAACTGGCTTGGGGTGGAGATATATAGCTGGGTGTCATCAGCATATTGCTGAAGCCTCACCCTATGTCGTCGGATGATCTTCCCCAGTGGTTTCATGTAGATGTTAATAGTAGGGGAGAGAGGACCGAGCCCTGAGTCACCTCACAAATAGGGGCCTAGGGGTCGACCTCTGCCCTTCCACCACACCAACTGCGATTAACCAGAAAGATAGGAGGAGAACCATCGTAATACGGTGCCTCCCAATCCCAGCTCCCTTAGTCGGCACAGAAGTATACTATGGTCAATGACATCAAAAGCAGCTGAGAGGTCAAGTAGCACCAAGATGGAGGAATGACCTCCATCTCAGGCTAACCAGAGATCATCTATCAGAGAAACCAAAGCAGTTTCTGTGCTGTAGCTAGGCCTGAAACCCAATTGAAAAGGATCTAGATAATCTGGTTCCTCCAACAACCATAGAAGCTGGAGAGCCACCACTTTCTCTACAACCTTTTCCACAAAGGGAAGATTGAAGACTGGATGAAAGTTCATTAATTCTGCTGGATCCAGGGAAAGCTTCTTGAAGAGGGGCCTCACAGCTGCCACTTTTAATGGTTGTGGAAAAAACCCCACCCTCAAGGAGGCATTGACCAAAACCTGAAGCCAGCTTCGTGACACTTCCCTACTGAATGAAACCAGCCAGGAGGGGCACGGGTCCAACAAATAATTGGAGAAACTCATCACTCCCATAACCTTGTCCACTTCCTCAGGTAACACGGGCTCAAATTCATGTCTTCCAAGAAGAAAAAAGAAAATAAGAAAGAGACCTAACATGCAATTCTTTTTTCAATGGAGAAATTTTCAGGTGTTCTCTAAATTTCCTTTCTATTTTCCTGCTCTAGAAATGTTATGTCTAGAATGCGCACATTAATTCAAGTGGTATTATAAGATTATATTTTTTTTAATGAAGATATTTATTTATTTATTTATTTTATTAGATTTGTATGCTGCCCATCTCCAAAGGATTATAATGATGAATTCCCTTTCTCCAAACATTCACCGCAGGGGTGAATTCCTCCTGATTTGGACCATATTACCTGAACCATTAGCAACCCACTGGTGACATGACAATGTTGTCATGGATCCAGTTCTGTTGGTGCTGATCTGTGGGTGCCACCATCTTTTCTTTAGAATTTTTAACAATTTTTAAAATCTTCGGATGGCTTTTCCTCTTCTTCTAGTTGAAAAAAAAGCCCTCCTGCCAACCAATGGATTACTCTTGACCTTTATTTCTTCACCTGAAGCACAGCTGACCAGCTCTTTAGTTGTGTTTCAAGCTCTATTGGTCTAATAAACATGCATGGAAGTGGAAATGCACAACAGGATGTGCACACAATATTGTGATGTGAACCCGTGGCGATGCTAAGTGGAACCCACCCCTGTTTCATCCCCACTCCTAATGATAACCCCTAGTAGGAAATGTGCTTTTGTCACATATTCAACCATTTTATTGAATGATTTATCATGCCTCCACGTTACTTTACTATTTGGCCATTGTCAGTTGGGTGTCTATCAGCTGAATGAAGCTAAGCTTTCTCCAAACATATACCATTTCACATTTGCTTATACATAAATACACACTTGCCATATTTATACATATAAGCCGCCCCGAGTTTTTGGAGAGGGGCGGCATACAAATCTAATTAATTGTTATTATTGTTATTGTTGTTGTTGTTGTTGTTGTTGTTGTTATTGTTATTGTTATTGTTATTGTTATTGTTATTGTTATCGTTATCGTTATCGTTATCGTTATCGTTATCGTTATCGTTATCGTTATCGTTATCGTTATCGTTAACACTTGCCATATTTTACCCATTCATCTTATTTGCATACTCCATCTTTTATTAAATACTCTTTTTTTGCAGCAAAAGGGTTTGAATAGTAAAGGCAACTTGGTACATTCCAAAGTACTGAATTGGACAACTTATCTAACGGTGCTTTTATTAATGATGTTGGACCTGCTGTCACATACTTCCTTGTTATAATATTGAGACTACTCTATGGAACTGCTATCCTAACATTAGGTTTGTCCTTCATATGTTGCAGTAAAACAGGCGTTCTGTAAATACAGCCATTTTCAGAAATAATAAAGTAGAAAACATCATTTTAGCAAGATATTAATACAATAGTCAATTATTATATTATTGATATAATTCTTTAATTTCATTCATCCCCATTACACTCTCAGAGATAGAGTGTAGCTCAGCGATTTAAAGTGCCCTGGTTGTCCATTTTATTTATGGTAAGGTTAATTGTCTAATTTGTTAGAAACAATAAGATACAATTAGCAGAGCACTTTGATATTTTACTCCCAATGACTGAAAGATGATTACCTTGGAAAAATAATAAAGCCCAAATCTAAGTAAGGATCTAAATTATACTTGTTGAGTTGTGAAGAAAAGCAAATTCATTTAATCCCTATTTGCATGTGCCAATTAGTTAAGTATTAATCAATCTTCTATATAAATGGAAATGAAGGTACTAAGCTCTTTTTTTGTGAGATAATGTTTTCTCATTAACACAAGTACAACCTCCTAACACTTTTAATGTTGGGGGAGAAAAAGCTTTTTCTGCACTAAAAAAATAACCACAACATGAAACCACAGTCATTTAGAAGCATTTTATTGTTTGGCTTCCCTATCACTAACCAGAGATGGACTTACCAGATATTGATTCTCACTATAACAAGACTATTAGTTCATCATCACCACTTCCTCCTTAAAAAAAACAACAATAACCTTCTCTTTCCTTTCCCATAGACACCCACAATTTCCCATCACATGCATCTTAGCTGATCCCA
This sequence comes from Erythrolamprus reginae, assembly GCF_031021105.1. Classification (NCBI taxonomy): domain Eukaryota; kingdom Metazoa; phylum Chordata; class Lepidosauria; order Squamata; family Dipsadidae; genus Erythrolamprus; species Erythrolamprus reginae. The sequence goes on from NC_091953.1 coordinate 42,119,139, forward strand.
AAAGCCAGCACGAGATATTTTTAATCTGATATTTTTATTTAGTTTCTACTATATTCCTCTTTGAAGCAGTTTTTTTAGCTAAGGAAAATGCTTTTAAAAATATAAAATAAATCATAATACTAATTTTTACACTCATTTTTAGTTCTTAATGGAATGCACATAAGGAATGCACACTTTACAGCATGTGTGCAACAAAGAATGTCCAGTTACAATTGTCCCTGTTGTATAGAGAAGGAATTGTCATATATAATTGTCAATATATTTGAATTGTAAATGTTTTAATTGTAAATATATATTAATTGTAAATAAAGAAATGTATTGCCAGTTTCTAAAGGGAAGTCTGATTTGTGAAAGGATAGCATCAGAACAATGGAGAGTCTTTGTTGTGGTTGGCTCTGGCCCAGCTCCTGCCCCAGGGAATGGGGAGGTGGATGCAGGGGAAAATTCAACATGTCACAGGCCTGTGTTATTGCCGACAGAATCAATTCAGAGTTTAGTTTCCTCGGACGAAGAAGAAGGTGGGAGTGACTCAGCAGAGGAGGGCTTGGCACACAGCCCAGGCAGTCAATCTCCCTTATCTTCCGTTGATTCAGATGATGGCGTTTTGGACCCACACAAGCGCAGAATTATGCGCAGAAGAGACCAAGTAAGAACGTATTACAGGAAATAAGGGAGTCCACCTGTGTTTGGGTGGGGCTCCAGTAATTAGGGCTGCTGCTATAAATAGCAGCATGTGGGTTAGGCCATTGTGGAAGAATATCTGATCGGAGTTTGTCAGGAATCTTGTGTTGCTGCACTTTGTTGCTTTTTCACGCCTTTGAAACCAAAGCAGAGCAATGTGTGTGTGTCTCTCACTTCGTTGGAAGAAGAAGGGGTATGAAGTTTCTTCACAGCTGCTAGCTAAGTACTTAATGACTGCTTAAGGGAAACTGCACAGACTACCCAGTTGTTTTGGGAAGAGTGCTCTTTGCAATACAAAAAGAGTGCTTTGTTTATTTTGAATTTTGTGATAAAGAACATTGTTTTGAATTTCCAAACGTGTGTGTGTCTTAAATTTGTACCTTGAATTTTCGGGAGGCTCCTATCAGAGAGCCCGGCAGAGCAGTCTTGATTACATATATCTGTTTTTCTAAAATGAAAAGAATATTATTTTTGTTCTAATGACTTCATTCTACAAGCCTTGCTTATTGTAAAAGTAAGGAGGGGAACTCATTTGAATGGAAAATATTTATACTTTGTTTTATCACTTGCACAAATAAGAAAACATAACTGTACCCTTTTGCAGACAGGACATATGCTAGCTGGGCACTTGCTCCTAGCTGACAAAATGAGACATACAGCCACCTCGGAAACGGAGACAAGACAAATGTAGTGGGAATGAAATAGGATGGGAGCCAATCCCCTCCAGCGGCTTCTACTTTCCTCCACACCATCAATAAGCTTTTGACACAGGGAAATGTCAAGAAAAGTTGTTGAAAGCTAACTTATACATTTCATAGATGGAGCGTAAGGAAACGGTTTGTAAAAAGGCTCAAATGAATGTTATCTTTGCTATCTTTTAATGTTAGAAAACTAATTAACATTTCATCGCACGAGAGTAGAGTGCTGTAAACAGAAGAATAAATCTCAACTTACCAGTAATGGTAAGCACTCTATCGGAGCCCTTTTCCTTTCTCAGCTATTGAATGCTCCAGCAGAAAATGAATGGCGATGGTTATATATGAAGAAATGGTTTGCTATTTGCTTGCTGGCTTTACATCAGCTACAGATCCCCTTCACAAAGATTATTCATACTTAAATATTAAAGCGTTACACTGCGCATTTAATAAATATTTTTATTACAAACTCCCTGAGAGATGCAATATATTTTAAGTCTCCCAGGATTTGTAGGTAAAGTCAGCATTGCAGATGAGATCTTTAATGCATGCACATTTGTAACTAATGGCCATAGTTTTGGCATCAGGCACTAAATCTACTTTATTGTGGTCAGTAAAGTTGGTCTGGAAGGCAAAATTGAAATAATTGCTTCTACCTGTTTATTATGAAAGCTACCAAATGGAAGTTACAGGGCTGCAAATAATATTGGCTAGGTTTAGCCTATGAGTTCTCCCTATACCAATATGCCAGGAGCAATACTACTTTTACAGACAGAAAATGGAATTGTCCTGATTTATTCCTGAAATTATAATATATTTGTTGAGGTTAGCTCTGGCCCAACTCCTGCCCCAAGGACTGTGGATGTGGGGGAGACATCCACATGCTGCAGGCCTGTTTTGCTCCCGGTGGAATCTGATGATGAAGGCACCTCTGACCAAGAAGACATGAGTGACAGGGAGGAGGAGAGTGTGGCAGACAGCTCAGAAGGAGATCAATTATCTAGCTCCTCCTTGGATTCGGAACAAGAGTTAATGATACAGCTACGCATGTGGAGAGCGATGCATAGGCAGCAACAGCTGAGAGATTATTATCAAAGAAAATGAGGCCACCTGTGGTTGGGTGGGGCTGTGGTAATTAGTGAGGCTGCTATAAAGAGCAGCCTGTGGGTTTGGCCATTGTGCCTGCCTTGCTGACTTCGACCTTTGTGTGCTGGTTTTTCCTCGCTTTGAAACTAAACCAGAGCAAAGTGTGTTTCACTTTGTGAAAGAAGAAGGACTGTGAATTGCCTCACAGCTGCAAGCTAAGTATCTCAGAACTGATAAGGGACTTGTACAAATTACCAGTTTGTTTGGAGACGAGTGCTCTTTGCTATACAAAAAGAGTGCTTAGTTTATTTGAATTTTTGGTATAAAGAACATTGTTTTGAATTTTCAAACGTGTGTGTGTGTGTCTGAAATTTGTATCTGTGAATTTTCGGGAGGATTCTACCAGAGAGCTCGACAGAACATATATTATAATATATTTTAGATATTTTGGAGATTTGCATTGGTGTAACATGTAAGCAGGCTTCCACACAAATGGGACCAATGACATTACTAACTGACCATTTGGGTGAAGGAGTATAATTAATTTAAGCAAATCTATGTGTCCTGCTTCAGGCACACATTCACAAACATACAGTTGAAAATTTTACTGAGATGTTTGTGAAACAAATGAAGGAAATGTGAGCACAAACACACATACACACAACAAAAATTGAGAAATCATCTTCCTCAAAACTCAGCAAGCTTATATTGAGGATTTTAAATCCTATCTTTTCTTATCTTACAAAATTGTATTGTGTAGCAGCATAAAAGTGAAGTATAATAGTTAAATATATATAAATGATAAATAGTCCATTTTAAATCTTCCTTAAGCTCTGTACTCACCCTGGGCAAACAATTTTGTAGGAACTCCCAGGGGAAGAGCCTTCTCTGTGGCGGCCCCGGCCCTCTGGAAACAACTCCCCCCAGAGATTAGAACTGCCCCCACCCTCCTTGCCTTTCGTAAACAACTTAAAACCCACCTCTGCTGCCAGGCATGGGGGAATTGAGATCCTCTTTCCCCCTAGGCCTTTACAATTCTATGCATGGTATGTATGTTTGGTTTTTATATTAATGGATTTTTAATCATTTCTAATACCAAATTACTATTGTACACTGTTTTATTGTTGCTGTTAGCCGCCCCGAGTCTCCGGAGAGGGGCGGCATACAAATCCAATAAATAAATAATAAATAAACTTCAATTTATTCTAAAATGGTGGTATAAAGCTAAAATCTTTTTAACTGGCAATTAAGTACTGTGTTTCTTTGAAAATAAGACCCTGTCCTATATGTTTTTGAATCCTGAAATGAGCCCTTGGCCTTATTGCCATGCACTCAAAAGTCCGATACTTTCTAGTAAGACAGTTAATAGTTCTCATGCTACATGCACTGCATTGATTTCCAATTGGTTTCCAGATTCAATTCAAAGTGCTGGTGATGACCTATATCAGGCCAGGTTACTTGTGGGACTGCCTTTTGCCGCATGAGTCTCAGCGACCGGTTAGGTCCCATAGAGTCGATCTTCTCCAGATCCCGTCAACTAGACAATATCACTTGGCGGGCCTAGGGAAAGAACCTTCTCTGTGGGGACTCTGGCCCCCTGCAACCTGCTCCCACTGGAGATTTGTACTGTCCCCACACTCCTTGCCTTCCGCAAGCATCTTAAGACTCATCTATGCCACCAATCTTGGGGTGATTAGATCTTAGCCTCCTGGCCGATGAATGCCACGTATAATTGTTGTCTGAGTGAGTATGATTGGTTTTTTAATAACATTGTGGATTATAGATAAGTATATTTAGTTTTAAATTAATTGGATTTAGTCTACTAAATTGTATTGTTTTCTTTTTATATGTTGTAAACCTCCATGAGTCCTCGGACAGGGGTGGCACATAAATCCAATAAATTAAGTAAGTAAGCAAATAATAAATACAGGATACATACAGAACAGAACAGAATAGAATAATAGAGTTGGTAGGGACCTTGGAGGTCTTCTAGTCCAACCTCTTGCTTAGGCAGGAAATTCTACACGACTTCAGACAAATGGTTATCCAACATCTTCTTAAAAATTTCCAATGTTGGAGCATTCACAACTTCTGGAGGCAAGTTGTTCCATGGATTAATTATTTAACTGGCAGGAAATTTCTCCTTAGTTCTAAGTTGCTTTTCTCCTTGATTTGTTTCCACCCATTGCTTCTTGTTCTACCCTCAGGTGCTTTGGAGAATAGCTTGACTCGCTCTTTGTAGCAACCCTTGAGCTATTAGAACCACCACATGTTATTATGTCTCCCCTAGTCCTTCTTTTCATTAATTTAGATCTACCCAGTTTTTAAGCAAGCTTATCTTTAATTTGGTGAATACCCTGTTAATTAACATACTGTTTATATTCCACTAACTAGGAGTTACATGTTATGTTCAGATATATAGGATAAAGGAGGAAGTGGTGATGTCAAGGATCAGAGAAATCAGGAGATCCAGACAATTCAGATGCATTTAAAGATTTATTGTAAGCTTACGCTCTCTACAAGAATCTGAACTACTAATGATCAAAGCAATTTGGAGGTAGACAGGAAATTAATGGTGGGCTGAACTTAGATCTCTTGTGAGTACAAAAGGACACTTGATATGTCTGACCCCTCGCTCTGGCTGTCTCCTACAGGTGTATTTTTCAAAGCTGGATTTTTTTTAAAAAAGATCTTTTTCAATCCCAAAAATAAAATAATGAAGATTACAAAAAACTTCATTCAGTCAGAGAACAGATAACATTCCTCATATGTATGATATGTGGAGCCTCTCCTCTCCTAAAGCACAAAAGCCTCTTAAAATAAATATGCTTAAATCCAGGACCAGGAGTCAATATTTCAAAATTCATTTGCTATTACAAAATGTCACGAAACCACAATATTCTTGTAGCATACAAAAATACATCTTTAAGAGATATCCCTTCCTCTGCACTTTTTAAGGAAGCATTTTTTGAAGCTAATCAATACATTTTAAAAAATTGTCATTAAGGGTGGGTAGGGGTACTGCAGACCATTTGTTTAAGCTAACTGAATAAAAAAAATGTTTGAAACTATGCATACTTTTGCCAGAATATATCAGTGACAAATTATGCAAGAGAGAGCAACACATACTATATCTGCATACTAATATGCAAATACTGTACTATCTATCAACCAACCTATCAATGAATCTATCAATCAATCTCTCTCCCTCCCTCCCTCCCTCCCTCCATCCATCCACCCCACCCACCCGAAAATGTACAATGTAATAGATGTAAGAAACCTCCTGAGCTTGAAGAATGCTGCATGGAAGAATGGGAAAAAGAAATGAAAAGTAAGAATGGAGTATACTAGCTGGTTGTAGAAAATCTTTGGAAGCTGTTATTTTTGCCAGAGGAGATGTTGACCAGAAGACTGTTTAATTCCCCCCCCCCCCACTTATCATGCTCTTATTGAGTCTCTAAATATCTGCACTAAATAGTAATTATACATTTGAAAAAAAGAGGTCATGCTTCACTTTGCACCATTATTAGTTGCATTATCTTGCATATATTGTAGAGCTTCAGATCTGCTTGCATAAGGGCGTTATTGTAACAGCCATGATATTGACTTTTAGCATTAAATTTGAAGCACTGAAGAGCTCTAATACATGAGCACAAACAGAAGCACACACACATACACATCACAGGTACTTTAAGTATTTGTAGCAGGACCCGATACTTTCTCAATCACAGCTTCTATCTATGATTAAAGGAATCTAAAAAAATAAGACAAATGGGATATAAAATAACAATACAGGAAATGAATACAAATAAGTAGGGACAGTAGGACAGGGACAGTAGGAACATTGGTGTGCTTATGCATGCCCCTTATATACCTCTTAGAAATGGGGTCAGGTCAACAGTAATCAGTCTAGGGTTAAAGTTATGGGGGTTTGGGGATGAAACCACAGAGTCGGGTAGTGCATTCCAGGCATTGATCACTGTTGCTGAAGTCATATTTTCTGCAATCGAGTTTGTATCTATTGTGTGCTTGTGTATTGTTGCAGTTGAAGCTGAAATAATCCGCTACCTTATGCCAGCAAAAACGAAGCTCAGGAGGGCTGCATGCAGTCCTCCCAAGCTACATTTTCCTTGGCAGAGGCACCAGGGGCCAGTCCATTACTGTTTCCAGGACAACCCTGTCGGAGTACCCCCATGGGCTGGATCTGGTCCCAGGGCCTTGAGTTTGATACCCTGATGTACACCATTTAGTGTACAAGCACTGTGAAGCAGTAAATAAGTCCAAATGCTGTTGCTATTGCTTCCATATTTTAATAAAAAGGGTTCTCTATGTATCATCATCCAATTTTATGATCTCATGTATTTAAGTAATCATTTTCTTCACATGTATTAACTAAGTTCACTTGTAGGTGAAAAACTACTATTCATTTAACTGCTGTTCTGTTCGGGTCGTATGTGACCCGAAGCCAAGTTTGAGTCCCTGTAAAAAATTTTCCCTGCATATCTGAAACTTGAAATTTCATGACTTTTCATCATTTCAGGGGTTCTCTCTATGAGAATTTTCTTTGGGGGGTGGGGGGCTTAGTTTTTGCTGGGCAAAAAAAGTTACAAATCTTCTGTTCCCGGGTCACCTTGACCCGGACCGAAAACTCTTCATTTGCAGTGCTTATGTTTGGTCTTTTTGAAAGCTTTTTTCACTTGGAAAGTAGTCTGAACATTTCTGCACACAATGATATGAAAATTGAAATGAAAAAAGTAAATCTTATTGGTTTATTTTGCGGATATAATGCATGCCCCCCCCCGTTTTTGTGAAATTCTTTTCAATTTATGGATAGTTTTGCTTGCAAAATGCATTCTATTTTACTAAAGTTGGTGTGGGATTGGTAGCTTGAACATTTCTGAATATAAGAAAAATATAAAGGAACTGAAAAAAATGATTCTTATTGGTTTTTTAATATCAGAAATAAGCCCCCCCCCCTCGGCTGCTTGCAACCATTTTCACTTTTTATTTTTTTATGCTCCAAATCCGAAATATTCTTTAAAATCTTAGGCATTCATTTACTCAATTTAACAATGCTGATCATCAAAAAATATTTTTGGGGTGGTGGCTAATTGTTTTCTGGGCCAAAAAAAATCATAACTTCGAGTCTGTTTCTGTTCGTATATGACCGGACCAAAAATAATTTTTTTAGATACTTGAATTTGATCTTTTTGAAAACTTTTTCAACTGGAAAACTAGTTTGAACATTTATGAACATAATGATGTGAAAATTGAACTGGAAAAATTGAGACTTATATTTTTATTTTGATCAAAAAGCCCCTCCCCCCCATCCTTTTTAAATTTCGTGTCAATTTCTATTTTTAAGACTACAAATCCCTAAGGAATTTCCCCCCAAAAGGTTTGATATACTAAATTGAACATTTCTGAATATAAGAAAAATATAAATGAACTGAAAAAAATGGTTCTTATTGGTTTATTTTTGCCACAAAAGGGCCACCCCCCCGGCCTTGCTATGTGCCATTATTGTCACTGTTTATACATATTTGTCTAGAAATATTTGGAATATCCTTTTGAAAATCAACCACATTGTAGCCAGAGAACTAATTTTATGAAACAAATCCATTTTACTAAAAAAAAGTATGTAAGTTTGAAATTAACAGCATAATTTTTATATAAATTGAAATAATTGAACACGGGGGGAGGCATACATTTATGTGCAAAATAAACCAATATGCATCAATTTTTCCAGTTCAATTTTCATATCATTATGTTCAGAAATGTTCAAGCTACCAATCCCACACCAACTTTAGTAAAATAGAATGTATTTTGCTAGCAAAACTATCCATAAAGTGAAGACTATTTTAAAAAAACGGGGGGGGGGCGTTCATTTCATCAACAAAATAAACCAATATGCATCAATTTTTCCAGTTCAGTTTTCATATCATTATGTTCAGAAATGTTCAAGCTACCAATCCCACACCAACTTTAGTAAAATAGAATGTATTTTGCAGGCATAATTATCAATAAACCTAAAGAAAATTCACAAAAATGGGGGGGGAGGCATATTTATGTGCAAAATAAACCAATAAGGATTAATTTCTTCAGTTCAATTTTCATATCATTGTGTGCAGAAATGTTCAGACTACTTTCCAAGTGAAAAAAGTACAGTGATCCCCCGGTTTTCGCGACCCCGATCACTGCGAAATGGCTATATCGCGAGTTTTCAACCCGGAAGTAAACTCCACCATCTGCGCATGCGTGCCCTTCCACGCATGCGTAGATGGTGGAGTTTCCCCGCCGGGCAGAGGCTTCCCTGGGTCTTCCCCCACTTGCCCCGGTAAGACAGCGGCGGTGCGAGCAACGGGGCGGGCGGGCGGCACGCGCGAGCACGGGGATACCCCAGCTCTGCTTCCCAGCTGAGAAGCGGAGCTGGCAATGGCGGACGGCGCGCGCGAGCGCGGGGATACCCCAGCTCTGCTTCCCAGCTGAGAAGTGGAGCTAGGGTGTCCGCACGCGCGCTTCGGGACACCCCCAGCTCTGCTTCTCAGCTGGGAAGCGGAGCTGGCAATGGCGGACAGCACGTGCGAGCGCGGGGATACCCCAGCTCTGCTTCCCAGCTGAGAAGCGGAGCTAGGGTGTCCGCACGCGCGCGCGCACTTCGGGACACCCCCCCGCTCCGCTTCTCAGCTGGGAAGCGGAGCTGGCAATGGCGGACGGCGCGCACGAGCGCGGGGATACCCCAGCTCTGCTTCCCAGCTGAGAAGTGGAGCTAGGGTGTCCGCACGCGCGCGCGCGCTTCGGGACACCCCCAGCTCTGCTTCTCAGCTGGGAAGCGGAGCTGGCAATGGCGGACAGCACGTGCGAGCGCGGGGATACCCCAGCTCTGCTTCCCAGCTGAGAAGCGGAGCTAGGGTGTCCGCACGCGCGTGCGCACTTCGGGACACCCCCCCGCTCCGCTTCTCAGCTGGGAAGCGGAGCTGGCAATGGCGGACGGCGCGCACGAGCGCGGGGATACCCCAGCTCTGCTTCCCAGCTGAGAAGTGGAGCTAGGGTGTCCGCACGCGCGCGCGCGCTTCGGGACACCCCCAGCTCTGCTTCTCAGCTGGGAAGCGGAGCTGGCAATGGCGGACGGCGCGCGCGAGCGCGGGGATACCCCAGCTCTGCTTCCCAGCTGAGAAGTGGAGTTAGGGTGTCCGCACGCGCGCGCGCGCTTCGGGACACCCCCCGCTCCGCTTCTCAGCTGGGAAGCGGAGCTGGCAATGGCGGACGGCGCGCGCGAGCGCGGGGATACCCCAGCTCTGCTTCCCAGCTGAGAAGCGGAGCTAGGGTGTCCGCACGCGCGCGCGCGCTTCGGGACACCCCCAGCTCTGCTTCTCAGCTGGGAAGCGGAGCTGGCAATGGCAGGCGAAGGGCGGGCGGCGGTGGAAGTAAAAACACCATCTGCGCATGTGCAGATGGTGTTTTTACTTCCGCAGCGCTACTTCGCAAAAAATCGATCATCGCGAGGGGTCCTGGAACGGAACCCTCGCGATAATCGGGGGATCACTGTATTCAAATTGACCAAACATAAGCACTGCAAATGAAGAGTTTTCGGTCCAGGTCAGGGTGACCCGGGAACAGAAGATTTGTTACTTTTCTTAAACAGAACAGCAGGGTTAATTCTTGTAAAATATATAGTTATTATGTTATATCTATTGATTACCTAATATTGTGGTCTTATTGACATCGGAAGAAAGCCAAAGGGTTCCATCACAAGAATGCTTAAGATATTGCAAAGTCACAGTAAACTTCATTGTTATTAAAGTTATTTTTTTGGTATGGGATAACCAAGAATCATTTTAATCTATGTTAGTACTATGTACAAAACAGTTGGGTTTGCAATATATAAACAAGCTAGCAATAAATGTTTATATGTATTGAAGTACTATAGCTTTAAGAGCTAGTGTTGCAATTTCCATAAAAGGGAGCCAGAAAGCATGATTCTCTCTCTGTGTGCTCTGTCTGTTCTTTCTGCTGATTCACTGTGACTGATGTAGTAAGCTCTGTATGTTCAATGGTAGTTTAATATATTTGTAAGCTGCAATGTATGTCTGATATGTACGATAAAGACAGGCTTGTAATATTATTATGGTATTTAGAGATATTGAATGATTTGAATGTGAACGACTGGACTGTTTAAATTGACTGATTTCTAAAGTAAACACTATTTTATACACTTTAATGTATCTGTCTTGTATGACTGAATAACTACTCATATTGCCTGGATATCTGCTGGAATTCCACATTCCCTCTGTGCATTTCCTTGATAACTCCAGGGTTCTGCACACTCCTTAACAACCTATCCTGAGTTACTAGGTTTTTCTTTATAGCATTATTGAATTGACCTGCCTTGAAATATAAAGCTTCTATGCATGTTTCAACAGAAAAGCTGCAATCCAATTACACAGTCTTATACAAAGGACTGTGTGTGGCTTGACAGCTTTATCATCATGTAGAGAAATTACATCTGACCTGCTATTGTGGTTTCAAAAAAGATAATGAATAGTAAATACTTATTTTTCTAGATTTACATGCTTGTACTGGTTGTTCTGAGATATTGAAACCAGGAGTTTAAAATTACTTGAGGCACTGTTTAAAAAAAAAAAAAATCAAGCATGACAACAACAAATATTTGTATTGACATGATCATTTAGCATTTTGTATGTAGTCTAACTTTTGCCAGTATCCACATTGAGAGCATATGCACCAAGACAAATTCCTTGTGTGTCCAATCACATTTGGACAATAAAAATTCTATTCTATTCTATTCTATTCTATTCTATTGTAATACCATTCTATCAACTATTTAGGAAAAATATTGCATGTTCCAAGACACTATAGTTACATAAATAGTTCATTAAAAAATCCATGTCCGTCAATTGAAAATGTTTTCTTTAATTAGATAATAAATTAGATATATGAAGCAATATTTTCTTAGTCTTTCAGGCTGGACTGAAATTCAAAATTTTTCCCTTACCGATTCTGCGGGCGTGGCTTGATGGTGGTGGCAACGATATTGCAAAATCCCCATTCCCACCCTACTCCAGGTGAAGAATATTGCAAAATCCTTCTCCGCTCTGGGACCAGCCACAGGTGGTATTTGCCAGTTCTCCAAACTACTCAAAATTTCTGCTACTGGTTCTCCAGAACTTGTCAGAAACTGCTGAATTTCATCCTTGCTTTCTGGTATTATTTCAGACTAATTTCTCTCTGATTGCTTAAGTACATTTAGTCCTTCACTTATATCCCTAATGGAGAACAGAATTTCCATTGCTAAGCAAGGCAATGGTTAAGTGAGGGTGAATTTTATGACCTTTCTTTTTGTCAAAGTTGTTCAAAAAACCACTATAGTATTTAAGTAAGTCATGTCATTGTAAAGTGAATTCTGCTTCCCCGTTGACTTTACTTGTTGAAAACCACAACAGTTGTAAAAACGTCACTGCTACCGGGCGCCTGAATTTTGTTCACACAACTATGGGAATTCTGCAATGGTGGTAAGTATAAGAACTGATCATAAGACACTTATTTCAGTACTTCTCTAACTTTGAATAGTTACTAAATGAATGGCTTTAAGTCAAGGACTCTCTGTATAAGCTAAGATGTTCCAATGAAGTTGGTGAAATCTGTGAAACTGATGCAAGAGATTTGACACGATAAACGTGAAGTTAACTTGGATAACAATTAACAGAGTGCTGAGAATTGGTAATTTACAGGATGTAAAAAGAGATCTTGTTAATAACATTGTTAATGAATAGACAATCAGTATTACCAAATACCCAGAAATATGTTTGGAACCTATATCGCATCTCAGACATTAACACCTTGAAAATGTCCAAAGATACTTCACCAGAAGAGCCCTTCACTCCACTCGAAATAGAATACCCTATAAGACTAGACTTTCAATCCTGGGCCTAGAAAGTTTAGAACTAAGATGCCTTAAACAAGATCTAAGTATTGCCCACAAGATCATATGCTGCAACGTCCTGCCTGTCGGCAACTACTTTAGCTTCAACCACAACAACACAAGAGTACACAACAGATTTAAACTTAATATTAACCGCTCAAAACTTGACTGTAAAAAATTTGACTTCAGTAACCGAGTTGTCGAAGCGTGGAACTCATTACTGGACTCCATAGTGTCATCCCCAAACCCCAAACACTTTACCCTTAGATTATCTGCGGTTGACCTATCCAGATTCCTAAGAGGTCAGTAAGGGGCGAGTACAAGTGCACTAGAGTGCCTTCCATCCCCTGTCCTATTGCTCTCCTATATCTCCTATACCTTTCCTCTATTCCTATATCTCTTCTTCTATTCTTTCATTGATATATTCTATTCGTATATCTTCTTTTCTATTATTTCTTAGATATCTTTTACTATGAGTATCTCCTATATAATCTTCATCATGTATTTTACTATTTGTATATAGATATATACCCACTAAAACCCTCATTGTGTATTGGACAAAATAAATAAATAAAAAATAAAATGTTCCCCTATGCACTTCATAAAAGAATCTTGAAGAGAGTTTAAGATCTAGTTTATTCTCTAATTTTAACTGCTTGTCATTCTTGCTGTGGGTCAACCAAGCATCAGTTGCTCCCTTTTCCTGTTATGGAGAATTAAAAAACTACGACACTAAAGTAGTGACATTTCTATTCTTCATATGTTGTTTTACTGTTAAGGAATCTTACTCCTCTAACCTTGGTGTTTGTCTAGGGTGACCCTTAGGGCATTTATAACCTTTTTGTAAACCTAACTGCCAATCACCAGAGAGAATGCAATTAATCTTCAGAGATGAAGTAGACCTTTCCTCCAGTTTTGAAAGCAAGAAAACAGCCTCAGGTATTTAGGTAACTGCTTGAACTTTTCTAATTGGTACAAACTGTCTGTAATAATCCCAGTTTCCCTCTGCTGACCCCAGTATTCTGCTATTTTAAGCTAATACACTTAGCATGATGTTATTCAGTGATATATGATATGAACAAAAGGGCCCGAACTGTCTATGATTTTGAGACTGACATCTCTCTAGGCTATTGCAAGTACATATAGTACTGCTAAAACACATTTCACTGATACATTTAATTGTACCTAATAGTAGGATACTGAATCTTTAATTTTTGTTAGCACCAACTGTTCTGTCTGGGTCACTCCAGAAGCCAATACCAACCCAAAAAGAGAAGCCAGACACACTGGTAAAAGTCAAAGGCAGTTTTATAAAATTCAAGAAAAACACAGGTAACAGAAAATGTCCTTACAAACAGGAAAATGCTGTATCTTCAGATATATTCACGAAGGCAAAAAGTCCATGCAGCAATACAGAATTCTTGCTGCCAAGCCAAGGCTGTAGATAGCCGACCTATACCTCCCACGGATCTTCCAAAGCTGCTGGGCCAGAAGCCAGGAACAGAGACGCCGAGAAACAAGACAGGATAACGCTACGCCAAGCTGATAACACTCCACATGGCTTAAACGGCTTGCCTGCCTTTTAAACCCTGCTGATGAGTACCACACCCAAACCCAGCTGTTTCTACTTCAATGGTGAAAATATCTCTTTAACTGCTCCTTTCGTTGCTCTGAACGTCGCTGTCTCATGTCAATGACAGCTTGTGCGTCATCACCTAATGACTCCAAGCTACTGGCTGGGGAGAGCCCCCCCCCCCCGGGGCTCTCATGCTGTTCGCCTTCATCCCATTCCTGATTGTCCTCTCCCCCGTCCGACTGTTCAGCCCCCTCCTCTGCGCTGTCATCCTCCTCCGGGCATGGAGCCAGCAGAGACACAGCTGGTCCCTGAGCAGCCTCAGGCGGAATCACAACACCAACCTACAGATATTCAGAGCTGTGTATCATTTCAGCGATGCTGAAAAGCACATGTTTGAAGTCCCAAAGGTGCTTTTTTGGGAGGCAAGTGGACTTTCTTGTTTTTTTCTTTGCAGAAGTTTAATTTCTTACCCAAGAAGCTTTTTCAGCGTTGATTGGTGGGGAATGGAAGGATTTATATTTCTTACAGACCCGCTAGCCATTTGCATACTTTTAGAAAGTTGTTAAGGAACTTGGACTTTTATCTGTGTACTCAGAGTTACTGAGTAGTGCGAATGGTTCCTGTATGCTACATTTTTTTTCTGGAAATCCATTCGTAGTTTTTGCAAAGCAGCTTCCACTCACCTTTCAAGTGTTTTTGGGTGACTTCTGGAAACTCTTTTGGCACTTTCAGTCTCTAGAAAGGGCTACTGCAAGTTTCTGCCAGAGGAAACAACTGATACAAAGAACCTTTATGAGACAAATCAAAGTATTCTGCATCTTGATGAGATGAATAGTAACATTTTGGAGGTGCAAAGCACCTCTTAATGTAGCAACCTTCCATTGCCTGTTAGTTCCTTAAATGCAAGCAAAGTGTCGCTACTTTCCTTTTACCAATTATGTGATAGTGCAAAGGAAAACCTGTGCTTTCTGCATAAAATAAAACCTTTTCAAACCTGTAAAAAGGGAATTTAAATACCACTGGGGTTAATATGCAGGATATGTATGGGACTCAACAGACTCTGAAGTCAAATTGGGACATTTAAGCTAAACTGGATCACTGTGGCTTCTTTTGCTGAAGTGCAATTTCTTTAAAACGGCATCCTTTGGAAAGCTTTGGAAGCAATTAAGCACTTTTGAGGACTGCAGAAAAGCAGTTAGTAAGCTATTGTTATTTTGCTTTCACTTTTCAGAAGTTAAAAAAAAAATCCTCAGAAAAAAACCTCCAGAATGGCATGAGAGGGAAATTAGGGTGTCTTTTAATAGAGA
This sequence comes from Erythrolamprus reginae, assembly GCF_031021105.1. Classification (NCBI taxonomy): domain Eukaryota; kingdom Metazoa; phylum Chordata; class Lepidosauria; order Squamata; family Dipsadidae; genus Erythrolamprus; species Erythrolamprus reginae. Next base: position 42,134,427 of record NC_091953.1, read on the forward strand.
ACGGCTTATCAAGGCATTGCAATCACATTGAAGAAAGTACTATAGAACCATATACTTTTTAACACAATATATTCTGCCTTTTGTAAATTCTGCTATACCTATTTATTTATTTATTTAGTTAGTTAGTTAGTTAGTCCAATACACAATACATATTGAAGAGGATAGACATGAAGTATTATATATAAAGAAAAGATATAAAAGTAGAGGAGAAGATATATGAAAGGAAGAAAAGATATATGATATATGAGATAAGGAGAGACAATTGGACAGGGGACGAAAGGCAGGCTAGTGCACTTATGTACGCCCCTTACTGACCTCTTAGGAACCTGGAGAGGTCAATGGAACCTGGAGAGGTCAATGTGTAATGTGATTCAAAATCATATACCTAAAGCTCCTATGTATTTGTATTTTCTGTTATTTTATGTACCCCTTCCCTATCCATTGTTAATAAAAATTATATTTTTATTTTTTTAAAAAGGTGTCTTACTTAATAAACATTATTTTACAATGACCTAGCCCAAGGTTTATTTTTATTTATTTATTTATTTATTTATTTATTTATTTATTTATTTATTTATTTATTTATTTATTTATTTATTTATTTATTTATTTATTTATTTATTTTGTCCAATACACAATGAGGGTTTTAGTGGGTATATATCAATATACACATAGTAAAATACATAATGAAGGTTATAGAGGAGATACTCATAGTAAAATATATCTAAGAAATAATAGAAAACAAGATATAGGAATAGAATATATCAATGAAAGAATAGAAGAAGAGATATAGGAATAGAGGAAAGGTATAGGAGATATAGGAGAGCAATAGGACAGTGGACGGAAGGCACTCTAGTGCACTTGTACTCGCCCCTTACTGACCTCTTAGGAATCTGGATAGGTCAACTGTAGATAATCTAAGGGTAAAGTGTTGGGGGTTTGGGGATGACACTATGGAGTCCGGTAATGAGTTCCACGCTTCGACAACTCAGCTACTGAAGTCATATTTTTTACAGTCAAGTTTGGAGCGGTTAATATTAAGTTTAAATCTGTTGTGTGCTCTTGTGTTGTTGTAGAAACATCTAAAGATGTTTGACAGAATCAATGAGAATGAAGTTATTAGTAGCTTATGTATCCTTTTTGGTCTTTAAGTGTTTCAAGCATCTTTTAATTTTCCCATTAACTCTTTTTCCATCTTCCCAGAGTCTTTCTAAATTTCTTCCTTACATATACAAATCCATTCATTCTTAACCTGTTTCTTATCTAAAAAAAAAATAGGTTGACACTATATTAGTAGGGTCAACCCCCTTTTCTACTTGGTTAGTATTATTACAACCCTGTTGGACATTGGCCCATTTTGTTGTGCTATGTTATTTTATTCTATCAGTTATCTACTATACATAAACATTTGTTGTGCTAATACAGTGTGCTGACTGGAAAATAAGAAAATCCAAGAGCTGAGAATACAAGCCGGCGTGGCGCAGCAGGTAGAGTGCTGTACTGCAGGCCACTGAAGCTGACTTGTAGATCTGAAGGTCAGCGGTTCAAATCTCATCACCGGCTCAAGGTTGACTCAGCCTTCCATCCTTCCGAGGTCGGTAAAATGAGGACCCGGATTGTGGGGGCAGCTCTGTTTAAAAAGTGCTATTGCTAACATGTTGTAAGCCGCCCTGAGTTTAAGGAGAAGGGCGGCATAAAAATCAAATAAATAAATAAATAAATAAATTTACAGATACATTGAAATAGAATGTATTTCTTCTTCTTCTTTTTTTAAAAATCTGTATTACATTTTTATAAAAATATTAAAAAATCATAGGAAAAAGATATGGGGAAGCGAGGTGCAAAAGAATAAATAAAAATGAAAGAATATCAAATAATATCTTTGATACAGTTGCAGGTTTAAAATACATTTTACATTTTGATCTAAAATTCAACAATGCCCAGAATTTCTAACTGTAATTAGAAATGTGTAACTGTAAACCTATTTGTAATAGTCAAATCCCAAAATTAATGTAGCATGTTTTACAGTTTGTAGCAAAAAATCCAAATATGATTTCCACATGGAAACAAAGTTAGACAGTCTTTTCTTTAACCAAACTAGTTACTTTTTCTATCTCTGCCACTTCCCTTAACTTCATTGTCCATTCTTCAATGTGGAAATATTCCCAATGTGGGAATAAGACTTTCTATCTCTATTCACGCTACAGTTATCATATGTGGAAAAAAAGTCCGAGGGGTGGGTTCCTACTCGTTCAGTCTGGTGTGGGCACACCGGTAGCGGCCTGCTGTTGATGTCACAATGATGTCACTGGCCCGGTGCAGTTGCTGCCAGTCCCTGCATGCCATCATCTCGGTGTTTTCTTCTGCATGTTCTGTCGGGCTCTCTGGTAGAATCCTCCCAAAACTTCACAGGTACAAATTTCAGACACACACTCGTTTGAAAATTCAAAACAATGTTCTTTATAATGAAAATTCACTTAAACTAAGTCCTCTTTTGTTATAGCAAAGAGCACTCGTCTCCAAACAAATTGGTAATTTGTACAAGTCCCTTATCAGTTCTGTGATATTTAGCTTGCAGCTGTGAGGCAATTCACAGTCCTTCTTCTTTCACAAAGTGAAACACACTGTGCCCTGGTTTAGTTTCAAAGCGGGGAAAAATCAGCACACAAAAGGTCAAAGTCAGTAAAGCAGTCACGAAACACAACGATCAGATAATCCTCTACAATGGTCAAACCCACAGGCTGCTATTTATAGCACCTCACTAATTACCACAGCCCCACCCAACCACAGGTGGCCTCATTTTCTTTGATAATAATCTCTCAGTTGTTGTTGCCTATGCATCACTCTCCTCATGCGTGGCTGTATCATTAACTCTTGTTCTGAATCCAAAGAGGAGCTAGAGAATCAATCTCCTTCTGAGCTGTCTGCCACACTCTCCTCCTCTCTGTCACTTATGTCTTCTTGGTCAGAGGAGCCTTCATCATCAGATTCCACTGGGGGCAAAACAGGCCTGCAGCATGTGGATGTCTCCCCCACATCCACAGTCCTTGGGGCAGGAACAGGGCCAGAGCTAACCACAACACTGTGCATGTGCAAAGGTCTAGTTTTTGGCACTGCATATAAATCTACATCTTGTTTTTGCCTTTAATATTTATTTATTTATTTATTTATTTATTTATTATTTGTCAAACAATTATAAGGTGATAATTTGTACATATAAAACATTAGATAACTAATGATAAAAAGTAGACAATAGGACAGGGACGGTAGGCACAATGGTGCGCTTATGCATGCCCCTTACAGACCTCTTAGAAAGGAGGAGAGATCAATTGTAGATAGTCTAAGATTAAAGATTTTGGGGTTAGGAGTAGAAACCACAGAATCAGGTAGTGCATTCCAGGCGTTGATTACTCTGTTGCTGAAGTTGTATTTTTTGCAGTCAAGTTTGGAGCGGTTGACATTTAGTTTAAATTGATTTCGTGCTTGTGTGTTGTTGCGGTTGAAGGTGAAGTAGTCGTTAACAGGTAGGACACACACTCCTCACTGCCTAAGCTGCCTTCCCAGTTCCCACGTTGTGCCTGCCCTGCACCCAAACTAAGCTTTCTTCTCCTGCCTACAGGTTAAATCATGGTTATGCTAGCCCCTCCCACCCCATTCACACCAGTGGCTGGATGTGCACATTCCCTCTCTGCCCATGTGCATTTCCCACAGTCACCTGGCTTGCAAAGAAAACCAGGTGCCTGGGTGAAAGAGACCAGTGGCTGTGTATGCATGCCCTGATGCTGCCAAGCCTGGGAAGGTCCTGAAGCCAAAGCCAGGAAGACAACAGGAGTATTGGAGGAAGAGTCCGTGTTGTTGCAATGGGAATTGGGCAGATGGGAACCCCCCTGCCATCCTTCCTGCTCACTCATTTCTTCAGCTTCTCTCCGCCCTGATGCCTTTTCCCGTTTCAGCTGCTGCTGGCCCTGGCTCGGCGGCTGGGTGAAGGGACTATGACTGCCTTGTGGGACATCTCGTTCAGTGCTGAGGTAGAATTATTATTATTATTATTATTATTATTATTATTATTATTATTATTATTTAGATTTGTATGCCGCCCCTCTCCGTAGACTCGGGGCAGCTCACAACAGTGATAAAAAACAATACATAATGACAAATCTAATAATTAGAGTCTAAAATAATAGTATTACATTTAGAAAGTCTAAAAGCAAGAAACCCCAATATATAAAAAGCATACATACAGTCATATCATGCACAAAACTACATTCGCAAATTACTCAAGACCCACCTTTATCGCCAGGCATGGGGGAGTTAAGATATTCCTTCCCCTAGGCCATTACAAGTTATGCATGGTATGTTTGTGTGTATGTTTGGTTTTTTATAATAAGGGTTTTTAGTTGTTTTATTAATTGGATTGTACTTGCTGTTTTTATCGGTGTTGTTAGCCGCCCCGAGTCTGCGGAGAGGGGCGGCATACAAATAAAATAATCCAATAAATAATAATAATAATAATAATAATGATAATAATAATGATAATAATAATATTAATAATAATGATAATAATAATATTAATAATAATGATAATAATAATAATAATAGGTAGGGGAGATGTCTCAGTTCCCCCACACTTGACGACAGAGGTGGGTTTTAAGGAGTTTACAAAAGGCAAGGAGGGTGGGGGCAGTCCTAATCTCTGGAGGGAGCTGATTCCAGAGGGTCAGAGCCGCCACAGAGAAGGCTCTTCCCCTGGGTCCCGCCAGACGACATTGTTTAGTCGACGGGACCCAGAGAAGACCAACTCTGTGGGACCTAACTGGCTGCTGATGAAAGCGAGGCTTCTTTGCCAGCTGGCAAACATTAATTTTCGCTATGGCTAGGTAGGAGGGGCATGGGTGGCTGCTGCAACAACCGTGGTAAGAGAAACCCTTCTTGCCTCTGATGTGTTTTCCCCGCTGTTGTAATGCATTAGAGGCAAGAAGGGTTTCTCCTCCCATGGTGTTTACAGCAGCTGCCTGGGCAAACTGCTCCCTGCCTCAGGCCCTGCTCCTCCCATCTTGCCATGGAGAAAATGTAGAATGCATCCACTCCTGTTGGTGCTCAAGTGGAAGCAGCTGGGGAAAGCCAGGCTTCTTTGCCAGCCTCCCAGCTGGCAAAACATTAATTTTTGCAAATTATGTGGACGTGGCTAGATAGGAGACATGGGACTGAGGGCGTAGACGTGAGTGTCATCAAGTTGGCCACGCCTACAAAGTCACATGACCATCAAAACACACCCACAAAATAAGCACCACACACAGAGTGTTAGTAAAAAATTTTGGAATCCACCTCTGCAAAGTCCATATTTTTTTCTCCAATTACTTGCCATCAAATATAAAATAAAAACTTCTGGTTTCAATTTAAATTTGTCTTAAGAATTATCTGAATCAAAGTACATAATTGGTCTTAATAACTCTTAGCCTTCTTACATGTTATACCAAGGGTGATAAAAGTGCCTTCAGAGTGATTACATTTCCAACATATGTTGATACACCATTACACATCTTTGATATCATCGCAATTGCATCATTCTGTAGAAATTCTCTTTCAATTATAGTTCAAAGTAAATTACAGTCATTTATTCGATATGTTCTTCCACTAATCTAGCATTGTGGATAGAATGAATTTCTAGGCCAGTGATGGTTAACCTTTTTCTTGTTGCGTGTCAAAAGCATTTTTCCAAAACCCTGTCCAATTAGATTCAGCAGACTGGACATATTATAGATCAGTGATGGTGAACATTTTAGAGACTCAGTGCCCAAACTGCAACTTAAACCCCACTTATTTATCACAAAGTGCCAACAAGGCAGTTTAACCTGAATAATGAGGTTTTACTACCTAAAATAATGATAAACAATGCAGAGTTCAGGTAATTGTTCTAAGAAAAATGGGATAAATGCAGTTTTATGCCTCATTTTATTCTGCTTTTGAAATATTAACAACAATAAATAAGAAAAACTTGTGTAATATCATTTCTTTCCCTCCATTTTTCTTTCCTCCTCTCTCTCTCTTTCCCTCCCTTCTCTGTCTCTCTCTATTTTTCTCTCTTTCCATCTCTTTCTCTTCCTCTCTTTTTCTGTCTCATTCTCTCTTTCCTCCCCCCATCTGGTTTCCCCTCTCTCAGTTTCCTTCCCTCCTTCTCTCTCTTTCCCTCCCTCCTTCCCTCTCTCTCTTTCTCACACCCCTTGGGGGGAGCGACCCCTGAATTGGTGATGGCCAAAGGAAGGTGATGGGTGATGGGAATCTGACAAGCCCAGGAACAGTGCACCAAAGATCAGCTGGCTGGTGGGGAGGTGAGGCATCCCAAAACAGAAGGGCTGTGCTGGAAAAGCAATCAAGTCAAGCTGACACAGGGTTGCAATGTGGTTCTGAGCTAAATTTCACTGTGCTGCGAAAGGTTCTGTAACAGTAGGGGGCAGATCATGGTGGCAGCAACAGCAAATGTACTACAATGGAGGCATAATGCTGTTTCATACATTTTTAGTCCCTCAGACTTTTGTTTCCCTGCAAACAATGGTGAGAAATGCAATAGAAAAATGTGTGCCATAGATTTGTTACCAGGGTTATAGATCCTGTTGGCCAAAAAGTGTCAGTTTGTGAGGACTAGAAGATAGTTCTTCTTTGCTGTAGCCCTTGCATTGTGGAATATTTTCTCCTCAGATACTGGAATGATCCCAACCTGTTGATCTAAAATTTGGCTATGTAACCAGGCCTGGCACATGTGTTATCAGCCATGTTTCTTGGCTCTACTCTGAATTGCTTAACTGTCTTGGCTGCCGTATGCATTTCTTTTTGTTTTTACTATTTTATTATTTTTAACTGTTTTGTAGTCTTAGTTTAATTATAAGTTGCCCAGAGTCACTTGATTTTGATGGGTTACTACAGAAAATGAATTAATGACAATAGTTTTAAACAAAGGAAAATATAAAACCTGAATAATGGGGAGAGGTGCAGCTAGCTTTGTCTATCTTGAATAAAGTGACCAGATTTTTACATTGTTAAAGAGGGACACCATTGATGGGGGGGGGGGGCAGGGGGGGTGTTGATTAAAAGTTTGGTTTAAATGGAGCAAAATAAAATCTATTTTTCTCTTTATCTCTCTTCCTCCCTCCATTTCTCTCTATTTCTCTCCCTTCCTCTTTCTTTCTCTCTCTTCCTTCCTTCCTCTCTTCCTGTCTCTCTCTCTCTCCATCCCTCTTTCGTTCTCTCTTTTCTTTCTTCTCTCTTTTTTCTATGAAGTGGCATATAGGTCTAAATGCTATTGCTATAAAAGAAAGAAAGAAAGAAAGAGGAAGGAAGGAAGGAAGGAAAGAAGGAAAGAGAGAGAAATGAAGAAAGGAAGGGAGGGAAGAGAGGAAGGAAGGAGGGAAGGAAAGGAGAGAGAGAAAGGAAGGAAGGAAGGAAGGAGAGAGAGACAAAGGAAGGAAGGGAAGGGTGAGAGAAAGAAAGAAAAAAAGGGAGGTAGGGAGGGGAGAGAGAAGAAGGAAGGAAAGAAAGAAAGAAGGAAAGAAGGAGGGAGAGAGAGAAAGGAAGGGAGGGAGGGAGGAAGGAGAGAGAGAGAGCCAAAGGAAGGAAGGAGAGAGAAAGAAAGAAAAAAGAAAGGGAGGGGAGAGAGAGGAAGGAAGGGAGGGAGTAAAGAAGGATAGAGAGGAAGGAAGGAATGAAGGAAAGAAAGAAAGAAAGAAGCCAATCCAAGAAGGGTTCCAGGATAAAGAGGAGGATGGCCACCACACACAGCTCCATACCCTGGATCGCCATTGCCAGCCAGAGTCCTGCGGGGCGCAACAGGCGGCAGTGCGGCGGTGCATGCGAGGAGCTCCCATTGCTGGGGCCAGCCCAGCTCCCTGGGGGAAGGCAAGGGCCTGGGTGGGGGGCACCAAGGCAGGCACTGCGATACCAGCAGCCCCCACCGGCTCACATTTCAAGCCCCAGAAAAGGCGAAGTCCCCAGCTGCCTTCCTTTCTGTTCTAGCCCCGGGGATGCGGCAGGCCAGCGGTGGGCCTAGGTGAGGTGGTGGCGGTGGTTGCAAGGTGGGCGGGGGCTGGGAAGAAAGGTGGGAAAATTTGAAGAAAGTTTGAAGGACTTTGAAAGACTGTGCCGAGTGGCTGCAGCTTCTTCCCAGGTGGCGGCATCGCTTCCAACCCTCCCAGGTCTAGTCTGCCCAGTCCAGTCTGGCTCAGGGTTACCCGGAGAAGATCCTCCGAAGCATCCCAAATGCTCCCCTCCTGCTCTCCCACAGCCGCTGGCCGCCCCGCTCTTCCATTCAAAAATCGGGACATTTTGGAAAGTGGGTGGGACACAGGACAAATCATTCAAAACCAGACCATCCTGCTAAAAACAGGACATCTGGTCACCTTAATCTTGAATCAATATCTTATTAAGCACTGCTAAATATTATGTATATTTTTTTTAACAATCAAGAGGTTGGGCACAAGAGTGGTGAATACAAATAAACAGAATTTATTTGGATGGGAATATCCTTTGCTTTTCCTTTCGTTTGTGACAAGCAGTTATATGCCCAAGTTCAATTTTAATAGGAAAGGTAAAATCAAAGGTCAGCATAATATGGAAATCTTGCATTGATCTTAAAAGAACAGATTAGCTCATGCTCATTTCCTTGAGGACATTGGTATCATCAGAGAATCCTACTCTTATTCATACATCATACTTGCTTTGTATTGGCAGAGCAACTTAATTGAACATGCCTTAGAGCTACTGTGGAAGAAGTCAGAACTCCTTCCCTAAGTGAAGGCCAGTTTTACTATGCAATACACAAGGGCAGTCTAACAATCATTAATCTCTGTCTATGTGCTGTCACTTCCCTATGATCTATCACAGCACATACATAATTAAAATTGGAAAGGAGCTACAGCCAGGAGAACATCACTTCTACTTCTGAGTGACCAAAAATTCTTAACATTTTCATCCCTCAATCTATTTCATAACTTGAGGCAGATACCTAACACAGGAGCAAGGGATAAATTATGATTAGTTCAATGTATCAGCTTCTAAGTGAATATATGCCAGAAGCTACATAAGCACTTAAGGAATTCTCTGCCCTGAGAATATAAATACTATCACTATATTTTAATCTAAGAGGTCAGAAATTCTAATAAACCAATACATTAAGCACTTGTTCCAGACTTTTGAAAGCATGGCTTACTGATTGCCTTTTTACTAGTCAACTACTGAGAAGCTTGTTAGGAACTTAATTCGTACTCCGTTAGTATTAAGCGGTGCTATGTAGTTGTGACTGTTTACTTTTAGCAGTAGTCGATAATCACAGAACAAAGTCCTGTCTTAATAATATGCAGACATTCCTAAAATGACTTCTTGTTAGTTTGCTAGTTGCATTGTCTTTTTGTTGATGAAGCCATCAATCTACCTATATGTGGGAACAACCAATGAATAAGTAATGGTAGTACAGTCCCATGAGGCCATCCAATTTAGTGCATCATACAGAGCTTTGCCCTAAAAGGATTATCATACTTTTTTAGGCTTTAAAGAAAGACTCTAGAAGCATCCAAGGATGGGATTTTTAATCCAGATGTGGGGGGGAAATATCTTAATTTAGATAGTTTAAACAGCACAGTAAAAATTTATTATTTATTTATTTTGTCGAATACACAATGAGGGTTTTAGTGGGTATATATCTATATACACATAGTAAAATGCATGATGAAGGTTATAGAAGAGATACTCATAGTAAAATATATCTAAGAAATAATAGAAAGGAAGATATAGTAATAGAACATATCAAAGAAAGAATAGAAGAAGAGATATAGGAATAGAAGAAAGGTATAGGAGATACAGGAGAGCAATAGGACAAGGGACGGAACGCACTCTAGTGCATTTGTACTCGCCCCTTACTGACCTCTTAGGAATCTGGATAGGTCAACTGTAGATAATCTAAGGGTAAAGTGTTGGGGGTTTGGGGATGACACTATGGAGTCCGGTAATGAATTCCACGCTTCGACAACTCGGTTACTGAAGACATATTTTTACAGTCAAGTTTGGAGCGGTTAATATCAAGTTTAAATCTGTTGCGTGCTCTTGTGTTGTTGTGGTTGAAGCTGAAGTAGCCGCCGACAGGCAGGATGTTGCAGCATATGATCTTGTGGGCAATACTTAGATCTTGTTTAAGGCATCTTAGTTCTAAACTTTCTAGGCCCAGGACTGAAAGTCTAGTCTCGTAGGGTATTCTATTTCGAGTGGAGGAGTGAAGGGCTCTTCTGGTGAAGTATCTTTGGACATTTTCAAGGGTGTTAATGGCTGAGATGGGTTCCAAACAGATGAGCTGTATTCGAGGATGGGTCTGGCAAAAGTTTTGTAAGCTCTGGTAAGTAGTGTGAGATTTCCAGAGCAGAAGCTACGTACGATTAGGTTTACAACTCTTGAAGCCTTCTTGGCTATATTGTTGCAGTGGGCTTTGGCACTTAAATCTTTTGTTATTAGTATACCAAGGTCTTTAACCGAGTGGGGATTATCTGTGATAATTTGATTATTCAGTTCGTATTTGGAGTTCAGATTCTTCTTCCCAATGTGTAGGACAGAGCACAGTCATTGTGGAGAAGGGGAAAGAAAAATGATTTTTCTGTAAAATGAATGAAAATGATAAGGCCAGAAGAAGCTACAATGAAGGAGTACACTAGGCAATTGTACTGTACTGTATATTGTTTGCTAGAAAGGGCAATGCAACAAAAATTTTCAGAATAAATTCAGAGGCTGTAATTTTATCGTATAAGAATATTCATTTTTGTTTCTGCTCCCAGTTTTTTTTTAATTGATATTTTTATTGCTGCCATCTAAAGAAACCAGCCATGTTGAGGAAATACAAATATGCTAAATTCTATCTGTTTGAAAGATGTGATGGCAATAAAACTCCGTCTGGAACAAAAAAAAATATAGTGAGGATACAATCCATTCATTCAATGTCCTGGGCCTAGTGCAACATTTTTAACTGTACTTCCCCAAATAGATATTTTTATGTCTATTTGTAATGTCTTAGAAGACAAGCTAATGATTATTTTTTTTCTTTGTACATCTTAACATGCACTGGTTTTTGTAGCCATCTTAAACATTTGACTGCTGACCAAAGGAGGGTGATATTTATTATCCAATCTGAAAGTGGCCTTAGCCATGGATATATTGTATACAGGTTACATATTTAAAAATTTATCTTCAAATATATGTCTATCTCTCTCTCTCCCCCTCCCTCTCCCTCTCTCTCTATCCATCCATCCACCGCCATATAGGGATTTATAGGTAACTACCAACACTTTGAATTGCATTCCGAGACCAATTGGTAGCCAATGCAGCTAGCAGAGTGATGGAGATACATAGGCAAACCATAGTAAACCCATGACAGCTCTCACAGCTGCATGTTGGCCTAGCTGCAGTCTCCAAACATTCTACAAAGGTAGCCCCATGTACAGAGCATTGCATAATCGATTCTTGAGGTAATGAGGACAAATAGGGCCACAACTGGTACACCAGGTGAACCTGTGCAATTGTCCCCCTCACCACATCTTGAGCCCCCTTTGTGGCCATATTCCAGGCCGTTACCAGAAACTCTGCCGAATTGTGTATAAGCAAATTTGGTAAAACCCCAAGCACCCTCTGAGAACCCAATGGGTCCATAAGACTTCTGGGGTGGAGCCACTTAATCAATTCTGTCTCCCTGCAGGGAAGGATTGGAATCATGAAATCAAGCTATAGCAGAAAATGATCTGACCTGACAAGGGCATGATGTCTAAGTCCCTTAAATTCATATCGTTATTCAACTGTTCCAAGAAGAAAATAATGTTGAAAGTGTTCCCCCTTTCGTGAGTCGGGACTTGAATTACCTGGGTCAGGTCCAGTGAAGGGCTGCACTTACCTTTGTATGCTGGGACACCTCCGAGTGGGCAGTAAATTTGGGTAGGTGGGTGGGGGTCGTGGGCATGCAGGCAGGGGTTGGATGTATCCCTGATGCATCCTCGGTGTGAGATTTGCTTCCTGCACATGTGTGGGTAGCAAATCATGTGCTGGGTGCATGTGCACAGCCACTGGTCAGCTAGAGTTGTGTGCACAGCTCCATTTCCACTACCTGGATGGCACCCCCCCCCCCAGTCTGGGCAGCAATCCTTCACTGGTCAGGTCCATGGTTGCCATGGAAGCCATGAACTCCTGCACCAACCCAGAGGATTCACCGAGTGACTGCACATTAAAGTCCCCCAAGACTCTGGGGAACTCGACCGCCAACCTGGCTACCTCCTTGAGTAGCTCAGGCAGGACTGCTGACATGCAGCTGGGAGGCAGTTACCTGAGCAACAAGCCCACCTGAACACTTAGGTCCAACTTCACAAAGAGGGACTCACAACCCACTATCTGGGGAGCCGGGAGTCTGTGTAGGCTGAAGGTCTTCTGAGCTATGATAGTCACTCCTTCCCCCTTCCCTGGGGGTTGCGGCTGATAACATCCCTGAAACTTGACTGGGCACATCTCTGAGAGAAGAACAGGACTCCATCAGGACTCAGCCAGGTCTCAGTCACACATGCCAGATGGGCTTGTGATTGGGAAATAGCTGAGGAGCCAATGAATGAGCTACTTCTACAAAAAATTGATAAAGCAATTTAACTGCTATAGCTCATGTCATCTTTAGTGATGGGCAAACCCAATGGTGTTTGGGTTCGGCAAGTTCGGCCGAATTTTATGCAAAATTTGGCCAAACCCGAACCAAACCCGAACCCAAACAGGGAATTCCTCCCATGAAGAGATTCCGGGGGCGGAGCTTTGACGTCACCGGAAGGTTGCTAAGGATGCCAAGGTGATCAATTCCTGGATTCCATGGAATCCAGGAAGTGATCACCTTGGTGTCCTTAGCAACCTGCCAGTGACATCAAAGCTCTGAACGCTGAACATGACCCCGAACTTTGCCCAAACTTTGGAAAAATTTCGGGATCATGTTCAGCATACCGAACACCGCAAAATTCAGTACAGACCCGAATTGTGTGGGTTCAGTTCGCCTATCAGTAGTCATCTTTATTTGACATCATCTTTGTTGTGTCATTACTATGCCTCATTGTTCCTAGATAATTCTTATGGTTTAGCTATGTTTCCAGGCATAAGTTTCAAGGAATCCTTCTCTCCAATGTGTAAGTCAGTCTAATATATGTTCTTGAGAAAAATGAATCTAATAATTTATATGATCCATTTGCTGTTGATTGATCATTTTTCCGCCAGATCTGCTGCATTTTAAATAACTTAATGGGAATTTCCTGGAAAATTATACAAAAGTGGGGGAGTGCAAAAATGTGAATATTTATGAACAAAGACAAGAACTGAGAATGTTTCCTTGAAATTAAGTCCAGACTTGTAATGAGGCTGATCTGAAACTTAAATGTGCATCACAGCAACAAGGCAGACAATCTACTACTTCCTTTCTTCATTCTTCTTTTTTTCTCCCTATAACAAATGTCTCACATCCCTTTTAAATACAGAGCTTTGGTGGGAAGTATGTGTTTTTATTTTTCATTTAGAGCTGGGAGTCCATGCTATGAAATAAGCATCTTTCTCTTGATCATATTCTGTAACAATTCCAGAATGTATTATAATTTGGTAGCTGTATCCTGATTAAAGCATTCCCCTTGATTAATTATACTTTGGTTTTGGACAGTGCTGGGTTCTTCTAAAAGCCAGTTCACAATGCCTGGATTACTTGACTGCACATCTGGTCTCTCCAATGCCTGCAAATATTTATATAGATTTTAATGATTCCCTGTCCACTGTAAGGTTTTACTGCTTTGCTAATCCTGTTACCATCTTCTTTGCTCTTTAACATTTTCCATTCTGGAATTCAATTATGTAAACTGAAAGACAAACAGATTATTTTGAGTAGATTACTCTTGTTCTGGCTTATGTTGAACCAAGAGGCTAAACTGAAATACTTTTCAGATTTTATATATATTTGATGTGAAACTACATTTTAAGACAAACAAAAGACATCTAGCAGTAGTGAAAATTAAAAACAATTCATGGCATGTTTCATGGGAAAATGATTACAGTCAAGAAGCTGTTCACGCAGGGATCCATGCAGATAACTTTTTCAGATTTTGGACAGTTGTTAGTAATAGGGACTGTGATTCAAATATGTATTCCATATACATTTTCCCCTCCATGCTACATTTTCAAAATATTGTAGTTTTTATATTTTTATTATCTTCCTGTATATCATACTACGCTATTATTATTATATATTATATATATCATCAGCTAGCCACACCCTTCCTTACTGGGATTCAATCTGGCAGCCTCTGCCTTGTAAGACAGAGAATTAGCAGTTGAGCCACCAGACCTGATCCCTCCAGCTCTGTACCAGGGAGGGGCTATATGTTCTTTTTTAATGTCGGATCACCCTGGTATATTGATGGCTAGCTGATGAGGCCAGAACAAGGCCGAAATGGGACCATCCTAGTCTACCTTAATTTTAAAATTCCAGATAAAAACATTTGATACATACAGTATAGTTGTCGGCTATGAATAAATTAACTGCCTTGAAATGGTCCTGGGTTGGGCCTAGAGGCAAAAAGGAGCAGTGACGTTCCTTCAATATACCAGGATGATCTGACATAAAAAAAACCATATAGCCCCTCCCTGGTACAGAGTTGGAGGGATCAGGTCTGGTGGCTCAACTGCTAATTCTCTGCCTTACAAGGCAGAGGCTGCCAGATCGAATCCCAGTAAGGAAGGGTGTGGCTAGCTGATGAGGCCAGAACAAGGCCGAAATGGGACCATCCTAGTCTCCCTTAATTTTAAAATTCCAGCTAAAAACATTTGATATATATAGAACAAGGATAGAAACACCAGCCTGAGGATGACAAATGGGACCTCGTCGAAACGACACCAGAAATTTCCAAATCCTACACGGGAAGAAACCCGAATATACCAAGACCGTCATATATATATATACATACATACATACATACATACATACACATACATACATACATACATACATACATACATACATACATACTGCTATCATTATGGCTATATTTGTTATAAATATAGAATTTTCTTTTCCTTCAGAGACAAATACACTGTTTCTTCCTATTAAGGAAGAAGAAGAAAATGTTTTGTTTCATCCAAGAAGCTTCATCAGTTCTGACAATAGTGGGGAATAGAAGGATCGGTTCTGAAAGGATGGGGAATGGAAAGATTGTATTTCTTTGCAGTTATTTTGTTGCTAGCACTCTCTGAGAGCTCTTGTGGTCACTTGGGGGTTTTATCTCTACCAAGTGGCCTCAACAGCTCTCAGAGAGTGCTAACAAACAGATGACTGCAAAGAAAATCAATCATTCCATTCTCCCATTCAGGACCTATCCTTCCATTCTCCATCATCCAATCTTGACTGTCATTACCTCTCATTCCATCTCCCTCCCTCCATCAGAACTGATGAAGCTTCTTGGAGGAGAATCAAAATGTTTTATTCTTCTTACTCAAGGGCAATAAACAGTCCATTTATCTTCTGAAAGAAAAAAAACCTATGATCTGGATGACTGAGAATCTTGACAGATATACGGAAGGACTCCTTTTAAAAAACCTTATCTGATTCCTAATTTCCATGTACAGAAACTTTATTATTAGAGTTTTTTGGTGCACCATCGAGACCTTCACCTCGAGGTTTGATTACTGCAATGCTCTCTACATGGGGCTACCTTTGAAAAGTGTTCGGAAACTTCAATTCGTGCAGAATGTGGCCGCGAGAGCCATCGTGGGGCTCTCTAGATTCGCCCACGTTTCTCCAACACTCCGTGGCCTGCACTGGCTGCCGATCGGTTTCCGGTCGCAATTCAAAGTGTTGGTAATGACCTTTAAATCCCTACATGGCATTGGGCCAGAATACATCTGGAACCGCCTTCTACCGCACGAATCCCAGCGGCTGATAAGGTCCCACAGAGTTGGCCTTCTCCGGGTCCCGTCGACCAAACAATGTCGTTTGGCGGGCCCCAGGGGAAGAGCCTTCTCTGTGGTGGCCTTGACTCTCTGGAATCAACTCCCCCCAGAGATTAGAATGGCCCCCACCCTCCTTGTCTTTCGCAAATTACTCAAGACCCACCTTTATTGCCAGGCATGGGGGAGTTAAGATATTCTTTCCCCCTAGGCCATTACAAGTTATGCATGGTATGTTTGTGTGTATGTTTGGTTTTACTATAAGGGTTTTTAGTTGTTTTATTAATTGGATTGTTACATGCTGTTTTTTATCATTGTTGTAGCCGCCCCGAGTCTGCAGAGAGGTGCGGCATACAAATCCAATAAATAATAATAATAATAATAATAATAATAATAATAATAATAATAATGATGATAATAATAATAATAATAATAATAATAATAATAATAATAATAATAATAATAATAATAATAAAAACAATTTATCTACCCAACCTGTTGGATTTTAGGAGTGTGTGTGAGAGATTCTTTCTGGATTCAGCACTTTAAAAAAAATGATGACAGTAACATTGCAATAGTCATGCAATGTAACACACACACACATACACACACACCATAGACAGAAGAACAAATAACAGATTTGGAAATTTCAAGATCTTCTGATCCAACCTCTGCTCAGGCAGGAAATCTATACAAATGGTTGTACAATCCCTTCTTAAAAATTGTCATTTACAACTTCTGGAGGCAAGTTGTTGCATTGTCTAACTATCAGGAAATTTGTAGGCTGCTTCTCTTCTTGATTAGTTTCCATCCATTGCTTCTTGTCTTGCCTTCCGGTGCTTTGGAAAATAAATTGATTCTCTTTTTTGTGGCAAACCCTTAGAACACTGCTATCCTGTCATCTCTGGTCCTACTTTTCATTAAACTAGACATATTCAATTCCAGCAACTTGGGGGAAGTTGCTTTGCTTGACCCTCAACCCACATCTGGAAACTTGGACAAAACAGATCTAACTTGATCAAACAATTCAGGCTGAGACAATGCAGTGATTAATACATTGTCAAATATGGCACCATCCTTGGAATTCCATGCAACAACCTCTTCACCAAGCTTTGAAAAATTCCAGGGGCAAACATAAAATTCCAGGGGCAAAAATTCCAGGGGCAAACACAGCTCAGGTCTTGCTGTGTTTGCCCTACAACAAGGACAGAAGCACCAGCCTGAAGATGACGAGTGGGACCTCGTCGAAATGTTGCCATGTTTTTGCTGAATTTTTAAAATTAATGGAGACTAGGATAGCACTATTTCGGCATATATATATATATATATATATATATATATATATATATATATATATATATATATATATATATATATATATATATATATATATATGTTTTTCTTATGTCGGATCACCCTGGTATATTTAAGGAATGTCACAGCTCCTTTTTGCCTCTAGGCCCAACCCAGGGCCACTACAAGGCAGTTAATATATTTATAGCCGACAACTATATTCTGTATGTGTTAAATGTTTTTTTAGCTGGAATTTTAAAATTAAGGGAGACTAGTATGGTCCCATTTCGGCCTTGTTCTGGCCTCATCAGCTAGCCACACCCTTTCTTTTACTGGGATTCGATCTGGTGAACTCTGCACTGGAAAGCAGAGAACTAGCAGTTAGAGCTATCCGATCAGAACCCTTCCAGCTCTGTACCAGGGAGGGGCTATATGTTTTTCTTATGTCGGATCACCCTGGTATATTTAAGGAATGTCACAGCTCCTTTTTGCCTCTAGGCCCAACCCAGGGCCACTACAAGGCAGTTAATATATTTATAGCCGACAACTATATTCTGTATGTGTTAAATGTTTTTTTAGCTGGAATTTTAAAATTAAGGGAGACTAGTATGGTCCCATTTCGGCCTTGTTCTGGCCTCATCAGCTAGCCACACCCTTTCTTTTACTGGGATTCGATCTGGTGAACTCTGCACTGTAAAGCAGAGAACTAGCAGTTAGAGCTATCCGATCAGAACCCTTCCAGCTCTGTACCAGGGAGGGGCTATATGTTTTTCTTATGTCGGATCACCCTGGTATATTTAAGGAATGTCACAGCTCCTTTTTGCCTCTAGGCCCAACCCAGGGCCACTACAAGGCAGTTAATATATTTATAGCCGACAACTATATTCTGTATGTGTTAAATGTTTTTTTAGCTGGAATTTTAAAATTAAGGGAGACTAGTATGGTCCCATTTCGGCCTTGTTCTGGCCTCATCAGCTAGCCACACCCTTTCTTTTACTGGGATTCGATCTGGTGAACTCTGCACTGAAAAGCAGAGAACTAGCAGTTAGAGCTATCCGATCAGAACCCTTCCAGCTCTGTACCAGGGAGGGGCTATATGTTTTTCTTATGTCGGATCACCCTGGTATATTTAAGGAATGTCACAGCTCCTTTTTGCCTCTAGGCCCAACCCAGGGCCACTACAAGGCAGTTAATATATTTATAGCCGACAACTATATTCTGTATGTGTTAAATGTTTTTTTAGCTGGAATTTTAAAATTAAGGGAGACTAGTATGGTCCCATTTCGGCCTTGTTCTGGCCTCATCAGCTAGCCACACCCTTTCTTTTACTGGGATTCGATCTGGTGAACTCTGCACTGTAAAGCAGAGAACTAGCAGTTAGAGCTATCCGATCAGAACCCTTCCAGCTCTGTACCAGGGAGGGGCTATATGTTTTTCTTATGTCGGATCACCCTGGTATATTTAAGGAATGTCACAGCTCCTTTTTGCCTCTAGGCCCAACCCAGGGCCACTACAAGGCAGTTAATATATTTATAGCCGACAACTATATTCTGTATGTGTTAAATGTTTTTTTAGCTGGAATTTTAAAATTAAGGGAGACTAGTATGGTCCCATTTCGGCCTTGTTCTGGCCTCATCAGCTAGCCACACCCTTTCTTTTACTGGGATTCGATCTGGTGAACTCTGCACTGTAAAGCAGAGAACTAGCAGTTAGAGCTATCCGATCAGAACCGTGCAGAGTTCACCAGATCGAATCCCAGTTACTAATCAGCATACCTCAGCTACATCAACGACCCCAATTGTTACCCCTCTGACTCACCAGGAAGTTTCTACACAGCAGGCAATTGCTGAGCCATCAAACCACACCCAGCCACCAGTATTTATAGAAGGAAGGCAGCTAAGGTCTCGCAGTGTTCGCCTGAAAACAAGGACAGAAACACCAGCCTGAAGATGATGAGTGGGACCTCATCGAAACGTCGCCAGAAATTTCCAAATCCTACACGGGAAGAAACCCGAATATACCAAGACCGTCATACCTGTACCCGTGAAAATCTACGAAAACATATATATATATATATATATATATATATATATATATACAGTGATCCCCCGTTTATTGCGTCCCCAACCATTGCGAACAGGGTACTTCGCTATTTTTCAACCCGGAAGTCAAAAATACCATCTACGCATGCGTGCCGGGCACGCATGCGTAGATGGCAGCGGCTTCCCTGGGTCTTCCCCCTCTTGCTGGCGTCAGCGAGGAGTTTCCCCACCGCCCACGCAAACTCCTCGCTGCCGCTCGCCCGCCCTTCGCCTGCCCACGCCGTTCGCTCCCCCCTCTTGCTGTCGGGAGGGCGAGAAGCCCTCCCCAGCACCCGCTCGCCCGCCCTTCGCCCTGGCGGAGAAATTCCAGCCCCCACCTGGTCCCGCCCGATCCTCCTCCCTGAGGCAGCTCGCCCTCCCATGGCCGCTTC
Organism: Erythrolamprus reginae; assembly: GCF_031021105.1. NCBI lineage: Eukaryota > Metazoa > Chordata > Lepidosauria > Squamata > Dipsadidae > Erythrolamprus > Erythrolamprus reginae. The sequence continues at coordinate 42,154,162 of NC_091953.1, forward strand.
CTCCACCCTCTATTGCAAGCCCTCGCCACCGCAGCCAACGCGCGCTGCGATCTTCAAGCCCGGCTCCTTTCGGCCCAGCATCCCGGGCCAAGCAGCTGCCTTCCGTGACTGAGCCTGGCTGGCCCGGAAGATCGTAGCGCGCGTTGGCTGCACCGGCGGCGACATTGCTGCCGGCTTGGCTTCGCTCGCCGCTGCAGCCAACGCGCGCTACGATCTTCCGGGCCAGCCAGGCTCAGTCACGGAAGGCAGCTGCTTGGCCCGGGATGCTGGGCCGAAAGGAGCCGGGCTTGAAGATCGCAGCGCGCGTTGGCTGCGGTGGCGAGGGCTTGCAATAGAGGGTGGAGGAAGCGGCCATGGGAGGGCGAGCTGCCTCAGGGAGGAGGATCGGGCGGGACCAGGTGGGGGCCAGATCGTAGCGCGCCGGACGGGGGTCTCCCGGGCTGCCCGATGCGACGGCCGCCCAGAGCGCTTGGCCAAGGGGGCTCCGCTCCTTCCTCTGCCAAACAGCTTCCCCCTTTGCATCCCGGGCCAAGCGGGGTCGCCCGGTAGTTTCCGCGCAATTAGCTCCAGCCGATTAGGCTAACGAGGGGGACGCGCACAGACACGCACCGCGCAGGCAGGTAGCGAAGGAAGGAAGCGAGTGAGCCGGGGGCAGCCCAGCCGGAGCTCCACTTCAGGTGCCGGCGGAAAAGCCCGGCAGCCAAGCCGGCGTCTTGCGATCGCCGCCTGCCCGCTTCGCCCGGCTCCTGCGGGTCACTTCGGGGGCTCTTCCTCCCTCGGGGCGCAAATAAAAAACCCCCAGCCCTGGAAGTTCGCCGCGTCTGTCAACGCTTCTCTTCCCCTTCCAAGCGCCCGATCGCAGCCTGGCAAAGCTTCTACCAGAAGCCGGGTTGGGGGGTTCCCATGTCGGCGGGGATGTTTTAAAACACCCGTGCGACTTTCCAATGAGTCCCGAAGACAAACGCGTTGTCTTCGGGACTCATTGGAAAGTGGCGCGAGTGTTTTAAAACATCCCCGCCGACATGGGAGGCTCCCTAGCACACCCCCAAACCCGGGTTGGGGGTTCGGGGGTGTGCTAGGGAGCCTCCCATGTCGGCGGGGATGTTTTAAAACACCCGCGCGACTTTCCAATGAGTCCCGAAGACAAACGCGTTGTCTTCGGGACTCATTGGAAAGTGGCGCGGGTGTTTTAAAACATCCCCGCCAAAATGGGAGGCTCGCTAGCACACCCCCGAACCCCCAACCCGGGTTAGGGGGGTGCTAGCGAGCCCCCCATCTCGGCGGGGACGTTTTAAAACACCCGCGCCGCCCCCAAGTAAAAACACCATCTGCACATGCGCAGAAGGTGTTTTTACTTCCGCAGCGCTACTTCGCGAAAACCCGCTCGTTGCGGGGGTTCCTGGAACGGAACCCTCGCAAAGAGCGGGGGATCACTGTATATATATATATATATATATATATATATATGTAGATTGTTACGAAAACAAATATATATATATATATATATATATATATATATATAATGAATTACGGTATATTAATTTGTGATATGATGTATTACCAGACCAGTAGTTTAAAAAAGATATAAATTGTAGGAAACATTGTTATTATAAATACTGTATCTGTATATTTAGCACATCTATAATAATGCATAGTGGTTTATGGTTAAGGTTACAAAAGTAAAAGTTCTCTTAGAAAGCTACTTATTTAATCATTTTAAAAAGACCAGTTTTTCCTAACCAATACTAAAGCTGCATTGAAATTACTGGGATTAATTATGCACATTACTCTTACTAATTATTTTTAAAATCAAAGCCTACATAATAAAGTCTGATATTTTTTCCCTAAGAATTATTTCATGCACAAAAAAGTTCAAAGCAGAAACATCTGAACTTCATCATATATACAGTCCTGCAAAAAGTAAGTTTGCCACTCAATCAAATCAGTAGTAAATTAAGACCTCATCTTTACTTTAGTAGCTTCAACTCTTTTTTAAAAATGTATTTGCTAATTAAGAAAATATTCATATTTAATTATTTTACTCATTTCTTCACTAATGCTAGTTCTGGTTCTTTTGCTAATGAAAGGTCAAGTAAGTAGGTCAGCTGAACCAATAGGCCAGTGTTCAGAAATGCACAACTGGTGGTTTTGATTGCCGGCCAAAATTGCGCAGGAGCCGGGAGACGTGGCTTTTGCGCATGTGCATTGCCTCCGGTTGTGTGCTAGCCGATGGAATGTCGGCTTTTGGTAGCGCGCCAAGAGCGCGCTACCTCCTGGGCTGAAGGTGGTCCCTGGCGCACCCTATTTAAGGGCGGCATGCGGGGACCGCCTCCTTTTGCCCCAGCCGTTCTGAAGCGAACACCCGCCCACCCTCCTCTATCATACAGTGTGCCTGAATGAGGTCCCCTTCCATGCCGAATAGGATTTTTTTGCGGTCTCTCCTACGGATGCGACCATTTTTTTGCCTATTCCACACTGACATTAAGGATGGACTGGTTAGGGGGTGTGGCGTGAGGTAGATACATATTTGGTCAATTTGGCTTTTCCTTTGGTCACTGGGGATTTTTGGCAGGTTGGGGCGGAAATGGGCAGTAGGAGCAACTGCGCATTCTCCTTTCATGCATCTTTTCAAAGGTGATGGGCCACCTCTCCCAGGAACTATAGATTTGTGCAACCTCGGAGATTGGAAGGGGGATGCCCATGGGACTCACCTAATCCAATTTCCTGAACGGGATTGGAGGGTAAGCTCCTCCCACACCGTGGCTCGGATCCAGGTGAAGGTGGCTACCTTCACCTGGTTCAGCAAGGAGTTACACCCTATAGTTGCCAAGGAATGTTTGATATGTAAGTTCCACCCCATTAGTTTGTTTGGCCTCTGCAGGTCCTGTGGTTGCACTTGTTATAACGTTTGCATTTACGTTTTTTAAATTTTTAAAAATTTAAATAAAGTGACCCAATTTAAATTCCAGCTCTTGACTCGTTACTCCGCTTCCAGCACAATATTCTCTTCAGAATACTTTGCAGCATGGCATACTTCATTGCAGAGGCTTAGATATTCTTCGTTAAATGATTGTGAGTTCCATTAAACAATGTGAAATCAATTTCCTAGAAACATAAAATAAGGTTAATACAATAAAAACCGTACACTGTTTTGTGCCTACTGGGCCCCTTAGAGAATATCTTGTAACATTTTGTTATAATAAACCTGCTATTGAACATATACCTTAGGAATTGGAATGTTAATTGGGATATGATTTCTTCTTGGCTTATTATGCTTGTATTTTGAATGGAATTTAATAGGATTATTAATGCGGGTTTGTATCAAGTCTTTACTTTAAAATCGTATATTGTTCTGTCAGGCTCTCTGGTAGAATCCTCCCAAAAATTCACAGGTACACATTGCAGACACACACACGTTTGAAAATTCAAAACAATGTTCTTTATAATGAAAATTCACTGAAACCAAGCCCTCTTTTGGTATAGCAAAGAGCACTCATCTCGAAACAAACTGGTAATTTGTACAAGTCCCTTATCAGTTCTGTGATACTTAGCTTGCAGCTGTGAGGCAATTCACAGTCCTTCTTCTTTCACAAAGTGAAACACACTTTGCCCTGGTTTAGTTTCAAAGCGGGGAAAAATCAGCACACAAAAGGTCAAACTCAGTAAAGCAGTCACGAAACACAACAATCAGATAATCCTCCACAATGGCCAAACCCACAGGCTGCTATGTATAGCAGCCTCACTAATTACCACAGTCCCACCCAACCATATGTGGCCTCATTTTCTTTGATAATAATCTCTCAGTTGTTGCTGCCTATGCATCGCTCTCCGCATGCATCATTAACTCTTGTTCTGAATCCAAGGAGGAGCTAGATAATTGATCTCCTTCTGAGCTGTCTGCCACACTCTCCTCCTCCCTGTCACTCATGTCTTCTTGGTCAGAGGAGCCTTCATCATCAGATTCCACTGGGGGCAAAACAGGTCTCCCCCACATCCACAGTCCTTGGGGCAGGATCTGGGCCAGAGCTAACCACAACATATATATTCTTAATAATTGCACACAATTATTGTTTGAGATAGGCACTCCCTTGAAAGACCTGAAGGATCAAGATTGGGACAGGCCATAATAGAGAAAGTCTATCCTAGTGATTGCTAAGAGTCAACACCAATGGTGGATTGCTATTGGTCCAGCCCAGTACTGCAAACTAGTACCAGCATGGTGGGAGGCTCTGCCCACCCACCGAAACATCATCAAAAAGTACTCTGTGCATGCACAGAAGCATTGTGCATTCACCTGCATGCTCTCATTCTTAAATTGGTAGCAAAGGTAAGTAGAACTCATTACTGGTCAACACCAAATTCATGGATGCAATCAATGTTCTTCTTGGCTATATTCTCAGCACTTGCATTAAGATAGCAACATTTATTTAGGCAGGAGGAGCTGATTAAAATAATTATGTTAACAATGGAAGTAACCCCCCCCTCCAATATAATTTACAGTCATGTGTTGTTGATAAATATTGTTTATCACAATTTGTATAACTCATTTCCGCCCCCCAAAAGGACAAGAAATAAGTCTTTTTAGGAACATGATTACAATTTGTAAAGTTGTCCAGATTATAATATAATACTATTTTATAGTGTTAATTTTCTTTTTTTATTTCTTCTTATTATTTTTGTTCCATTTTAAAGCTGTGTTATTATATATGTACTTTAGTTTATTATAATAAAATAGAATAAACTTAATTCTTACTAAGAGAGAACTCACAAGAAGTAATTCCCCATACTGACAAAATTGTTATTCCAGCTGAGATATGGTAAGAAAGTACTGGAAAAGCTTCATGACAGCCATTTAAACATCATCTACCAGCAGAGAATATGCAAGACTATATGTTTGATTCAGAGTTTTAAAGTAACTGTATGCTATTTGTCAAAAGAAATGAATCACTGATGTTCACCTGGATGCCAGATAGATATTGGAAAAATATTAATGATAATGATGATGATGATGATGATGATGATGATGATGATGATGATGATATTATTATTATTATTATTATTATTATTATTATTATTATTATTATTATTTAGATTTGTATGCCGCCCCTCTCCGAGAACTCGGGCTTATATTGTAACTTTGGAAGTATAAAATACTTAGCTATAAATATTTTTTCCAGATATACAGAATTCACAACAAGACTAATCTTGCAAGATCTACTGCTATTAATTATTGGAGGTGAGTGTGAAGGATACATGGAGATGTCCTGAGGATCATATAATGAAATACATGATTATGCCCAAAGGAAGAATTGCTATTGCTTGTAAAGGAGAGAAGAGTCCTTAGGGAGTAGGATGGCATATAAATTAAACTAATAAATAATATAAATTAAACTAATAAATAAGATAGCCCATATTATTGACAAGCCAGTTGTGAACCAGAAAGATTCCACCTGTGAATTTAATTGTAACATAAGACTAGCAATTCTTTGTTCTATAAAGTTATAGAATAATTTCCATTAATGCCACTTAGATAATTATGGACTGACATCCATAAATCCTATCCCCTATTCCAACCTTGAAAATAAACTTGAAGTTTCACTGGACTGATTTCAGTGCATGTATCTGATGCAAAAACAGAAACAACAGTCTGAAACATAAACAGACTAAATTCTCTAGATTTTATAAAGTTTCTCTATGCTGGAAAGAAAACATATGCAATTTATTTTTCATGTGAATCAAATTCTGATGGAAGAATCTATTCTGATTCACTTTACCACAGGATAGCAGGAACACACATGCAAAGAGAAGGATTTCACTCTATTTAGCAAAAATCAAACAAGTATCTATAGTATAAATATGTTCTACAACATTCTTTAAAATAGTCTTTAATGTCCCTGAAGTTAAAAGCTCTTTCATTTCATCATCCCTTTTATATTTTGCATGGTAATAAACTTGAAAAACATTTCCCCCATTTTCCTCAATACTAAAGTAAACCATGCCACAACTTGCCCCTCCCTTCAACATATTGTAGCTTAGGCAACAAACTCAAATACACCAGCACCAATTTACCATGGTTTTAATCAGCATTTTCCACATGAATCTCACCATGTGTTTCGGAAACCTTTGATATTCATCTCGGTCTAATACAACTGTCTATTTCTTCCTCTGCTGGGTTCAGAATAAACGCCTTGTCACAAAAAGAATTAAATTTTGACAGCCTTCCCCTCCCTACAGTTAATTGAGGTGATAGATGCACTTGACATTTATCTAAATGTAGAAATGAAGATTAAGACATATTTTTCCTCATGCATTCCGTTTTAGAGGAGGTCACTGTCTGAGGTCTCTTTAATATGCCTGAGCAATTAATATTGGTGATGATTCTGCTCTCTATCACCATGTCTTTAAAGTTCTCTTTCATGCTAACAGATAAAACTAATTGTTCTGTATGTGGGGCTTGAATTAGACTAATCTTTTCCAAGTTTGCCCTCTAGGCCATCCTTTTCTCACAGTTCTGAAAATTAATACTCACTGAGAAAATGCAAAGCCTAAAACGATTGTTCATTCAGTTGAAAGGAACTGTGGTTGAGGGTAGAGGGTTTTAAAAATCTTTCGTTATTTCTAGCACATTTCTGTGGATGTCAACATCTTTCAGAAATAGTGTAAAGTGAAGTTATTATGTGGTGGTGTGATAGTTTTAGTGAGCATATGATAATGTTATACAATCCGTTTTCCCCAATTGAAACATATTTATTTTATAAAATTATATGATGTGATTAAAATATAATAATTTAATTATTAAAATATTAAATAACCTGGTTTGGCCAAATTCTTTGGACTTAATTTCACAGCTCTTTCTCTAGCTAAAAAAGAACCAGTACTACTGGAGTGGATCAGCCCTATCATTAGGTGGAATAAAGTTGCCTCAAAAACTGATTTATAATATTATTTATTATAATTATTCTTTTAGACTCAGGCAGCCCCTGAGTAAGATAGCGAATTAACTAGATTTATTTAGAGTACTAAGCAACTTTTTAGAGAATCCCCCCCCCCCCCCCCCAGACCAGGTGATAAAATAGGCTAGGTCAACTTTTCTATTGTAAGTATTTATAACTAAATTTATGGAGTACAGTTGGATGGAAATTTCTCACTTACATGGTAAAACAAATGCTATTTTATTAATAGCACTGTATTAAATGGATTTTGAAACAAGTTGCTGGTTATTTATCATAATCTACAAGAATATAAACATATATTTAAGTGTAACAGAGATATGCACCAGGGCTTTCCTGATATTAAAACCTTTGCATATAGGTTGTAAAGTGTTAGTAATTTGAATATTCAACTAAGAATAGGCACATGGTTACCAATGTTATTGGACTGACTTCATTTTCCATTAATCTATATTTGTGACAATAACATTGAGAAAATAGAAAATCACTCTGAATTTCTAGAAGGAAAAAATATAAATATAAAAATTAACGAAGAGAGTACTAATCTTCTTTTCCTCTCAAGAGCTCACAACACTAATTTGAACTGGATTTTTTACTTATACATTCTCTTTATACTTAGGATTTCCTACTCCATTAATATATGGTTGTAACAACAGAGACTTAAAGAAAGAAATGTATAATTTCCACACCAATTTGAAAAGAATATTCAATACAATTATTATTATTAGGAAAAACTATATTTGAAATAATTTGACGATAGCTTTCTCAAGCCTCATATTTTCTATGTGCATTGATCAACTTCCATTTTTATTGCAATGTTGTGGAGTGGTAAATTGCACATATTGACTTTTGAATTATCTTTTCTTAAATTGAAGAGTTAGCAAGAGTTATGTTTTTAACGAACAGATTAGCTTTTAGATTAGAGACAGGAAGTATAAGTTTATATTAGATACCAGAATCTATAGAAGAGCTCCAATTTAGAATCTGTCCTATTTGCTCCAACTAGCCCAGTCAATGGTAAGACGTTGTGTCAGTTATAGTTAAAAATATGTAGAAGGCATCAGGCTGTCTACCACTAAGATTCTGGTATATTTGTAAGCAATCTCACCGTATCAATTCTAAAGCAATTTAGAGCTATATAGTAAATAAGACCTTTACAGCTAATTCGTTCCAATCACAGAGACTTCCTTTCATATAAGCAATTAAGCATTTGTTTTGACATATTGGAGCCAAAATGACCTTTGTACAAAAAAATGATGCATCATACAAACAGGTATTTCAAAAATGCCAAGAAATTAATTAACATACTAACACATTTCACAACTCTTAGCTGCTCATATCATTTATAAAATAGAACAGTGGAATGCCCATAGCAAAGTAAAGATTAAGTCAAATTAAAATAAATACTGAAAGTATCATATTTCTTCCCCAAAGCTTCTGAAATACTGTAACTTTGTTTCTAATAAAAACTATTGACAGAGTTTGTCAATTAGAGTGGAGTATCATTAGAATGAATTCATAGTTACTGCTGGATGAGCTGATAGAGATTGCATGAGGAAAATGGTTTTTTTCCTGTACATATACATATGCAGCTTGATTCTTAGTGTAACTAATTTTTGCAAGAAATAATATATTATTATGAAGAAGTCCCCTTACTTTCCCATTATCCTGTACATTTATCTTTATTGAATGCCTTTGGTAGCTTTTGTTAAGAGATTATGTTGACATATTCTAAAAAATATTGATTACAACATTTTGCAATATTGATGCAAAATAGAGGCTTTGGATTTATCTCCATTAAATGATTGTATTCAAATATGTTGTGGTTGGCTCTGGCCCAGTTCCTGCCCCAAGGGATGTGGATGTGGATGTGGGAGAAACATCCACATGCCACAGGCCTGTTTTGCTCCCGATAGAATCTCCCGACGAAGTCTCCTCTGACGAAGGAAGCGTGAGTGGCAGGGAAGAAGGGAGTTTGGCAGACAGCCCAGGAGGAGATCAATCATCCTTATCATCCCTGGATTTTGAACAAGAACTTATGACAGACCCATGCATGCATAGAGTGATGCATAGGAGAGAACAACTGAAGGATTATTACAGGAGATAAGTGAGGCCACCTGTGGTTGGGGGGGGGCTTTATAATTAGTGCTACAGATAAAAAGAGCAGTGTGCTGGTTTAGCCTCGTAGACGTTTATCTGATTCATCGTTTCGTCAAGATTGTGGTTTTGCTGTTTCCCTGTTCAAGACTGTGTGTGGCCTTTCTGGACTTTGGAATTGGACTCAATTTCCCAGTTAATGGGTGAGAAATTGGATTGCATTTAACCTATCCCTTGTGTGTACCAGAAAATCCCTTTGACATTTAAAAAGGGAGTTTTTTCTGCTTTTCTGTTGATAAAGACTTTTGGTTTTCCTTCAATCATGTGTTGTGTGTCTTTTTGGACTAATTACCTTGTAATTACAGGCGGTTGGAACACACAGGCAGAACAAAATATATCTTACTTTATTGGAAAAGACCTCAAAAATATACTCACCTCCCAAATTATTTTTTATACTATTTTATTCTGTTTTTCTCAAATACTCACCAGAAGAAGATACACACAGATCACCTCTGTGAGGATGATGGAAAGTTAAAAAATTTGATATATCAATAAATAAAAAAATAAAAACCAATCTTTTACAAAGAAGAATTTAAAAGTCATGATCCATACCAATCTTAACCTCTATGAACATTATGATTGTAAAATTAATAATTCATTGATATACCAGAGTCATGTTTATATTTTAGAAAAAATGTCATTAGTCAAGAAATACTATTTAATAATTAATCACTGATATTTACCAGACAAATTACTGTCCTGACAAGGTTTAAATATGCTGTAGCACAAATTTATATTCATACCAATGTTTTCTAGAATACTAGATATCAAAGAATTTTATTCAAGCACAGTTCTTTTATCTTATTAACTTTTTGTTAGTAATCAAATTATTTAGTTTTTTCAATAATGATATTGCACTGCTCATTACTTAGTTTTAATCCTTATACAGAAAATAAGTATAATGCAATGCAGTGAATATTTAGAGACAATTTAATAAATAAGGTATTCCATAAGTAAATACTGGTATTTAATTTTAATAGATGACAAATTGACAATCTAATGTAATTTCCACATGAATAACTTATAGGCATGTTGGCAAACCTATGACATGTGTGCTGGAAGTGGCATGCAGAGCCATTTCTCCGGGCATGTGAGCCATTGCCCACAGCTGTTCTGGGTTCCGGCATACTGGCCAGCTGGTCTTCATGTATGTGGAAACACTGGAAGCTAGAAGAGCAGCAGCCCAGTGTGCATGTGCTTGCTAGAAAGATGATCTTCTGATTTCCGGCCTGCGCATGCACACCGGCCACCTGGTTTCTGGTGTGTATGCTACATGTACATGTACATATACACATACACGTGCATATGAATGAAATTTATTGGGAAGTAATGGCTACAACTGAACATTACCAGAAGCTTACTAGAGAGGTCGTAAGGACTTCTGTAGACCAAATATTTAAAACCTGAAAGAAAGGGAGATGTATAAAACATATCTGTGGACATCTCATTGATATGATAGCAAAGAATATAGATACATTTAATTTATTTATACTATTGATCCTTCCATGGACATAAAGCAAACTTGATTGTCAATAGTGAACTTTATGGAGTAGCTCAGGTCACTGAGAGCTGATATAGCACAGTAAAAGCTGAAGTTTCTGCTGTGAATAAAAAATTATGGATGGTTCACACCATCAAGATGTGGTACTGTTTGTAGAATCCTTCATGTGGCCAAATTCTGCTGAACCTTAACAAGGAAATTTTTCAGCATAATTCTGTGGCGTTAATTCATTAGGTAATCTTCCTTTCTCCTCAAAAGCCTTGCAATCCACTACTTTGTGTCTGTGATTAGTAACTCCCTCACTACTCACTTTATCTTCAAAATCTCATATCTGGAATAACTTTCTATTATCACCTATATAATCCTAATACTAACCTCGACTATAGTCTTAAATTAGTCCTATTCAATGCGTGTTTATGGGACCGCCTTCTGCTGCATGAATCCCAGCGACCAGTTAGGTCCCACAGAGTGGGTCTTCTCTGGATCCCGTCAACTAAACAATGCCACTTGGCGGGACCCAGGGGAAGAGCCTTCTCTGTGGTGGCCCCGGCCCTCTGGAACCAACTCCCCCCAGAGATTAGAATTGCCCCTACCCTCCTTGCCTTTTGTAAGCTACTGAAAACCCACCTCTGCCGCCAGGCATGGGGGAACTGAGATACTCTTTCCCCCTAGGCCGTTACAATTTTATGCATGGTATGTCTGTATGTCGGTTTAGTTTTTATTATAATGGGTTTTTAATTGTTTTTAGTATTGGATTATTATTATATGCTGTCTTATTATTGCTGTTAGCCACCCCGAGTCTACGGAGAGGGGCGGCATACAAATCCAATAAATAAATAAATAAATAAATAAATAAATAAATAAATATATTTTTTTGGAGTATAAGATACACCAGAGTGTAAGATGCACCTTGGTTTTTGGGGAAGAAAATAGGGAAAAAATAATTTGTCTACCAGGTATTCATCTGGCTAGTCCTTAATCTGGTCAGCTTCAACACATTAGTTTGCTGATTTTGAGTACATGTGCTTGCTTTTTATCCCCTGGTTGGGGACTAAAAAACAGTTTCTAAAACACCTCACTTCTCTCTCTCTTCAAAGAAAGAAATAATAGGAAAAGCAGGAAAAGGGAAGATCGCTTTGCTAGAAAGCATGGAAGTTCGCTTCAGTCGTTAGCACCTTTTTAGGGCTGAAAAAAGGGCAGAAGATCACTTGTTAGCAAAGCAGGGAAGATCGGTTCACTGGTGTTAGGGCTGAAAAAAGGCTTCCAAAGCCCAGAAGCCCAGCTGATTGTCAGAGGGAGCAGCTGTGAAAAAAACAGGCAAAGGGAAGATGGCTTAGCTAGCAAAGCCCAGATATTGCTTCACTCATTAGCAGCACCTCATTAGGGCTGAAAAAAAGCTTAGTAAAAGCTACATTCAAAGTGTTGTATATACTTCTGGTCAGTTGGAAGATTTTGAAGATTTTGCAGATTCTGATTCAGATAGTGTTTATGAATTAGCGGCAGGTCCTGTTTTACAGGCGGCAGAACAGGGGGGAGGCCAGCCACAGGACGTTGCTATGAGCCCAGACTCCAGTGAAGAAGAGACAGATGGTTAAATCTGCATTTCAGATGTTTGCAAAGACGGAGTGAACAAGTGTTAGGGAAGAAATATTAAGGGGAGGAATGGGTTAATTACTTAAGTGATTAACTCATCACATACAGGTGCCAGCGGAGAAGAAGGGCGGAGTTTTCAATGTTGTAATAAATTCAATGGACGTGCCACGATGGGGCTATGAAGTAAGCTAAGTCTTTTCTGTGTATTTTAACAGCTGCTTTTATTGCTTTGGACTAAAGCTGCCTAGTCATTAATCTTAACATAAGGGAGGAGTGCTGGAGGGATGTTTTTGTGCTTTTATCATGAAGAAATGAGATGAATAAATTTGCCTGCATGTAATGCAGTTTGATAATGGAGGAGAGAAGAAATAAAGATGAACCACCTTCTACCGCACGAATCCCAGCGGCCGATAAGGTCCCACAGAGTTGGCCTTCTCTGGGTCCCATCAACCAAACAATGTCATTTGGCGGGCCCCAGGGGAAGAGCCTTCTCTGTGGTGACCCCGGCCCTCTGGAATCAACTCCCGCCGGAGATTAGAACAGCCCCCACCCTCCTTGTCTTTTGCAAGTTACTCAAGACCCACCTATATCGCCAGGCATGGGGGAATTAAGACATCTCCCTCAGGCTTTCTTATATTTTATGTTTGGTATGTATGTGTGGTATGGTTTTTAAATTGTTGGGGGTTTTTAATATAATTTTATTATTAGATTTGTTCCATTATTATACTGTTTTTATTATTGTTGTGAGCTGCATACAAATCTAATAAATTGAATTGAATTGAATTTATATATCTCTGTATTCAGTAAGCTTTATTTCCAATTAACCAAAGTTCTAGCCAGAATCCAGAACACAAAGTATAAGACACACTCAAAATTTTCAGCCTCTTTTAGGTGGGAAAATAATCTGAACAATACTGTAGGTTTCCAGACCAATGAAAATGTATTGCATTGTCATCTGTGGGATGGAAAGCAATGTGCTCTTTATTGCAACAGAACCTGGACAATGATTTTCTTTCTGCATTTGAATTAACTTAACTCAGTTATATCTATACTTAAGAACTTTTTATTTAAATGTAAATATACTCTTAACCCCATTTCACTAATTGTATTGATATTCATATTGCAAATTGCTTTGAGAATATTTGTGGAAAACAGAATGAAATAAGATTAAGTACAATAAGCATTGAATCATTTCTTTAAAAAAAGGCCACATTTGCCAGGAATAATACACAATTTATTTATTTTCTTGTTATAAATAACTGATCTTCTTTCATATTATTTTATTAATTTTATATGCAAATATAATAATTGGCACACCAGGTTCCTATTTTTTTCTTTTTCACATGTTAAAAATGTATTATTTTTGTTATATTAGGCTGACACAATGCTGATAAATCAGGAATTCCAAGGATATTCAGCTATAGTTTGAGTTTATTGTAGCTACTTGGCAGGAAATTATAAAAAGCAATAAGCATCTAATTATGTCATTACAGCCAGTTCATTATGAGTGGGGCTGATCAATAGAATTGATTGCCTCTGTCCACAATTGAAGCATTACATCATTATATTCTAACAATTTGAATGCATTATTAGTAGCAAGAAATCTTGTTTAAAATAGTAAAATCATAAAAAATCTACTGGGATGTATAGAACATGTGCACACATTCCCATATTCCAAATATCCCCAGAAAATGTTTAGGTTTATTGATTCTCATATTTTTATTGCTTCTTAATAATGTGGACCTCAGATACTACATATCGAGTTTCACATTTTCTTAATAAGAACTTACTGATATAGACTGGCTATAATAAGCCTCCAACTAATATTTTAGATAAGATTATTCTTATTCTAGCTAATTTGTTCTTAATCAATATATAAAAAAAGGAAGGATGGGTGAAAAACATGGTATAAAAATAGGTCCTGAACAAGTCCTTTACCTTTTTATCAGATATACAGAATTTTAAAATGCGGAGCTAGTCTGAGATGTGAGGTTAAAGAAGTCTGAAAAAGGGTTTTGTATATCCCCAATAAATAAATAAAACCCACAATATAAATGCAGACTTACCTTTTTACTTTTTCTTATTGAGATAGACTAGCTCCTTACTTGGAATTGTTGACTGGTGGAATTTTGTCTTTCTTTAAACAGTTACACAAAAGAGACTATGGAAAAACATAATGGTAAGGATTGATTTAATCAGGGTTGCAGTCACGTGCTGGAACTATCAATGTATCATTTCATGGAAAGGCATTCTTTTAGGTTTAAGAGTGTTACCTTTTTATTCAACTATGGAAGCAAAAGTTTAATTTTTAGATATCTGTGATAATCAATATAACTTGTACTTCAGTTGGTATATTACCTATGAAGGTAATATCTGAAATTTTTTCATTGGCAGAGAGAAATTATGCATTAAAATTGAAATTTAGGAAGATATATTGCTAAGTTGATCATTCAAGCATTCAGGTAAATTATGGGAACGACAGGTGCTGCCTGGGAGAAAATGTGGTTATCAAAAGCAGTTTGTTTTACCAGACAAGGAATGGAAAGCTAATGAATTCAGATAGACAGGAAAAAGTAAATGCACACCGTGGAAAAGTGAAACTGAGTTAACAAGTTAAACATTTAAAAGATGCATACAAATGTTGTCGGATTAGATACATTTCAGGATAATTAAAAGTCTCCAAATTAATATAAATGTCGAGTTTATGGTACTAAAGGAATGGAAAATGGCAAACAATATAGGAAATATAAAATTATTACATGAGGTATGAAATGACATTAGCAGGCATTATGATCTAAAAGCACATGACTTCTTTCAAGTTTAAATGATTCATCTGTGAATGAATACATTTTGAGAAGTGTGGTGGGTATAAAACTGGCGATGATAGAAAAAAATGATATTTTTTGTTAAGAATTGTGCAGAATACTTGAGTTATCAAGGATATACACAGAGGAAAACATGGGATTCCAGTAGATATCCAGGAGATATGAGAAATTATTCAGTCATACAAAAACAGATACATTACAGTTCAATTAGTGTTTACTTTAGAAATAGCATAGTCAATTTAAACAGTCCAATCCTTCACATTCAAATCAGTCAATATCTCTAAATACCATAATAATATTACAATTCTGTCTTTATCTTACATATCAGACATATTTACAGCTTACAAATATATCCCAGCGACCAGTTAGGTCTCACAGAGTCAGCCTTCTACAGGTCCTGTCAACTACACAATGTTGCTTGTCGGGACGTATGGGAAGAGCCTTCTCTGTGGTGGCCCCGGCTCTCTGGAATCAGCTCCCCCCAGAGATTTGTATTGCCCCCCTCCTTGCCTTTTGTAAGAGTCTAAAGACTCACCTATGCCACCAAGCTTGGGAACACTGTATTCTATCCCCGTGGCCGATAAATGTATAGTGAGTTTGATGATTGAATGATTATATATGTATTTTAATTCGTTCTTTAGTTTTTAATTGTAATTTTTAATTTTTAATTATTTGGATTTTGATATATACAGTATTGTCTCTTTCATATGTTGCAAGCTGACCAAGTCCTCAGAGAGGGGCAGCATATAAATCCAATAAACTTAAACTTAAGTCTATAAAGTCAGATTTTTATAGTATATATAATCAGAGTTTTCCATGCACAAAACACAAAGTTCATTTGTGAGACTAAAAGAACTCTTTGTAGAAAACCATGGAGAGTTTTGGGCAATCAATGCCAATGATGGATGGACTCAGCACAAGAAAGCTTCCTAAGCTCCTCTTTTAAATGCCCTATGGGAATACTTGACTGTAATTGTAACTAAAAAAGTTAAAGCTTTCCTTTTAGGAAAAAGGCATTGTCAAAGCATTTCTTTGCTGTTTCCAGAAAAATACCATGGCTCATACAGTTAAAGGTTAGGCTTATGGTTAGGACTAGGGTGAGTTGAACCTTATTTGAAGGAGTCATTAGTGGGTATTATTATTTGTTGTGGTTGGCTCTGGCCCAGCTCCTGCCCCAGGGAATGTGGAGGTGGATGCAGGGGAAACTTCAACATGTCATAGGCCTGTGTTATTGCTGACAGAGTCAGTTCAGAGTTTAGTTTCCTTGGACGAAGAAGAAGGTGGGAGTGACTTGGAAGAGGGGGGCTTGGCACACAGCCCAAGCAGTCAATCTTCATTATCTTCCATTGATTTGGATGAAGACGTCTTGGACCCATGCAAGCGCAGAATTATATGTAGAAGAGACCAAGTAAGGACATATTACAGGAGATAAGAGAGGCCACCTGTGTTTGGGTAGGGCTCCAGTAATTAGGGCTGCTGCTATAAATAGCAGCGTGTGGGTTTGGCCATTGTGGAAGAGTATCTGATCGCAGTTCTTCAGGAATCGTGTGTTGCTGTTTTCTGGACTTTGTTTGTTGATTTTTCACACCTTTGAAACCAAAGCAGAGCAATGTATGTGTGTCTCACTTTGTTGGAAGAAGAAGGAGTGTGAAGTTTCTTCACAGCTGCTAGCTAAGTACTTAATGACTGCTTAAGGGAAATTGTACAGACTACCCAGTTGTTTTGGGAAGAGTGCTCTTTGCAATAAAAAAAGAGTGCTTAGTTTATTTTGAATTTTGTGATAAAGAACATTGTTTTGAATTTTCAAACGTGTGTGTGTCTGAAATTTGTACCATTGAATTTTCAGGAGGCTCCTACCAGAGAGCCCGCCAGAACAATTATTAAAAGTGATGCAATGATAATATCCTTGCAGCATAGCTTTAGACTGTGACATTAAGGCTAATTTTTCTCTACAAGATATTTTGTTGTGTTTATTGCAAATAGAGGTAGTCCTCAGTTTGGGATGACAAAAGTTCTATTAGTACATAAAAGAGTTGTTAAGTGAATTTTTTTTGTCACAGTTAATAAGTGACTCACTGCAGTTATTAAACCCAGCTGATAAGTGAATCTGACTTCTCCATTAACTTTGCTTGTCAGAAGGTAACAAAAGTTAATTACATGATCTTGGACCCATAAATACATGCCAGCTGTCAAGGGTCCAAATTTTAATCACATGACCATGAGATGCTGCAATGGTCATAAATGTGAAAAACAGTCATAGGTGATTTTTTAAAGTGCTGTTGTAACTTCAAATAGCCATTAAATAACAATAGCACAATACCACTTCACAGTGCTTTTACAGCTTTATAGTGCTCTCTAAGTGATTTACAGAGTCAGTCTGTTGCCCCCCCTAACAATCTGGGTTCTCATTTTACCAACCTTGGAAGGATAGAACGCTGAGTCAATCTTGAATTGGTGAGAATTGAATTCCTGACACTTGGCAGAATTAACCTGAAACACTGCATTCTAACTACTGTGCCAATGATTGTAAGTCAAGGACTACCTCTATTTGAAATAGCACAAAAAGTAATATTTCCATAGAAGGGTTTAATTCAATTCTTCAACTTGTTGAAATAACCTGTGAATGAATTATGGAACACATTAATGAAATTCCCCATCACGGAAAAGGCAAACTATGTCCCTGATCAAAGGTAATGATATGAATTATTTGACTGGGGATAATATTAATAAATTGCTATATATAGATATAATTTTCACGGGTACAAACTTTGCGAATAGTCTATACCATGGTTTTTCAAAAAATATTAATTAAAAAAATACTTCGTGGTTTTTTTTCCTATACCACGGTTTTTCCCACCCGATGATGTCATACGTCATCGCCAAACTAATAATTTTTGCAAATAAATAACAAAAAAATAATTATTGGTAATAAACAATTATGTTTATAAATATCAGGACCACTAAGTGTCTTATTCAATGGTAAGTACCAGTAATATTGGTGAGTAAATGGTTGTTAAGGGAATGGGAAATTGTAATTTAGGGGTTTAAAGTGTTAAGGGGTGGCTTGTGATATTGTCCATAACAAAAATGGTGTATTTACTTCCGCATTTCTACTTCGCGGAAATTTGACTTTCGCGGGCGGTCTCAGAATGCATCCCCCGCGAAAATCGAGGGAACGCTGTATTAGAAATCTTAATTGACCCAGGGAATTCCTCATATATGAGTTGGTATGTATATACACTGCTCAAAAATATAAAGGGAACACTTAAACAACACAATATAACTCTAAGTAAATCATACTTCTGTGAAATCAAACTGTCCACTTATGAAGCAATACTGATAATCAATTTCACATACTGTTGTGCACATTCAACTTTGTACAAAGCAAGTATTCAATGAGAATATTTCATTCATTCAGATCTAGGATATGTTATTTGAGCGTTTCCTTTATTTTATTGAGCAGTATACATGGATGCCATATGTCAGTTAGAAATGAATGCAGTTGCTGAGCTAACAGATCTTTTATTGCATTAGGACCATGTTTTCTCCCCTCCAATGAGAGGAATTGTTTCCCTTCCATTCTCTAATAATTGCAAAGGTTCTCTTCATATAACCTTTTCTTTACAATTTTCTGAAACAGAAAAACCGTAATACTGGACTTTTTAATATATATTTACTTTTAGCAGAGATAGATGTTATTATTGTTGTTGTTGGTTGCAAAGTCAGTAAGATATTTAAACTCAATTTGCCATTTGTATCCATTAATCAAGTGTTTTCCAAGGACCTTGGGTAGGCAAGTGTTAAAGCTATGGCCACAGGATGTCAGCTGCTCCAAATAACATTTCCTTTTACAATTGACTGTCAAAGCAATAGTGTTCAAGTGTGACTCCAGATGTTTTGGTATTGCACCCAAGGCACCTATTACTTTGCTTTTTTTCCTACTTATTTGAATTTTTTATTTTCTCTAATTCTTTCTACTATTATTATTTCTACTATTCTTTCTACTATTATTATTACCTTATGTGTTTTGGTACCTATTCTTTAAAGGTTTTCCTTATATCAAAACCTTTTATTATAGCAGACATCTTTTTTCCCTCTCCAGCTGCACAGAAAGCAGTGTATTTTTGTAAAAAAACAACAACAACAACAACAACAGGTTTTCATTCCTCCCAACCTACTCTACTTCCCGGCCAGTTAAAGCACTTTATATGGCTGGTGAGCTACAGAGGCATCTAAGCAGTCACTTGAGCTGAATTAAGCTTGATGCTCAACCCTGGGAATTGAGCAGTGCGCATGTTAACAGGCAACCCTCCTTTCTGTTTTGATGTTTTGGTGGTATCGTGATTGCTACCACTTTCTTGCAGCCAAAACATACATTTGTCATTACTCTTTGAGCCTGGGAAGACTAATCGAAATAAATCAGCCATGACTACTCAGGACCAATTGCGACAGTGAGTCTGGACTAATGGAATGTCATAATTAGTTGCTTTTCCAGAGGTGTCCGCCTGAGTGTACATGCACACAGACTGGTCTGCTGCAACTTGCCTAAGTAAGAATTTGCACGCAAACGAGTGCTATTTAATCCACCTCCGTGTCAAGTCCTTCCACAGCTTTAAATATTAAAGAAGCCGCGAGTCTCCAGTGGATTCCAGTCAGTGGTTAGATTCAGATTTTATTATCAGCAATAGGTCTATGACAAGCCTGAACTGTCCTCTCAGATTAGTAATGCCTCACTAAGCCTCTGCTCCATTTACCCTTCCTCCTCCTGCAGCGACTGCAAATGGAAGAGATCTTTAGCATGCTTTGACTTGCTCTTTAAACCTACTGCTGCTCTAGGCAAGGTATCCAAGTGTCTGTCTTCATACTGTACAATACCTACAGATGCTGTAAGATCTGAAAATTTGTATTTTGAATGGGTGACACTTAGAAATATCGAAACATAGAAGACTGACGGCAGAAAAAGACCTCATGGTCCATCTAGTCTGCCCTTACACTATTTCCTGTATTTTATCTTACAATGGATATATGTTTATCCCAGGCATGTTTAAAATTCAGTTACTGTGGATTTACCAACCACGTCTGCTGGAAGTTTATTCCAAGGATCTACTACTCTTTCAGTGAAATAATATTTTCTCACGTTGCTTTTGATCTTTCCCCCAAGTAACTTCAGATTGTGTCCCCTTGTTCTTGTGTTCACTTTCCTATTAAAAATACTTCCCTCCTGAACCTTATTTAACCCTTTAACATATTTAAATGTTTCGATCATGTCCCCCCTATTCCTTCTGTCCTCCAGACTATACAGATTGACTTCACTTGTATGGAAATGAGTAAAAAGCTGCTAGAGTGTCAGGATTTTTGTCACTGCTTCTGCTTTTAAAATAATAGATTTTTGTTTTTTTCATTATCAGTGAAAAAAACTGAATTGATATGAATATAACCATAATTTTCACACTGGAAAAAAGAAGGTTTTTTTTTTTTAATATGATCTTTGCCTATTTGGAAATTTATTGGCTATCTTGGACAAAACCTCCCAGGTACAATGATCTTCAGAATTAAAAAGAAAAAAAAGCCGGGGTTCGGAATTTTTTTGCCTCTTCTTATGAACTTTTTTTGGCTTACGAACACACCGCAGATCGCAAAATGGCAGTCTGCTGGGCGCCGCTGCCCGGCTGTCACCTTTTAAAACAGCTGGGGGTCTTCTCGGCATTCTCCTGAACCCAAACCCAAACTTTTCGGGTTCAGGTTTGGGAGGCCACCGAGAAGCACCGCCGCCCGGCTGTCACCTTCTGAAACAGCCGGGGAACTTCTCGGCGTTCTCCCACCTTCTTTTTTCCGGAGGCCACCGAGAAGCGCCCGGCTGTTTCAGAAGGTTTCGTCAAAGCTCCGCCTATGGAATTCCCTATTGGGATTCCCCACCTTCTTTCTACCCTCCAGATTGGCCGAAAACGCCGCTGCCGATTGCAAAAAGGGGGCTCCGCCAAGTGGCGGCGCCCAGCTGTAACCTTCTGAAACAGCCGGACGTTTCTCGGCGGCCTCCGGAACCTGAACCCAAACTTCCGGGTTCGGCGTTTGGGAGAACGCCGAGAAGCCCTCCGGCTGTTTCAGAGGTTAAAAGCTGGGCGGCGGCACTCAGCGTAGTGCCATTTTGCGATTTTTTTCTTTTTTCACAGATTAATCGCTTTTACATTGTTTCCTATGGGAAACAATGTTTCGTCTTACGAACGTTTCGCCTTATGAACCTACTTCCGGAACCAATTAGGTTCGTAAGATGAGGTTTTACTGTACTAAAAATAGCAATGTCCATTTGTTGGTTTAGAATAAAGTTTTAAAAAGACATTGCTCAGTAGTAAAGAGAACATGCATTCTAATCCAAGCATTTCTAAATTCCAATTCCTTTCAACTTCAATTATCATGGTTCATGCTCTTTAGGATTATAAGAGGCCAAGGATTGCTTTCTTTGGATCAGATGAATATGATGCAGCAACCACACACACTTTATTTTCTACAATGTAAAGTTATTTCAAGGGGGGGAAAAGCACATTTGATCAATTTAAATTATGTCACAAATATTAGGATTACAAACATCCAGATTTTTTTTTCAATTCAATGACTTTTGATTTTTCTATAACATTTCATTAAAATACTAGAGGCTGGTATTTTTTCTATTTCTGAAAATATTAATGCTGGAATATGTATATTTTAGAAAGGGACAGTTAAACAATGTTGTTCAAAAGGCTAGGAACTACTCCTTTGGTTATGAAAAATAGGTACCACATTTTGAACATTTTTCTTAGAAATCCTAGCATACCTGCATGTTTACTGACATATTTACGTTTGTCTAGTGAAATATGTGATTAAAATTCAGGAAACTTTCAAGTAAATTCTTGGCTTATTAGTAACCAATATTTTATTTGCATTACTAGTATTAAATGTTTCATTCATTAGTATGATGGAATCAAGCAAACAACTGTAGTAAACTTATGATATATGCATAAGCTAATAGAACTTATTTCATAGAGCTAATATTGTAGTGTAGCAGCAACAATGGAAGTAGGAGGATCTTTGAGACTGCTGCTGAAAAACTGAAAAACTGGTTAATTAATTAAATCAATAAATCTATCAGGAAGGCAGGGTTTTTCAATATATTAATTACATGAGAAATGCTGGCTACTTCGAGTTTTCACAAAGACTGCATAATACTCTTTAGAGAAGAATATGATTAGCCCAAAAAAATATTTTAACATTGCTGGTCATAAAACATTAGAGAAGCCTACAACCATATTTTGCACTGTAGAAGAATAAATCTATATTGTACAGTAATAGAATGGATATGTGTCTGATATTTAGCCGTTTAAAGTATTCCTATGGCAGGAGGCTACTTTATTTGGTAATACTACTTTTCTTTTTCATGTGACAGATTTATCAGAAATTGTAAATGCTATAAAATCATGTTAAACAGAGAGACAAGGATAAATTTACATCAAAAGCACAGTAATCTGCTTAATAGTGAATGAAGCCACTGGTTGATCAACCTGTATTTTTGACACTGGATTGTAGAGGTTTTATGAGACTGAAACTGGTACTTTCGTAGCATCATCTGCATATCCACAAATGTTGGAACCTTAGTATATACCTTTCTTTGCATTGCTTATGTGAAAAACTATTTTATATATTGAACTAGAAGTTCAAGAACATTACCTCACCCAAAATATATTGTTAGTATTTCTTCTAATGTCCACCTGTTAGGACTGATGCCTAATGAGCAAATAATTATGTTCATGTGGTAGCAATTATCTCTTTGTAATTATTAATGTTGTAATTAGGATATTCAGAATATGTAGCTAGGAAGAGTAGAATGATAATACAGCCATAGTTCAACATAATTTTGCTTTAAGAGGAAAAATTCTATCTTCAACTATTTATTTAAAAACCGCATAATAGTTTTTTAAACCCAAAGACTGAAATATTTACTGTCTTTACAGAGCTATTTTCTCATTGAACACTTATGTTATATACTCACTGTATATATTTATTTGTCAAACAATTATAGGGTGATAATTTGTACAAATTAAACATTAGATAAGTAATGATAAAAAGTAACAAAAGAAGACAATAGGACTGGGATGGTAGGCACAATGGTGCGCTTATGCAGGCCCCTTACAGACCTCTTAGAAAGGGGGAGAGGTCAATTGTAGATAGTCTAAGGTTAAAGGTTTTGGGATTAGGAGTAGAAACCACAGAATCAGGTAGTGCATTCCAGGCGTTGATTACTGTTAAATCCTTACTGGATGAAGGACTGCAATCAATGGGTAAGAACAATTCTTTATTGAACAAGAGGTAACGGGTTACAGAACAGAAACCAGACAAAACATGGCCGTGCCTGGCAGCTATATATATGTCGGGCTGCCAGGCTGAGCCAACCAATCACCTTGCAGTATTTTCCCGCCCAAGGAATGTGGGGCGGGTACAAGGCCCAACAAGACACAACAATTACTCTGTTGCTGAAGTCATATCTTTTGCAGTCAAGTTTGTAGCAGTTGACATTTAGTTTAAATCGATTTCGTGCTCGTGTGTTGTTGCGGTTGAAGGTGAAGTAGTCGTTTGGTGAAAGAGGCTTTCGTCCCCTTCCCAGCTCCATTTGGGTAAAGAGGCTTTTGTCCCCTTCCAGCTCCATTTGGGGATGGGAGGCTTTCCCCCACTCCCACCGCCGCTGTTTTGGCATGTGAAGCCCAAACGGGGAGTTGTGCATAAATTGCATAGTTGGTCACATACACATGTGCAGGGGGATGGACTCACACACCTGTAACAGTGCTTATGGGCACAATTTTGGCACCCGAAGGAGAAATGGTTCACTATCACTGTTCTAGAATGAAGGCGATGACAAACCATGACAAAAAAATGTTGCCAAGAAACCAGGAGTAGACACTGACTGAAAGATATATATATATACAGAGGCAAGTTGGATTGTATATAACCTTCCAGCTTTTGATTGATTATTTGATATCAAGCTATTGTCAATTCTTAGCAACCACATAGATAGATTTTCTCCACTAAATCTTCCAATTTGGAGGGGCATAATTCTGGAGAAACTGAGATCTGTGATTTAATTGAAAATGATAAAATGCTCTGATCTTTTAAAAAGCAATCCATAAACATCTCTGTCTGTGCTGACATGCAAGTTTAAATTGATGTGATTAAAATTTTATCTTATTAAATAATTTTGGATGTATATAACAAATCCATGAACATTCCAGTAAATTAATATTTTAAATGAAAAATGCACAAATGTATTTTATTCTTTAAAAACCCCCACAAAAATACTGAAAAAGCTGAATGTCCACTCCATTTGATCTTAACAATAAAGATGTAAATTGCAAAGGTGTAAATTGAATTTAGGTGTGAATTGCAAAGGCAGGAAAAAAAATCATTAACCAAGATAGAACATATTCTTTTGGCTATTATTGCTAAACACACCTTCCAATAGACTTTTAAAAAAACAATTTAAAAAATGAAGAAACATAAGGTAGCATATTTGGAAAGCATTACATATGTCAGGATACCATTTGTTCCTTTAAACATGCAATTGCACCAAGAAAATTCATAAATCATATATTTTGCTATGTTTTTCTCCTATGCAGCTGGCATGGTTTTAAGAACCATACAAAAGCTCTGCAGCAGATATGAGAGCAAGAACTATCCCTTTCTTTAATTTAGTTTCTATTGTCTGAACTTTATATTAGCGCACGCACACACACACACACACACACACACACACACACTTTTTCTTCTTATGGTAGACGTCTACATGAGAGAAGTAAGCAGTGAGGTACCATAAGGCTCCATCTTAGGCCCAGTACTCTTCAATATCTTCATAAATTATTTAGATGAGGAAATAGAAAGGGAACTAACAGACTCAAACTCAACCCTGATAAGATGGAATGGCTGTGGGTTTTGCCTCCCAAGGACAACTCCATCTGTCCGTTCATTACCCTGGGGGGGATTATTGACCCCCTCAGAGAGGGTCCACAACTTGGTTGTCCTCCTCGATCCACAGCTCACATTAGATAAACATCTTTCAGCTGTGGCAATGGGGGGCGTTTGCCCAGGTTCGTTTGGTGCACCAGTTGCGGCCCTATCTGGACCGGGAGTCACTGCTCACAGTCACTCATGTCCCCATCACCTCGAGGTTCGACTATTGTAATGCTCTCTACATGGGGCTACCTTTGAAAAGTGTTCGGGAACTTCAGATCGTGCAGAATGCAGCTGCAAGAGCAATCATGGGCTTCCCTAGGTATGCCCATGTTACACCAACACTCCGCAGTCTGCATTGGTTGCCGATCAGTTTCCGGTCACAATTCAAAGTGTTGGTTATGACCTATAAAGCCCTTCATGGCATCGGACCAGGATATCTGCGAGACCACCTTCTGCCGCATGAATCCGAGCAGCCGGTTAGGTCCCACAGAGTTGGTCTTCTCTGGGTCCCGTCGACTAAACAATGTCATCTGGCGGGACCCAGGGGAAGAGCCTTCTTTGTGGTGGCTCCAACCCTCTGGAATCAGCTCCCCTCAGAGATTAGGACTGCCCCCACCCTCCTTGCCTTTCGTAAACTCCTTAAAACCCACCTCTGTCGTCAGGCTTGGGGAAACTGAGGCATCCCCCCCTTGCCTATGTAATTTTGTGCATGATATGACTGTGTGTATGTATTTTATCTATTGGGTTTTTTTTTAAAGACTTTGTAATGTAAAACTGTTATTTTAGATTTTAATTATTAGATTTGTTACCATGTATTGTTTTTATCACTGTTGTGAGCCGCCCCGAATCTATGGAGAATCTACGGAGAGGGGCGGCATACAAATCTAATAAATAAATTAATAATAATAATAATAATAATAATAATAATAATAATAATGTTACCAAATTTGCGGATGATGCTAAGCTGTCAGGAATAGACAACACCCCAGATCAGTGATGGTGAACTTTTTTCACGTGCCAAAATTGTGTGCTTATGCATGAGTGCCCAAACATATAATGAAATGCTCTTCCCATATGTCCAGCCTCCTGCACCTGAGCGCATGAACCCCCTGTTTTGGCCTTATATACCAAAACAGCAGTGGGAGAGGTGAAAAGCATCCCATCTCCAAACAGAACTGGGTGGAAGGAAAAGCCTCTTTGCTCAAATGGAGTCAGGAGGGGATAAAAGCCTTGCATGCCCAAACAGCACTGTGGTAGAATTGACAGAGATCTGGGAAGGCACAGGCCACAGAAAGAGAGGAGAAAGCATGAGCTTGTTTGACCCAAAAATCAGCTGGCTGGTGAGTGGCGCCTGCACATGCCCAGTGAAGCTGAGCTGGTGAACAACTTAGATGCCTGCAGAGAGGGCTCCGCGTGACACTTGTGGCACGTGTACCATAGAATCACCCTCACGACCCTAGAAGATAGGCTCAAGATCCTAGGCCCTATCTAAGAAAATAAAATTAAATATAGAGAAATGTGAAGTCTTACACTTAGGTAAGAAAAATCAAAAGAACACATATAGATTGGGCGAAACCAGGCTTAACAGCAGCAACTGTAAGATGGATCTTGGAGCTTAGGGCACAGCCAACTAAATATGAATTAATAGTGTGCGGTGGCAGCCAAAAAAGCCAATGCAATTTACAGAGGGATACAATCTAGATCAAAACACCATTCTGTAAAGCCCTAGAATACTGCATCCAGTTTTGGTCACCACACTATTAAAAACATGTTGAAACTCTAGAAAACGTGCAGAGAAAAGCAATCAAGATGATTAGGGGACTGGAGGCTAAAACATACAACGAATGGTTGAAGGAACTTGACATGGCTAGTCTAGGACCAGGGAAGTCTAGGACCAGGGGAGACAGAGAAGAGAGAGTCAAGCTATTTTCTAAAACATCAAGGCCAGACAAGGAATAATGGATGGAAACTGATTAAGGAGAGATTCAACCTAGAAATAAGAGGAAATTTCAACCAATGGAACAGCTTTCTTCAGAAGTTGTGAGAACTTCACCATTGGAAACTTTCCAAAAGGGATTGAACGGCCATTTGTCAGCAATGATGTAGGGCAGTGATGTCACGGGTGACATGTCACAGGTGCTACAAGTGGCACGTGGAGCCATATCTGCTGGCATGTGAGCCGTTGCCCTACCTCAGCTTCAATGTGCATGTGTGCGCCTGCCAGCTGATTTTTGGCTCATGCAGAGGCTCTGGGAGGGCATTTTTGGCTTTCAGAGAACCTCCTGGGGTGCCACAGGTGGCACGTGGAGCCGTATCTGCTAGCATGTGAGCCGTTGTCTTAGCTCAGCTCCAACGTGCATTTGTGTGCCGGCCAGCTGATTTTTGGCTCATAAAGAGGCTCCGGGAGGGTATCTTTTGGCTTCCAGAGAACCTCATGGGGAGGGCATTTTTACTTTCCCCCAGCTCCAGGGAAGCCTTTGGAGCCTGGGAGGGTGAAACACAAGCCTACTAGGCCCACTAGAAGTTGGAAACAGCCATTTCTGGTCTCCAGAAGGTCTCCAAGGGGCAGGGAAAGCTGCTTTCATCCTCCCCAGGCATTGAATTATGGGTATGGGCACTCACACATGCACAATCACATGCATGCATGGTATTTTGGCACCCAATGAAAAAAAGATTCGCCATCATTGATGTAGGGTCTTCTGCTTGGGTGAGGGGATTGGACTAGATGACCTACAGGATTCCTTCCAAATCTGTTAACCTATTAATCTTCCTCAATCCTGAGTTCTCTACCAAAGGCCCAGAAATTTCTATGAAATATCTTAACTGAAATATCCTAACACTGTATTAATCTTGACATAGACTCCTGATATTGTTCCTGGAATCTGTTGGGATTACTTTTTTAGTTTAGGATTCACAGCTTCAAGTGCTCCAAATATCACTGGAACCACTTTAACATTTACTTTCTGTTGAGTTCCAATACTTTCCACATCCTTTCCACATCCTCTCCAGTTTCAGCCTCTGGTACTCCTACAGCTGCTTATACACTTTCTTCCTAATATTGTTGTCACTTCACACTGCTTCATCTATCATCCCTACTATTTTCTGCCTTTGTTTATTAATACACTGCTCAAAATAATAAAGGAAACACTCAAATGACACATCCTAGATCTGAATAAATGAAATATTGTCATTGAATACTTTGTTATGTACAGAGTTGAATGTGCTGACAACAAAATGGACAGTTTGATTTCACAGAAGTTTGATTTACTTGGAGTTATATGTTGTTGTTTAAGTGTTCCCTTTATTTTTTTGAGCGGTATATGCACAGATGGTGGGTTTAGCGGTCGTCCGAAATTGTACTGGGCTTGGAAGATACGGCGTGGTGCTTGGCGCCAGTTCCACATTGGCAACCTCATGAGACATTGTGAGGTTGCCATTGCTGGCTGCATGCCTCCGCGCGCAGCATTTTTTGCTGCCGGAGGCATGCCAGGCGAGCCCTATATGTATGGCTGCACCTGCGGCAATCCTCCTTGTGCCCCAGGCCAATGATGAAGCAGACAACCTACCGCCCCCCTTATCTTACAGTATGCCCTGATGGGGTGGGCCTCGGAGGCTGAATAGGAATTTTTGGGGGTTTCAGTCCTTTAGTTGTGACCATTTATTCACCTATTCCACACTGGGGAGTTAGGAAGGATTGGCTTTCCCTTTGGTCACTGGGGTTGGCAGGTTAGGGGCGGAAATGGGCAGCAGTAGCAACTGGTGTTCTCCTTTAGGGCATCTCTTGAAAGATGATGGGCTGCCTCTCGCCAGGAACTATAGGCTCGCATGGCCTCAGTGATTGGAGAGGGGGTACCTTTGGGACTCACCTAACCCAATTACCTGAAAGGGATTGGATGGTGAGATACTCCCACATGCTTTAAGGGCTTGGCCAGGAACCAGGTGAAGGTAGCTACCTTCACCTTGTTGAGCAAGGAGCTATGCCCATGATTGCCCAGGAAGATTATCGTGAATTATTTCTGCCCCAAATTTTCTAGTGGCCTCTGCAGGTCCTGGTTATTTGGTCAATAATCAGTTAAAGTTCTTTTAACATTAATAAAGTGACCCAATTTTAAATCCAGCTCTTGGTGTCCATGTCTTATTCCTCATCTGGTGCAAATGATGTCTAGTTGATTGCCCAGTACTTGCTTGTCTATCTTGAAGTCCCACAGAATCTTAGGCCTTTTATTTTTCATGATTTTCTGAGGAATCTCCCATCTGAACCTGGGAGGTTCTTACCCATGCACTACAGATGTTCCTATACAAAATGCCAGCTCCTTGGTTGTTCTGTTCAGCCTACGTGTCTCCTGTCTGCATCTTACACTCTGTTACTATGCATTGAACTTTATCTGAGACCTCTCTGCATAATCTGTAATTTGGCTTCTGCCTACTGGGGTAGATTTTCTATTTCTGTGGATCTAATGCTTAGTGCCTTATATGGATCTGGTGCTGCTATTATCGACCGTGCTCAGTGCTGTATATTAGTCCATCCTTTTTATGCTACTGGTAGGATTTCTCAGTGTCTACCATCTCAGCTACATCCTATGCAGGGTCTTTTTCTGTCATTACACTTCCTCTGTATAATCATCCTTTAGGTCTATTGCTCAGGAGATCATCCTTGGCTTCCATATTACTGATAAACTCCTAGATGATTTGGGCTTTATCCAAAACAGTGGCTTTGATACTTAGCAGACCCAGCCTGCCTTCTTTATAGGTGGTTCACATCTTTGAATGTTGGACTTGGAAGGGAAATCTCCATAACTGTAAGGAGCTTCTGAGTCTTTAGAATAGAATAGAATAGAATAGAATTTTATTGGCCAAGTGTGATTGGACACACAAGGAATTTGTCTTGGTGCATATGCTCTCAGAGTACATAAAATAAAATATACATCGTAAGCCTCCATATCCTCCTTTGACCAGCTCACTATACTGACAGAGTCCCTGATGACTGCAGGAGCATACTGTGCATTTTGATGTGTGGATATTGTTCTTTAATTTAATTTATTAGATTTGTATGCCGCCCCTCTCCCGAGACTCGGAGCGGCTCACAACATTCTTCCCATTAAGCTGACTCTTCAGAGCTATCTTATCCTTTGGAAGTTGCTGATTTCCTTGCCTTCTCCTCATGGTTCCCATGTGACTGTGGGATACCAAAGTACTTCACTTGTTTTACGCCTTCAGTCTTAAGTATCTGCCCACTCTTGGCTATCATTCTATCACACTTCTAAATGTCATCCAAATATCCTTCCTGTAGTTCCATATCAGGTGGATCATTCATTCATTCATTCATTCATTCATTCATTCATTCATTCATTCATTCATTCATTGTTAGAGTTGGAAGGGACCATGCAGGTCATCAAGTCCAACCCCCTGCCTAAGAAGGAACCCTATAGCATTCTAGCCAAATGGCAGTCCAATTTCCTCTTAAAAATGTCCAGAGTATTGGAGTATTACATATTGCTGATAGTTGGGTTGTAAAGTGGTTATCCATTGTATCTGTTTGGTTTGGTGGCCTGTAGTATACTCCAATTGTAACATTGCCTTTTTTTTTCTTTTATGTTAACCCATATGATTTCTAGGGGGTTATCTTCTTTGGATTGATACAGCTCAGTGGCGGTGTAGTGATCTTTTATGTATAGTGCAACTCCACCTCACTTCTTGTTTGACCTGTTTTTCTTGAAGAGATTGTAGCCCTTTATCTGTGTGTTCCAGTCGTGTGATTCATCCCACCATGTTTCTGTAATACCAATTAGATCGTATTGGCCCTCATGTATTAGTAATTCTAGTTCATCTTGTTTGTTCCCCAGGCTTTGTGAATTAGTGTACAGGCATTTTAGGTGTTTGTGTCTGATTCTGGGTGGACATTTTTTTATCCTCTGGTTTATTTGTGGGCTTAACTTGTACCCCTTTCTTGTTTTGTTCATTATTCAGTCTCTTACTTTGGTCAACCACCCCTCTCAGTTCTAGTTTAAAGCCCTCCTGATAAGTTGGGCTAGTCGATTTCCAAGGAGGTTCTTTCCATCTCTGGTAAGGTGTAGCCCGTCTCTTGCTAGGAGCCCTTCTTGAAGGTATTGTAGACCGTGGTCAAGGAATCCAAAGTTATTTTGGCGACACCATCTCTTTAGCCAGAGGTTTATTTGTGGGATTTTGCGTTCTCTGACAGGATGTTGTCCTCTTGTGGGTAGAATAGAGGAGAAGACAACCTGTGCCCCTATCTTTTTGACTGTATTGCCCAAGTAGTCATAGTCTTTTGTAATTTGATTCATGTCTTTCCTTGTGTCATTTGTTCCTGCATGGATCACCAGTAGGGGGTAATAGTCAGTGGGCTTTAGGATTTTTGTGAGGTTTAGCGCTATGTCAGAGATTTTGGCTCCAGGGATCAGTCAATGTCTTGTTTACTTTTAGTATGCAACTTAATGTTATCTCCGTAGAGGAAAGAACGGATGTTAGTTCCATTCTTGAACTTGGCATCTGTATGTAATTCATGTTTTTACCCAGCTGAGAGGGTTCAAGCCTATTAACAACAACAGTGAGTACATCCTATGCTGCAATTGATGGCCATTTGTGTGGCATCTTCCAAAATGATCCATTTTTCCTGCTGCTGATCTGCATGCATGCATGCATATCCCTAAATGACACTTTCTCACTTTGCAACTTTGATTTACCTGTTGTGGTTTCATTTCATTTGCAAATTAGATGGCATTATTGCTTGAGTTTACTGTTTGTTTTAATAGCATTTAAATGTGGGGTACTTTTATTTGGAACAGCAAGGCTGGCAAATAATTTAAAGTGCCATGCCTGTCTTGCTGAACTCTCCCTGGTTTACTGCATTATTAAATATTGCATAAATTATTCAATGTCCTTATATCAAACAATTTCTTTTCTTTGTGAACAGTGCTATCACAGCAAATGGATATTAGTTTCACCCTCCCTTTTCCTAACATAATGAAATGGCTTATTGGCACTTTTTCTAGCTTCTCTCTTCAAAACTTTAGAAATACTGGAGTGAAGAAAATAGGTAGATAAATATACTTATGTGGATTGCTAAAATACCTCTTCCTACTACAATAACAGCAAATTCCTGAGGTAGCCCAATCTTTTCATGAAATTCATTATCATAGGCTCAGATCAGAAAGTATTTACCTGACGGACTTTCATATTGTTGCTCTGAAAGAACTGAACCACCAAATACCAAATAATCCTTGATGGCACACAGCATGCTAATTCACCCACTGGATCTTCACTAAATCACCTACCAACATGGCAAAGAAGGACACATATCCATTCCATCTTTTTTCTTAAAGAACTGGATCTGCAGATGTTGAGATTAGCATGGATACAACACAATTCTTCAAAATCTTCAGCTTTGATAGCATGCACCCAGATCTGACTGAAGACCTGTGGATATCAGCAAGTGGTGGACTCAAATAGAGACATATAAAATGTCTTTGTTATTCTTGACCTCTCAATGGCCTACAATACTGTCTGGAGAGACGGACTTCTCCTGAAACTAATCAAGTCATAACACCTTGATTGCTTTGTTGAGTTATAGTTATTTCAGATTTTCACGTAATTCAATAGAAGCAGGTATGTTGAATAATAGACTACCATAAGAATCAGAGCTATTCCAGATTCTTTAACTTGTACATCTATGACCTGCCTAAAATGGTTTCTCAGAAATTTATTTATGCCAATGATCAGGGCTGCCACAAAAAAGGAGTGAAGCTATTATCCAAAGCACCTGAGGGTAGGACAAGAAGCCATGTTGTGGAAACTAATCAAGGAGAGAAGCAATGTTGTGTTCCATTTGTTGCCAAGCCTAACATGGACTCCTGGAGATCCAACTTTGTAAAAACTTGAGGCAACATGCCTTTCATCAACAGGAGAGGGTATATAGATGCTTTGCGCACACCGCATTAATTCCTCAAAAGTCAATGCAGAGATGTAGGCCTCATCTTGCTCCTCTTGGAAGAGAACTGGAGGAACTACCTTTGATCTGGCTGGCTGGCTGAAACCCCATTTAAGTTCTTGTCTATGTAGCTCCTCATCTCAGCTAGCTCCTGGGAAGGGGGGAGTTGAGTAATTTTTCAGTTTTAGCAAAAGGATCTCAATTGTGCAATCAGTGGCATGGTAGGGAGACAAGGTGTCACATTTCCATTCACTGAACACCTCTTTGAGATCTTGATACACTTCAGGGAACTCAAGCCTATCCTGGCCTCATCTACCAATTTTTACTCCAATCCCACATTTCTTACATGGGGGTAGATTAGGACCTATCCCCAATCTCAGGTGTTGATAGCTTCTGCCCAACTAGATGGTCACGCTCCACCTAATGAGTCATGCAAGACCCAGTATGACACCCTGTTATCCAGGGAACACCAACAAAATGTATCATTTCTTGATGAGGTCCTATTTCCAGTGTAACCTGCTGGTTTACGTGTGTCACTGGCCGACTCCCTAGCAAGGATCTGTCCATCTGTTCAAAGGACATATTAACAGAACGCAGCCACGAGAGCCATCGTGGGGCTTCCCAGATTCGCCCACGTTTCTACAACACTCCGTTGCCTGCATTGGTATTCTATTCTATTCTATTCTATTCTATTCTATTCTATTCTATTCTATTCTATTCTATTCTATTCTATTCTATTCTATTCTATTCTATTCTATTCTTCCATTCCATTCCATTCCATCCTATCCTATCCTATCATAAAGAAAAATGGTGGGGAATAAACATGCTTGATTTATGCATGTTGATGCTTGTGTAATACTTTTTTCTTTCTTATTCTTGAGCCTCACGGATGCTCTGAATATTGTGTGGTCAGATTTGACACGCTGCTCCGACCAGTTTAAGGAGGTCTGAAGATTTAACAATTCATACTGTAAGTTCATTTTCTTCATCTCTCTCCCCCCCCCCCCCGTGTTCCTTAGCAACAGCTGGGAAATGAGATCAATATAAATTGATATAAGGAACTGAAAAAAATAATAATCCTTAAATGGAAAAGGGGTGGAAGTTGTTTGGTCTTTGAATAATTAATAGAAATAAGGAATAAATGTGTGTGTTTGTTGGATTTCATGTGAAAAACAGCTCTAAATCTACATAGAATAGAGAGTTATATTTTCTTGACAGTTCATAGAATTCTGTATTGCAGAGTTCTGAAAACAGTATGGAATTTTAAAATTCAAACTGGAGGAGAAAAACATCATCATAAATAAAGGATTGAATCAGAATAGGTCTTCTATCTGTACGTTTCTTCACAATCAATAAGACTCCAGTATATATTTTTAAAAATACAAATGTTAAGTATGGCTAATAGTTATCTAATTTAAAAACAAAACCGTCAAACTTTAAAATGCTTCCATACAACCCATGTGAAAGGTCTTACTATTTAAGCGTGCTGCAAAATCCAAAAGTGATGGGAGAAGATGCAGGAAAAAAACAGCTCAATACCAATCCTTAAAGTTAAACAGCAATTCTAATAGAACGACTAACTAGATTAAAAGATTAAATTCTGGGAAAAGAATGACATGATGGGTTAGCTGTCAAGGATGCAGAGGTCATGCTTCCTACTTCATCATTTTTAAAATGGTGCTACCCATGTTTCCCTGAAAATAGGACTCTGTCTTATATTTTTACCACCAAAAAAGGTACCAGGTCTTTTTTGGGGGTGGGGGTGAGTAATATATAAAATAAGACCTAAGACATACTGACAATTATAAATTTGTACATTTCCTTTTAACAGGCATTAATGGCATTTTATAGATTCGTGTACATTTTATCATGTAATTAATTTTTTAATTCATTTAATCTTCTGGTTTTGTGAAACTGTCCGAAATTTTGTCTGCTGAACTTCTGGCATCTAAATATTAACGTATACAGTATGCTAACATTTGTTACATCTAAAGCAGTGCTTAATTGTCTTATAATTAAATATGAGCCAGCAGTGTGCAGCATCTGCCAAAAAAGACAACACAGTTCTAGGTTTCATAGTGGGATAGAAACAAGATCAGGTGACGTATTAATACCACTTTATAATGTCTTGGCAAGGTCATACTTGGAATACTGCATCCAGTTTTGGTCGCCACAATTTAAAAAAGATGTGAAGACTCTAGAAAGAGTGCAGAGATGAGCAACAAAGATGATTAGGCGACTGGAAGCTAAAAACATATGAAGAACCGCTGCAGGAACTGGGTATGTCTAATTTAATGAAAATAAAGACTAGGGGTGATATGATAGCAGTGTTCCAATATCTCAGGGGTTGCCACAAAGAAGAGGGAGTCAAACTAGTCTCCAAAGCACCTGAGAGTCAGTGAAGGCCTGCAAAAAAATGTACTACCACACTGTAGGCGTGGCTTTTTGTAGGTGTGGCTTGCCCGCTATGTGACCAGGTAGGAGTGGCTTGACGATCATGTGACCAGGGGTAGCTTAAAGGTCATGTGACTGGCTTAAAGGTGGCCAACTTGACGTCACTCACGTCAAGGGTTTCGGTTAGGGTTAGGGTGCCTGGCCTCTCCTCGCCTCAAAGAGATACCGTTTCCCTATCTATTTACTATTATTTAACATCCAAAATATACTATTTAATTCTATGAATATATATCACATATGTATACAAACATATTATTATTATTATTATTATTATTATTATTATTATTATTATTATTATTATTTATTAGATTTGTATGCCGCCCCTCTCTGTAGACTCGGGGCGGCTCACAACAATAACAAAGACAATGTAAAAACAAATCTAATAATTTAAAAAATACTAAAAACCCCATTATTAAAAGCAAACATACACACAAACATACCATGTATAAACTGTATAGGCCCGGGGGAGATGTCTCAGTTCCCCCATGCCTGACAGCAGAGATGGGTCTTAAGAACTTTACACACAGGTACACAAAAATATACATTATCTACTATATAAACTGTATGTGTATGTACAAACACACAAACACACACAGCTCTTCTACAATTATACTTATTCAACCTTATTTACTGCAGTAGGAAAAACATACCCAGAGCCGAGAAGGGGAAAAAAAGAAAAAAATTCAAAATATTTCTACCAGTTCTACATACCTGACCAAAATATTTCTACTGGTTCTGTGTACCTGACTGTACCCGTAGGAGCCTGTCACTGCTGAGGATAGAACAAAAAACAATGGGCGGAAACTAAACAAGAAGTTCTTAAAGAACTCAGATCTGTCATTGCTACCCCCCTGACTGATTTGTTTAACCAATCCTTGTTAACAGGAGAAGTTCCTGAGGATTGGAGAATGGCCAGTGTTGTGCCTATTCACAAGAAGGGCAGTAGAGAAGAAGCTGGTAACTACAGGCCAGTTAGCTTGACATCAGTTGTAGTTAAAATGATGGAGACTCTACTCAAAAAGAGGATAAATCAGCACCTAAAAAACAATAACTTATTGGACCCAAATCAGCATGGCTTTACTGAAGGCAAATCATGTCAGACTAATCTCATTGATTTCTTTGACTATGTCACAAAAGTGTTGGATGAAGGTGGTGCCGTGGATATTGCCTATCTGGACTTCAGCAAAGCCTTTGATATGGTTCCACATAAAGAGCTGATAGATAAATTAGTGAAGATTGGACTTAATCCCTGGATAGTTCCATGTATTTGCAGCTGGCTGAAGCATAGACATCAGAGAGTTATTGTTAATGGCGAGTATTCTGAGCAGAGTCAGGTTACAAGCGGTGTGCCACAAGGGTCTGTTCTGGGTCCTATTCTTTTTAATATGTTTGTGAGTGACATAGGGGAAGGTTTGGTAGGGAAAGTTTGCCTATTTGCCGATGACTCTAAAGTGTGCAATAGGGTTGATATTCCTGGAGGGGTCTGTAATATGGTAAATGATTTAGCTTTACTAGATAAATGGTCAAAGCAATGGAAACTGCAGTTTAATGTTTCCAAATGTAAAATAATGCACTTGGGGAAAGGAATCCTCAATCTGAGTATTGTATTGGCAGTTCTGTGTTAGCAAATACTTCAAAAGAAAAGGATTTAGGGGTAATGATTTCTGACAGTCTCAAAATGGGTGAACAGTGCAGTCAGGCGGTAGGGAAAGCAAGTAGGATGCTTGGCTGCATAGCTAGAGGTATAACAAGCAGGAAGAGGGAGATTATGATCCCGCTATATAGAATGCTGGTGAGACCACATTTGGAATACTGTGTTCAGTTCTGGAGACCTCACCTACAAAAAGATATTGACAAAATTGAACAGGTCCAAAGACGGGCTACAAGAATGGTGGAAGGTCTTAAGCATAAAACGTATCAGGAAAGACTTAATGAACTCAATCTGTATAGTCTGGAGGACAGAAGGAAAAGGGGGGACATGATCGAAACATTTAAATATATTAAAGGGTTAAATAAGGTTCAGGAGGGAAGTGTTTTTAATAGGAAAGTGAACACAAGAACAAGGGGACACAATCTGAAGTTTGTTGGGGGAAAGATCAAAAGCAACATGAGAAAATATTATTTTACTGAAAGAGTAGTAGATCCTTGGAACAAACTTCCAGCAGACGTGGTAGATAAATCCACAGTAACTGAATTTAAACATGCCTGGGATAAACATATATCCATCCTAAGATAAAATACAGAAAATAGTATAAGGGCAGACTAGATGGACCATGAGGTCTTTTTCTGCTGTCAGACTTCTATGTTTCTATGTAAGAAGAGAAGCAACTTTGAACTAATGAGAAATTTCTTTATCAGTAGAACAGCTTGCCTCCAGTAGTTGTGAATGCTCCAACACTGGAAGTTTTAAAGGAGAGATTAGATAACCATTTGTCTGAAGTGGCGTATGGTTTCCTGCCTAAGCAGAGTGTTGGACTAGAAGACCTCCAAGGTCCCTTCCAACTTTGTTATTCTGTACTTTTTTCTGTAATAGAGAATGATAAAAGCATATCTTTTAAAATCCAAACTGATCATTGACTCAATCCTAACCAAAAGGGGCTTAGTCCCAATCTGATTCAACCTTGTCTGTAATAAAACTGACTCCCTTCCTCACCTAATTCACATGGTTGTGCAAATAATTCAGCGGTGGATTGTAGAACCACTCTGATGTTCATGACGGAAATGCTTTAAACAGACCTGCTCCAGACAAGCTATCTATATGATTTCAGTTTCCTCCCCAATAAAACACCAATGGTTTCTTCCCCAATAACACACCAATGGTGATAAGAGAAAAGTAGACATGAGTGAGGTGAATAAAACCTTCCAAGCTTGTTCACAGCAAGTCATACCATGTATTGCGCCGGAAGCGGAGTGAAAACGCAGACACAGAGCTGGATTTTAATTGGGTCACTTTTATTAAATAAATATAACTATATTTAATTAAACAACCATTTAATTAAACAACCAAAACTGGGACCTGCAGAGGTTAACTAAGAATTTTGGGGCGGAAATGATGTCAATAAAATTAAGAGGCCAGGCAATTCCCGCTGGGCTGATGGTTATGGTGGCAGGGAGAGGCAGCGACTTGTTGCCTCTTTGGGCCGGGGAGGAAAAATGC
This sequence comes from Erythrolamprus reginae, assembly GCF_031021105.1. Lineage (NCBI taxonomy): Eukaryota > Metazoa > Chordata > Lepidosauria > Squamata > Dipsadidae > Erythrolamprus > Erythrolamprus reginae. The sequence goes on from NC_091953.1 coordinate 42,192,716, forward strand.
CGCCGGCCCAACGTCCCTGTCAGCTGGAAGTGGCAGGGCTCCGCCTCCCAGCTGATTCCTAATTTGCCCAGCGCGGGAGCGCCCTTCGAGCCGTAGTTGGTTCGCAGGGGCTGCTGGGAGTGAGGGGAAGGGTTTGCAGGCCTATTTCAGGGCCTGCACTTCTCACCCTCTCCCCTTCGCTCCCTGCTCGCCTCCCAAAGGGGACCACGCCCTCACCTGTATCCATAACATGCAACACATGTGGGAGGTCTCGCCGTCCAATCCCAAACAGGCAATTCGGTGGGGCAAGACCCAGAGGCAACCTCTCCCCAATCACTCAGGCCAGCTTATGACACCATGAGCTCTTGGAGAGAGTCTGCCAATCATCCCCAAAGATGCCCAAAGGAAAACACGACTTGCTAACCACCTCCCAATTTTCGCTCCTTATCCAGTGACCAAGGTAAGCCAAATTAACTCAGTGTGCAGTGTGGAATAGGTGAAAAAACGGTTGCAAAGAAAGCGTCGAGACTGCCAAAAATTCCTATTCGGCCCCCTAAGGGCGACCAACCAGGCACACTGAAAGATAGAGAGGGCAGGTGGGTGTTCGCCCTTTGAAAGCCGGGGTGAAAAGGAAGGCCCCGGGCAGGCACAGCCCCTTATAAATGGCTGGCCTGCCCCGCCCCGGTAGCATCATCAGGAGGTGACACTCTTAACTAACAAGTGAATATTCATTAAGCCTAATTTGAGACATAGGTCATCATATGATGGGTTTTAATTGCTATTGCACAGAACCTGGCAATAATATATGTTGTAGCAGAATTAGTGTCTGCAAACAGCAAGAGATGTAAAACAGTTCTGTGCACCCTGGTTTTTATACAATATCTGCCAGATGAGACTAGTATAAATATCTTTGTAGTACAAACACTGGAGGACCACATGCTCTGTTTATCCAGAGTCAGAGGGATATTGTCTCTCCAAAGTAGGGATTTTCTTGTATCAGCCTTTAACGACAGCTGAGGTGAGGAGTCATGAAATAATGCCAAAATAAAGGTCCTCTGGTGGCTGGGTACCTCAATGTTGATTAAATATGAATGGGAAAATCAATGTACCTTGCAATAAAAGCTGGACACCTGGTTATATCCAATTGGTCAAACATTGTTTAATAAGAATTTAGCTCTGCTCATATCTAACATTAACTAAAAACCTGGGAAGGAGCCCAAGAATGGTCATCCACACTCTTGCTTTCATTTTTAGGAGGGAGGGAAGGAGGAGGTAGGGAGGGAGGGAGGAAAGGAAGGAAGGAAGGAAGGAAGGAAGGAAGGAAGGATTTCTGATGCTCCATGATATACGAAACTCCATAGGGAAGCCGATAGGAAGTTAGAAGTTGCTCCTGCTCCCACTGCTATTTACCTTATTGCAGTCAACCTATATTATTGTAGGGAAAGAAATATCTTGAAACAATGATCCCCAATGGGGCATAGTTTACCTAGTATACATATAGTTAACAGTTGGAAATTGGAGAGTGGCATACTATTTTATTTTTTACAGTGAAATCTCTTGAGCAGTCTTGGCTAGGGCTAATGATACAATATAGTTTCCCCACTAGTGAAAACAGTAAGTTTCCTTTGCTTTACGATGGGTTGCTCCTGGTTTGGCCTGGTATGGATAAATGGTAGCTGTGGTGACAGGATACTCTGCCCACCCACCCAGGATGCTCCGCTCAACCAGCCAGAATGATCTGCTCACCCACCTGGGTCACTCCACCCACCACCCAAGAGGCTTTGCCCACCACCCAGGATTTATTGATTTGTTTTTTTGTTTGTTTTTTTGTTTGTTTTTTTGTTTGTTTGTTTGTTTGTTTGCTTGCTTGCTTGCTTGCTTGTATGCCGCCCCTCTCCGAAGATTCGGGGCGGCTAACAACAATATAAAAAGACAATGTAAACCAATCTAATATTAAAAATAATCTAAAAAAACCCCCAATTTAAAGAACCACTGATATATACAAGCATACCATGTATAAATTCTATAAGCCTAGGGGGAAGGGAAATTTCAATTTCCCCATGCCTGACGACAGAGGTGGGTTTTAAGGAGCTTGCGAAAGGCAAGGAGGGTGGGGGCAACTCTGATATCTTGGGGGAGCTTGTTCCAGAGGGCCGGGGATGCCACAGAGAAGGCTCTTCTCCTGGGTCCCACCAAACGGCATTGCTTAGTCGACAGGACCCGGAGAAGGCCAACTCTGTGGGACCTAACCGGTCCGCCCATTGCCTGGGATGCCCTGCCCACCCTCCCATGTGCATGCACAAGCGTGTAGACAAACCAACAACAATGGGATTTAGAACCCACTACCATTTTGCTTATCTAACGTGCAAAATACTCCTAATTTCTTAAGATAATATATGTACAAATAATATATTTGGCTCACCTGGATTTGAAGTTTTGGACTGAAAAGAGGCATATTACCATTACTGCTAATGTAGAACTAAAATAAGGTTTGTAGTACACCAGTCTAAATCCAGGCATTATCATTTTTGTGTTTGGTAATTGTTGTTCTTTAATTTTTAGGGAAATATTGTGGGTTCATCCCCAACTCTACCAAACTATTACCAGGAGACGTAACCATTTCTTGTATGGTTGTTTAGAATGTATGGGTTAAGAAAACAAGTAAAGCTTTGTCAATAAAATCCAGGCACTTCAGTCAATATTCTATTGTCAGAGGGAAAGGTTCATTAAAGAGGAAAATAAAAATCATTTGAATACCTCTATCTTATCAGCTCGCAAAATGAAGGCATTGATTTTAACAAAGATAGCAAGAATACCACAAACGAAAAGGATGAATATCTAAACGTATATAGCTGTTTTATAACAAGGCACATCATTCACTTTTTAATACTGTTATTACCAACTTTATAAATACCAATTGCAGCAGAGGCGGAGTAACGACACGGACACAGAGCTGGATTTAAACTGGGTCATTTTTATTAAATGATCCATTTTTATTTTATAATTTATTAATTAAATTAGCATAAATTTAATTAAACCTAACAAGGACCCGCAGGGTCAAACAATTACTTCCGGGGCGGAAAATGACGTCAGAAAAACTTCCGGGGCAACTTATGGGCGTAGCTCCATGCTGGTCCAGGTGAAGGGCCATGCCCTCACCTGGATCCCAGCCATGCACCTGCATGTGGGAGGTCTCGCCGTCTAACCCCTTCAAGTAGATAGAAATGGGCGAGACCCAAAGGCAGGTTCCCTCCAATTGCTCAGATCGAACTAAAGGCACCATGAGCCCTTGGAGAGAACCTGCCAATCATCCCCAAAGATGCCCAACGGAGAACACGCAGTTGCTAAACACTACCCAATTTCTGCCCCTAACCTGCCAACCCAAATGACCAAAGGTAAGCCAATTAAACTAATCAGGGAGCAAAGCACCCCCTAACCATCCATCCGTCACCGCAGTGTGGAATAGGCAAAAAATTGGTCGCAGAAAATGCTGAGACCGCCAAAAATTCCTATTTGGCCCCCTAAGGGCGACCCACCATAGCACACTGAAAGATAGGGAGGGAGGGCGGGTGTTCGCCTGCTCGTCGTTGGGGCAAAAAGGATGCCCCTAGCCTGCACAGCCCTTTTTATAGGGCTGGCAGGCTCCACCCCCGACAACGTCATCAGCCTGGGCCGATGCCCAAAGATGGCCGGGATCTCGCAAAATCTCGTGAGGCCGGCCGACAAGATGGCGGCTACACCAAGGGCCGTGTCTCCCTGGCCCTGCGGCAAATCCGGGCCGGGGGTAAGCCACCGGCCACGCATTATAAGGGAATTTTAATATTTCATTTTTTTGCAAATGTTTTTTCTACAATTTTTATTTGCAGATTCATTCCCGAGCATTTACAAGGGAAAAAAAAATCCTTCAATGCTACTTCATAGTTAAATAGCATTACCATGGTAAGATTTCCAAAAGAATCTTGTTTCTAAAATGAGAGAAATAGACAGAGTAAATGAAATATTGTAAGATCAATTTTAAATAATATTATTGACACCTCATTTAATATTTACCAACATGCAGGAACTGCATAGATAAAATACAAGAAATCTCTTGCTCGGTTTTATTGTAAACTGTAGAAAGAGGCAAAACTGATTTTTGCCTCACTGGATGTTTGATTATTAATGGATAATTATTGTAATAGCAATGAAACATTAATTCATTTTAGAATGCAATATTTCTGGTAGTGATGTCTTACAGTTGGGGCTAATATCAAGGCCTGAATTTTGTTGTTGTTGTTGTTAGTTATGAAGTTGTGTCCAACCCATCACGGCCCCATGGACAATGTTCCTCCAGGCCTTTCTGTCCTCTACCATCCCTCGGAGTCTATTTAAGCTCATGCCAAGGGCTTCAGTGACTCCACCCAGCCACCTCATTCTCTACCGACCTGTTCTTCTTTTGCCCCCAGTTGTTCCCAGCATTAGGCTCTTTTCCACTGAGTCATTCCTTCTCATTAGGTGGCCAAAGTATTTGAGTTTCTTCTTTAGATCTGCCCTACTAAAGAGCAGTCAGGGTTGATCTCCTCTGAGACTGAATTGTTTATTCATCTTGCAGTCCAAGGGACTCACAGGAGTCTTCTCTAACACCATAGTTCAAAGGCCTCAATTCTTTGTCACTCAGCCTTTCTTATGGCTCAACTTTCACAGCCAGTAGGGAAAATCATAGCATTGACTATATACACTGTTGTTGGCAGGGTTGATGTCTCTGTTTTTTAGTATGCTGTCCAGCTTTTTAGTATGCTGTCTAGTCCTGAATATTAATCCTAAATAATAAAATGTTTTTCAATTTAGCAAGTATCCCAGTACAGTGTTCCCTTGATTTTCGCGGGGGATGCGTTCCGAGACCGCCCGCGAAAGTTGAATTTCCGCGAAGTAGAGATGCGGAAGTAAATACACTATTTTGGCCATGAACAGTATTACAAGCCATCCCTTAACACTTTAAACCCCTAAATTGCAATTTCCCATTCCCTTAGCAACCATTTAGATTATTACTCACCATGTTTCTTTATTAAAGTTTATTAAAAAAAATATTTATTAAAGGTGGACGAAGGTTTGGTGATGATATATGATGTCATCGGGCAGGAAAAACCGTGGTATATGGGGAAAAAAACACAAAGTATTTTTTAATTAATATTTTTGAAAAACCGTGGTATAGACTTTTCGCGAAGTTCGAACCCGCGAAAATCAAGGGAACACTGTATAGTTGATTTTTTAAAAATCTGTATGATGAACAATACTTTTAACTGGAATCGAAGAGTATTTTATTTATGCACTGGACTGTTTTGGATGAGTTATGTGAAAACTAAAAAAAAATACTCTCCAAAAGACATGTAAAGAATAGAAATTTCTTAAAACTTTTGGAGTAGGTGTGATACTTGATATTTAAAAAGAAATAAAATATTATAAAGTATTTTAATCTTTATTTATTTTATTTGTTATTTATATTTGTATGCCGCCCACTCCAATAGGACTTAGGGCAGATAACAATAATTATAAGTACTAAAGGCAATAATAAATACAACAATGATAAAACGGCAAAGTGCCTATTTCTAAATTTCATTTTAAAAGCTTGACCTATTTCCAGCAATGCAAAACCTTCTCCATAACTTTCAGGAATGTGTTGGAATGACATTACACTATATTGTTTATACCATATAAAATATACAGCAATCTTAGAAGTGAACCTAGAAGATGTATTAACAATCTTTCAATAATGATATCTCACTGCTTTTACCTCCTAAAACTGTAATACCATTCCATTTTAGATTGTTTAATTCTCAAGGAGCCTTAAAAAGGTCCAACTTTAAAAAAATTAAGAAAGAAATAATTAGAGGATATAGACAGAAACTTTCAGCTGACCTATGGTTAAAAAGTGATATTCTTCCAAAATTTTAGAAAGTTCAGAAATACAGCCCAAATCAAAGAAATGGTGAAAACCAATGTTTCCATTTGCAAAATTTTGAGAAGTTTTGAAAAATTTTGGGAAGAATTTTGGCTCAGTCTAAAGTAATGTGGCTTCTGATTTGTGATGGTGTTGTTACTAAATATTTCTTATCTCTTCCCTCCCTCGTATATAAACCAGGAGATAGTGAAGTCTCAGCTTCTCTTAGGCATGACAACTGCTGGGCAACTTTGGGCCAAGTGCTCTCTTAGCCAACACACCTCAGAAGGCTTTATTGAAGGAATATTACGTAAGTTTTCTGTCTTGGGTTATTTATAAAAAATAATAAAGGCAACATAAACAAGCAACTGTGTTCTTTTCGCCGACAATGTAAAACTATTCAATACCATGGACAACACATGTACCTCGACTTTGTCTCAGATTGGTCTAACACCTGGCAACTTCAAATATCAACCAACAAATGCTCTACCCTCCACATCGGCAAAAAGAGTCCAAACCTCATATATAAACTGAATTTAAAAAAATCTCACAGCCAACTCCCACTCAGTAAAAGACCTTGGAATACTAATATCAAATGACCTAAGTGCTAAAGCCCACTGCAACAGTATAGCCAAAAAGGCTTCTAGAATTGTTAACCTGAACCTATGCAGCTTCTGCTCCGGCAATCTCACACTACTCACCAGAGCCTACAAAACTTTTGCCAGACCAATCCTTGAATACAGTTCATCTGTCTGGAACCCATACCACATCTCGGAAATCAACACTCTAGAAAATGTCCAAAGATACTTCACCAGAAGAGCCCTTCACTCCTCCACTTGAAACAAAATGCACTATGTAAACAGACTATCAATCCTAGGTCTTGAAAGCTTAGAACTACGAGGCCTAAAACACGATCTAAGTATTGCCCACAAAATCATATGCTGCAATGTCCTGCCTGTCAATGACGTCTTCAGCTTCAACCGCAACAACACAAGAGCACGCAACAAATTCAAACTTAATATTAATCGCTCCAAGCTTGACTGTAAAAAATATGACTTTAGCAATCGAGTTGTCGAAGCGTGGAACTCATTACCGGACTCAGTAGTGTCAATCCCTAACCCCCAACATTTCTCCCTTAGACTATCCATGATTGACCTCTCCAGGTTCCTAAGAGGTCAGTAAGGGGCGTACATAAGTGCACTAGCCTGCCTTTCATCCCCTGTCCAATTGTCTCTCCTTATCTCATATATCATACATCTTTTCTTCCTTTCATATATCTTCTCCTCTACTTTTATATCTTTTCTTTATATATAATACCTCATGTCTATCCTCTTCAATATGTATTGTGTATTGGACAAAATAAATAAATAAAATAAATAAAATAAATAAACTATTTAAAAAGGAAACTTGATTGTGTGAGACTGGCAGTGATTTTAACAGAAAGTAGGGGACAACAGTTTTGTCATAGACACCTCTTCCTCCTTACAGTACTAGCTAATTTATGTATTAAAATAGTTATAGGTGGTAAGGACAGCCAGTTTGAGAAGGTGGTTAAGGCTCAGGTGGGAAACTGGAAGATTGGGAACACAAAGCTAGAGGGGCAAATTTGGATCAGGTCCTCTTTCTCGGTCTTAGGAAAAAGCCAATGGCAAATCACTTCTGAAATCTTGCCAAGAAAATTGTGAGGACTTGTTCAGGTAAGTGCCAGGAGTTAACAAATTTGCACACATAGACACAAAGAGTAACGCTTGTGATAGACTTTGTGCTGTGGTTAGCTCTGGCCCAGCTCCTGCCCCAAGGACTGTGGATGTGGGGGAGACATCCACATGTTGCAGGCCTGTTTTGCCCCCGGTGGACTCTGCTGATGAAGGCTCCTCTGACCAAGAAGACATGAGTGACAGGGAGGAGGAGAGTTTGGCAGACAGCTCAGAAGGAGATCAATTATCTAGCTCCTCCTTGGATTCAGAACAAGAGTTAATGATACAGCCACGCATGCGGAGAGCGATGCATAGGCAACAACAACTGATAGATTATTATCAAAGAAAATGAGGCCACCTGTGGTTGGGTGGGGCTGTGGTAATTAGTGAGGCTGCTATAAATAGCAGCCTGTGGGTTTGGCCATTGTGGAGGATTATCTGATCATTGTGTTTCGTGACTGCTTTACTGACTTTGACCTTTTGTGTGTTGATTTTCCTCCGCTTTGAAACTAAACCAGAGCAAAGTGTGTTTCACTTTGTGAAAGAAGAAGGACTGAAGCTAAGTATCACAGAACTGATAAGGGACTTGTACAAATTACCAGTTTGTTTGGAGACAAGTGCTCTTTGCTATACCAAAAGAGGGCTTAGTTTAAGTGACTTTTCCTTATAAATAACATTGTTTTGAATTTTCAAACGTGTGTGTGTCTGAAATTTGTACCTGTGAATTTTTGGGAGAAGTCTACCAAAGAGCCCAACAGAACACTTTGTAATTTGTTTCTTTGATGAATCTGTAACAAAATATTGCTTTAAAACTCAATAGTTATAATTCCGTTATTATAAAGTATGACAACTGCTTTTTATGCTAAAACAATTCAAGATTACGTTGTATGTACTTGTGACAATGAATGGATTTTAACATATTTTTATATTAGATAAAATCATACTGACAGCAATGATGTCTTGCATTTCCTAATTTAATTTCTTAGATAGATGTCTATAAATGCAGGATCATAAAAAGACAATGTTACGTCTGAGGTGAAAATGAATACTAGTGTACATCTCTGCAATAAATGACCACTGATAACTTCCATTTAGTTTTATGATGAAAGGGATTCCAGACTGCTGAATAGAATAAATGAAATAGAAGTGAAAAAGCATTTTCATTTTCAGTAATTCTGTACTTATCTGTACTTTTAAATAATTCATTCATTTTAGGCCAATCTTCAACTCAGGTAAGCCACTTTAAAACTGTTATTCGCCTTCAGTCCAGTTAAAGTATAAGCCCAATTTAAGTAAATATAATTTGCCTAAGTGGGCATGATGAACCCATTTTCTATTTTAAATAAGATTTGAGTGGCATCACTGAAGCACTTATGTTGCATTACACATTTAAAAAATAGATCATTAAATAGCTGTGGTTCCTGTCACTTCTATTAGGCCACATGATATATCAATAGACCTCCTACACACAAGTTCTCTCATTTCTGATTTGCAAATTGTTCTATAGGTTTACTGAAATTAGTGCTAGACAAGCTATATTGCATCATTCCAAAGAGCAGTTAATAATATGTCTTCAAATCTAAATTACAGAATAAGTGAGTTTATTTCTAATCTAGTTTATATATCAGAGCCTAGAAAATCAAATGCTTTTTTCTTAAATTCTAAAGCAGTTGACCTAATTCACTAATATCCCAAAGCAGTAAAGTTATAGATAATAGTTTTTCTTTTTTCCATTGTCATACAGTGTTTCTATTGTACAGTATCTTATAGAGGATATATTAAGACCATCTGAAATGTAATGTAATAGTGAATCACCTTTTGACTTCTCTAGTCCTTTGCATTAGGCTTAATATTAAAAAGAATATCAATGGAAAGATACAGTACATTACCTTGATATTGAAACCACAAAGTCTGCATTTCATTATTCTTAAAATGGAGACAGGGATTGGACACTTTACTTCTGGGGCAACACAGGTTTCAAGTTACATCCAGAAGCTTTTGGATAAAGATGTAAACAGCGCTTGAGCTCATAATAAGTAGCAATTATCTGCATCTTTGTCTGCTAATTATTTTTCTATCAGTCCAATTTTATTTACAAGATTTTAAGAAACCAAGCTACACAATTGCAGGTATTTTATGATCTTAATGCTTAATTTTTGTTTTAGTTTTGGTAAGGACTCTTTCACACATGGCATTGTGCCAATCAGTGCTCTTTTTTGCAATCCTAGGAGACTGGAATTTCACATCAGCTTTTCTACATTATTTTCAGGTCGGCCACAATGCAGAAAGAAATACTATGAATATAGCATTCAAATCCCAGAGTGACTCAGTTTCACTGATAGGAATTGTAACCTCTTATCCTACTTTCCTGTTCCACAGCATTACACAGAAGTGTTGAAGTTAGAATGCCATGGTGCTTCACTATTATTTCAAGATGTGTTTCAAATTAAATATTATTTTAAAATAAATGTAATAAGAAAGAATATAGGCAAAGTAGCCACTAGATGTCAATGTTTTTATTTCACATTGATCAACTCGCAAAAACAGTGCTTGATTCAAGTTGGGTATTACAATGATAGCCATAGTGAAGATACCTAAGGATAGCGTGAAAATGCTTCTGTGTATTTCTGGGGATCAAGCTGTGACTATCTCCTACTATCAAGCAAGCAGTTACAAGCACTGATGATGTTGCCTAGCTTGGGTAGCGGTAGCGTCCCTACCATCCCTGTATTTCTGTCCCTAATGATTTGTATTCATTTCTGTCGTTCATACCCATGTTTATATTTATACCTGCTGTCTTGTTCATGTTTAACAAACTAATAAATAAAAATACAAATACTCCTGAATGAAAACAACGAAGCTCAGAGAGCACAAAGGACGCCTCATTTCAATCCTGAGCTATCAATATTCTTTATTAGTTACAAGCACATTCAAGTAATGATGAGTTAACTATAGGGAGTTTTTTAGGGCCTTTTTAAAGGAGTTTTTAAGATATTGATAAAATTGAACGGGTCCAAAGATGGGCTACAAAAATGGTGGATGGTCTTAAGCATAAAACCTATCAGGAAAGACTTAATGAACTCAATCTGTATAGTCTGGAGGACAGAAGGGAAAGTGGGGACATGATTGAAACATTTAAATATGTTAAAGGGTTAAATAAGGTTCAGGAGAGAGGTGTATTTAATAGGAAAGTGAACACAAGAACAAGGGGGCACAATCTGAGGTTAGTTGGGGGAAAGATTAGAAGTAATGTGAGAAAATATTATTTTACTGAAAGAGTAGTAGATGCTTGGAACAAACTTCCAGCAGACGTGGTCGGTAAATCCACAGTAACTGAATTTAAATATGCCTGGGATAAACATATATCCATCCTAAGATAAAATACAAGAAATAGTATAAGGGCAGACTAGATGGACCGCAAGGTCTTTTGCAGAAGAGACGGAGTAACGACACGGACACAAGAGCTGGATTTAAACTGGGTCATTTTTATTAACATAAATTAGCATAATTTATTCAACTAAATTAGCATAAATTAACATACCTAACTATGACCCCACAATGGACCTGCAGGGTCAAACAATTGCTTCTGGGGCAAAAAATGACGTCAGATAAACTTCCTGGGCAACTTATGGGCGTAGCTCCATGCTAGTCCAGGTGAGGGACCCCTCCCTCACCTGAGACCCTGCCATGCACTTGCATGAGGGGGGTCCCGCCGGCTAACCCCTAACAGGGGACTTAAAGGTGCGGGACCCAAAGACAGGTTCCCCACAACTGCTCAGGTCGCTTCCACCACAAGCTTGGAGAGGACCTGTCAATCATCCCCAAAGATGCCCAACGGAGAACACGCAGTTGCTAAACCACCACCCAGTTTTCCGCCCCTAACCTGCCACGGAGCGGGGGTCAGATCTCTATCTTGGCCCCCTGACTCCCCGCCTCTAACTGCGCCAGCTCACGCAGAGACCCCTGCAGGTCCTGTAAGAAAAATGGCGTTCCTCTGTTCTGACAGAGGAAGACCAGCAGCCAGGTAAAGCCACAGCTGATCTATGGTGATGAGGGGATGGGCCACTGCCACCCCACCCAACTCTCTGACTACCGTACCCAGGGCCGTAATGACTCCACGTCTAACCCGGTGAAGGGCCCTAAGGAAAATGGCGTCCCACCAAGTGATCCTCGGGAGGATCCAGACCACACCACTTGCGTGGTGGGCCCCACAGTGCAAAGCCACCGCAGGTCTTCGCGAGCCTGACGGATCCAAAGTAGACCCCCAGGCCCACACAGGTCCTTGCCACCGAGGTGCAAGACCCACCACCTGGGCGCAGCAAAGGGATGCTGCCCTCCCAGGACCATCTGGGCGCAGCAATGGGATGCCGCCCTCCCAGCACCACCTGGGCGCAGCAATGGAATGCTGCCCTCCCAGGACCATCTGGGCGCAGCAATGGGATGCCGCCCTCCCAGTACCATCTGGGCGCAGCAAGGGATGCCGCCCTCCCAGCACTATCTGGGCGCAGCAATGGGATGCCGCCCTCCCAGCACAACATCTGGGCGCAGCAATGGGATGCCGCCCCCAACACCCACTGGGCGCAGCAATGGGATGCCGCCCTCCCAGCACCAACTGGGCGCAGCAATGGGATGCCGCCCTCCCAGCACTATCTGGGCGCAGCAATGGGATGCCGCCCACCCAGCACCAACTGGGCGCAGCAATGGGATGCCGCCCTCCCAGCATACATCTGGGCGCAGCAATGGGATGCCGCCCCCAACACCAACTGGGCGCAGCAATGGGATGCCGCCCTCCCAGCACCAACTGGGCACAGCAATGGGATGCCGCCCTCCCAGCCCCAACTGGGCGCAGCAATGGGATGCTGCCCTCCCAGCCCTATCTGGGCGCAGCAATGAGATGCCGCCCTCCCAGAACCACCTGGGCACAGCAATGGGATGCCGCCCTCCCAGCCATAGCAGCAGAAACACCTTTCCCGCTGCACACCCCTTCTCCCCCAGCCAGACGACAATGACCCATCTGCCGACGACAGTTGGGTCCCCCCCCGGCGGTACTTGTTGCTGAGTGGCCATCCCAAAAATGCTCCATGACCCCAGAGCAACACTGTCAGTCTCGTCCTGACGGGGTTGCATAGAAGAGGGCTAAAAGGTAAACCTGGCCTAACACTCACCCCAGACCCTCAGCCGGCCATTCGTACCCTAAAACAGGCCGCTGACTGCCAACGGACGACTTTCCCGAATCCGCCGTATCGAGAAACCGTAATTCCGCGCTAGTGGCAGCGCCGATACGGAACGAGCGTTCCATAACCGGCGGGATCGATTCCGGTCTGTCCAAAAAACCTGGAAACTAGAACCCAGCTAGACTAAAGGGATGAAATGAAAGGCACGGAGTGACTCGGCAGCCTGCGATACGGCCCTGGCCTTGCTAACCCATAGGGCCCCACCAAACCTGACACAAGCCACTGCCCTAAAAGGACGGGCCTCGTACAGAGAGGCCCATAGACCGTCCAAAGCCTGACTAATCCTCTTCCAGCCCGCCCACATCTTCCGAATGCGGAAGTCACCAGAAAAAAATCAGTAAACCTCCCCGCCTTGGACCGAAAGGCGAGGCCGGCTAACCTAGACCTAATAGTCCTAACTGAAAGGCCACACTGCCTAAGCTGGACGCAAAATATGGCCAGGTATACAACTGGGGCAGGCCAACTATAGGGGTAACCCTTATCCCGCCTGAAATCCCCAAACTCTTTACCTGCCAGCTGCTAAGCCCCCAGAGTGCCAGGCACCCCAGAGAGGGCCATAGCCCAGCAGGCCTCTACTCTCCACTGCCCAGGAGCCCCCCCAGGCTCCAAGGGGGTTGGGAAAAGCCTCAGGCGATGCATGTGCCCACGTGCCCAGGGTCCAAAACCTGGACAACTGACCACAGGACAGGCGTCAGCAATCCCGTTATCCAACCCGGGGACATGTCTAGCCAAAAAACAAAGCGTTCAGAGACAGGCCCTGTGCACAAAATGGCGGACAAGCCACCTGACCCTGTCGCTCTTAGAGGACAGGGTACTCACAACATGGACCACTGCCAAGTTGTCGCACCAAAAGTGCACAGTCCTGTCCCTGAACTGCTCCCCCTAAGGCTCTAAGGCCACTACCAAGGGAAAGAGCTCTAAAATGGTCAAGACCTTAACCAGTGGGGAGGCCCTCCGTTCCGGAGGCCAGACAGACCAGCACCATTGGTCACCAAACACAACCCCAAAGCCACAAGTCCCCGCAGCATCCGAACACAACTGCAACTCAGCTTCCAAAAGAAGCTCGTGCTTCCAAAAGGACAACCCATTAAATGCTCTAAAAAGTCCCGCCATACGCAGAGGTCAGCCCTGACCCCGGCGCATAAGCGGGTACGACGATGGGGCTAATGTAGCCCCTACATCGCACTATACAACCTCAGGGGAAAAACCCGTCCCGGCACCACGACCCGACATGCAAAATTCAAAATCCCCGCTAATTCCTGCAGCTGCCTAAGAGTGACCTTCCTGCAGCCCAACACAAGATCAAGCGTAGCCCGGGTCTAGACTAACTTATCTAGGGGCAATCTAGAAGATTGCTCCTCTGAGTCCAATTCAACACCAAGGAAGGTAATCTTGGTGGCTGGGCCCTCGGTCTTCTCAGGGGCTAGAGGCACCCCCAACTGAGCACAAAGGGCTTTAAAGTCCTGCATCAGAGCAAAACATTGCTCTGAACACGCAGGCCCCGCCATCAAGACATCCTCACGTTAGTGAACGACCGAACCCAGACCACTGCTCCTCCTGAGCGCCCACTCCAAGAAGGTGCTAAATCTCTCAAAAAGAGAGCATGAGACAGAGCAACCCATAGGTAAAGCCCTGTCTACATAGAAACCACCCTCAAAGAGGAAGCCCAAGAGCCCGAAGTCGTCTGGGTGAATGGGGAGGAGCCAGAATGCAGACTTAATGTCGCATTTACCCATAAGGGCTCCGACCCCACACTTCCTAACTATGGCCACGGCCACATCAAAGGATGTGTACCGGACTGAACAAAGTTCGTCAGGAATGAAATCATTCACTGACTCCCCTTTTGGAAAAGACAAGTGGTGAATCCACCAACATTCACCACTCGCCTGTTCGGGCCTCCTTCTTTATTTTCTCCCTAACAATGTCTTCATGTCCCACAATCGTACTAAGGTTGTCAAACACGAAGGCCTTCCTAACCCCCCTGTAAGGGATCCTAAAACCCCTCAGGAAACCTAGCAGAAGAGCATCCGCCCTCTCGCGAGGGTGGTAGTTTTTTAACCAACCCTTAAGAACAACAAGATTAATTGAACTGGGGCCCATTACCCCCAGCAGGTGGGGGCTGCTTCACCTGACCCCCACCCTTCTGGTCCTTCCCCGTCCTAGGCCTAGGACAAACGAAAGCGGCATGGGAGCCCCAAACTGGGGACAGCCCAAACCGTAAAGGCTCCTACACTAAACACCCCAGGCCCGATGGGTAAGCCATCACTGGGGCCAGAGCCATAGCAACCGAAGCTGGCAGGGTCCAACATCCCACCCTAGATACCCCGGGCCTCAATGGAAAAGCCGTCGCAGGAGCCCGAGGGAGGGCAGCCGTAGCCGGTGGGGACCACACCTGATTACAGGTGCCCGCCGGAGACCCCAAACCATTGCACTCACCCCCGAAACCCGGCGGGACAAAGGCCTGCCCGGGCCAAGGAAGGAGTGTGTTGTGACCTCAACTGCCCCGAAAGGTGTACAAGGCACCCAGGGTATACCCAGTCCCACGGAGCCTGGCAAGGCCGCCACCTGCCTGGGCTGGATAACCACTAGGGGCCATACCCGCAGTGGGACTTGAACCTGCAACCTTTGCCTTGCAATGCATAGAACCAACCCCAGGCTACAGTATCCAATCCCGCTTTGGGGGGTTTTTTTGTGTTTTTTTTGTTTTTTTAAATAACTAATTATTTATTTATTTATGTATGTATGATTTAATTTTATTTCAGGTGTGTGTCTTTTCTATTTTTGAACCAGGAGCCAAGGCCGAAAAGGCCCCGGCCCCAAAAGAAAACCGCTGCCTAGGAAGGCAGGGGAGTAGTAGTAGGGCTGCCACCTATCGAAAGGGAGCCCAAACTGACCCCCGAGCCAATGTATAACTGCCACTGGCAGCCAACCTCCGGCCTCCGATGAGGCAGAAGAGCCGACAAGGCCGCCGCACCACGAGGCCGCCCAAAATGGCGGCCTCAAGCAGACGTTACTGGCTTTGCCAAGGGGGGAAGCGCGTGACCGATTACCCACACACACACATGCAAAGCGCCATCCGCGGCACCTAGCGATCCCCCCGACCCGAGGGGATAAGTTAATAGGGGGGGCCTCACGCCGGACACCAGCCGAAGTACGGATGCTGCCTGATAGCCTCGTGAACAGGGGAAGACCGCAGGCCTCGGACCTGAAGAGGGCTTTCACCAGGAGCTCACAACGAGCTGCTGCCCCCCAAGCCTCCGACGAGGCTTCTGAATTGATGGCCGTCACACGCGGCCGCCGTACAAGGCTCCAGGAGCAGACAGCCGAGTGTCTGCTCTCCTGACGAAGTCCGGGCGACAGGCTTAGCCCCGGGCCTGCGCACCCTTAAATAGAGCCGGCAAGCCCCGCCCGGACACGTCAGCAGTCAGGCCACGATTGGCCTGACTCTCGGCCGAAGTCTCGCCTTGCGAGACTTCAGCCGAGATCCAAGATGGCGGCCACCAGGAGTCCGATGTCTCCCCGACCCTCCTGCAAACGCCGCCAGTGGGGTGAGTCCGCTGGCGCTATTTCTGCCGTCAATCTTCTATGTTTCTATGTTTATTTAGTTTGCTTTAATTTTTTATAATTTGGATAGTTTTTACATTTATACTTATCTAATATTTGGGAATCAGTCAGCATGAATCATGGGCAGCAAACAGATTTGATAAAATAAATGAATTAAAATATAAATATGATCTTAAACTTACTTGTTTTCAGGCAGAATTAAATGAATGTTTACAACTAGAGAATATCTCTCTGTGGAGCTTAACTCAAGCAAATTTGAGATAATAATGCCAAGAGAGTTCTCTGCAGCAAGAATCTTAAACAGCAAATTACTTATCAAGGTTACCAGTTTGGTTTCAGTTGCTTCAGAAGGTACTTAATACATAATAAATCTTTATCCTAAAATGCATGGGTATAGCAGTTCCCAACCCTTTACTTTGGTTCTTCTAATATCTTCTTTCTTGTATTAATTGATAAACTATATCAGTTCTTTTAAAAAAAAAAAATTAGTTTAGCTGATTTTATGTATGTACAGTTGTTATTCAATACATGTAATTTAAGGAACCTGATAATTCTGCAAATTGCTGAATGTTCTTCAATTGTATTGATTTTTCTAAGAGCTGCTGTTCTGCTTTGTAAAACTTCGTGTGCTTGTAGAATAATGTGCTTATCAATACTATTCTGAAGTCAGAATTTATGTTCAAGTAACACTCTACTGAAGTTCATTTGGTCACAGTATATTGTTTTTGTAAAGTTCTTGGTACATGTATCTACAAAGATTTTGTATTTATAAAGACATTTATGGGTCTTACTCCTTTTCTTTAGTGTTAAAAAGAATCATATCACAATAGCAATATATATAATCTTGTTTCTGTGCTTAATGATTTCTTGTACATAATCATTCTTTCACTTATGAAAAATGTAACATTGGTGGCAGATTACATTATTTCGATATCTGCAAACATGCCTTCTTATGTTTTACATTTACTAAGATATTTTTTCACTATTTTTTTCACTATTATTATTTCAATAAAACAGACTCAGAAACCGTCCTCACTCATAAAAAAAATTGATCGTTGTTTAAATCTGGAAAAAAAATATTTGGATATATTTTCTCAATATTATTATTAAAATAATAATTAGCTACAAATTTGAATATTAAAAGTTAATGCAAGTCTATGAGAATGGATGAGTGAAAGTTTTATATATTTTTATATTTCTACATCTTTCCATATAGTCTTATAAATATTTCAACTTACTTTATAAAAACTATAAACCTGGGACTCATGCAAGTAGGCAAATGGATTTTAGTGCTTATTTCTTTAAAGTTTGGATTGGAATCCTTGTTTATTGAATGCGTATTAGTGTGAATATATGACTTTTATTTTAACATAAAAAGAACTTTCCATGTAATTTATAGAGAAATATGTGAATTTATTTTTTAATTTAAAAATTAATCAAGTTATATTCTCAGTTACTTATCTCTATATTTGAATTTGAGCTGTTATGTGGAAGCATGATTCAATAAGAAAAAAAGATATAAAGTGACTTACTGAAATTTTCTTTGCATGGTTTTCTTTTTGTGCTTATTTGTTTTAGCATTCTCATCTGCTGCCTTGGTGAAAAAATGTTTGTGAAATGTCTTTGAAAGGAGAAAGAAATGTATCAAGTGGGTTGCTCTCAGATTTACTTAGTTGTAAGGTGGCCATGCATTATGTATGACTGTCACATCTTCAGCTTTGTTTTTTTTAAAATACATTTATCCTGTTCTTATTTATTATACATTCTTATGATATATCCTACTTACATTGAACAACAAAATCCACAAAAGTAGAACTTCTGTTTTCCCACAGTAAAAATATTGAGATGGAATGGCTTGAGAGTGGACTTAGATTTCCTTGGTTATAGGTCATGATTTTAACTACTGCACCATGTGAGCAATTTTATCCATAGTATTTTTTAGATCTATAAACAACCCAAGAGGCTTCAACAGAAATATAAGTCACTTCTACAATCTGCAATGATAACACCAACACTCTGCAGTCTGCATTGGTTGCCGATCAGTTTCCGGTCACAATTCAAAGTGTTGGTCATCACCTATAAAGCCCTTCATGGCACTGGACCAGGGTATCTACGAGACTGCCTTCTGCCGCATGAATCCCAGCGACCGGTTAGGTCCCACAGAGTGGGCCTTCTCTGGGTCCCGTCAACAAAAAATGTTGTTTGGCGGGGCCCAGGGGAAGAGCCTTTTCTGTGGTGGCCCCGGCCCACTGGAACCAACTCCCCCCTGGAGATTAGAATTGCCTTTTGTAATCTCCTTAAAACCCACCTCTGCTGTCAGGCATGGGGGAACTGACATATTCTTTCCCCCTAGGCCTTTACAATTTATGCATGCTATGTTTGTTTGTAGGGATGTTTGGTTTTACAATAAGGTTTTTTAGTTGCTTTAGTATTGGATTTATATGATGTTTTTTATTACTGTTGTTAGCCGCCCCGAGTCTACGGAGAGGGGCGGCAAATAAATAAATAAATAAATAAATAAATAAACAAACAAACAAACAAACAAACAAACAAACAAACAACCCTAAAAATATTAATGAAAATAGTTGCTTATAAAACAGGAATAATAGTGAAAAGCCATATCTGCCCAACAGCAAAGCTGATATGGAGACATTAGATTCACATTTCTATATTGAAACTATACATAAATGTATGTATATAGCAAATATTCTCATAAAAAAGAGTGCCAGTTTGGTGTGGTGCCTAAGGCACCAAGCTAATTCACGTCCAACCATAGCCATGAAAGCCAACTGGGTGACTTTACACCAGTAACTCTCTCTCAGCCCGCTATGTCTCAAAGGGTTGTTGTTGTAGAGAAAATTGTGTTGTATATGTTTTCTTCCTTGACTTATTTGTAAATATAATAAAGATGGGATACAAATAAAAAAAATGTATTTCCATACAAGAAAAATATCTCATTCTAACATTTTATAGTATCTAATTTATATTTTCTCACAAATTTCAATTAATACAAAATTTCCCCAACCTAATAAGGTAATACTTGAGTAGGTTTCTTTTTCACTTCAATATTTCCATAGAGTGTGCCCAGAAATCTGTTCTGTGGTCCCCGACACTTTCCCATCGCTTTGTCCAGTTCAAAAGGCTTAGCTAAAGTTATGTACTTCTCAATCTTTAATTCTTCTGAACCGACCTTACACTAATCTAAATAAGGAACATTAATACTATGTCAATGAAAGACATAAACAAGCAACTGAAATTATAGGCCTTTCACCTCATTGATTTTTGCATTAGTGAATGTCATTCATTATTTTGCAAATTAGACCTTTAAAAAATCTGTGGCGTAGTATGATCTTGTCTCTGCCATGATACTGTATCATAATTATCAATATGCCATTCATAATACTGTATATAGTTGTATTCTTCTTCTTCTTCTTCTTCTTTTTGCATAATTTTGGATTAAAATCCCCTGAATGCTCAGTTTGCACAACTATTGTTGAAATTCTATCATTGTGCTTTATGGCTGCATTGCTTAGTGATAGAAATTCCAATCGCAAATACTGCCATTATGTGAGGACTGCCTATAGCAGTGATCGTGAACCTAGGCAGATGTGGCAAAGGTGCTTTGCAAAGCCATATTGATTTATTTATTGATTTATTCATTGATTGATTGATCGATCGATCGATCGATCTATCTATCTATCTATCTATCTATCTATCTATCTATCTATCTATCTATCTATATAGAAACATAGAAACATAGAAACATAGAGGTCTGACGGCAGAAAAAGACCTCATGGTCCATCTAGTCTGCCCTTGTACTATTTTCTGTATTTTATCTTAGGATGGATATATGTTTATCCCAGGCATGTTTAAATTCAGTTACTGTGGATTTATCTACCACGTCTGCTGGAAGTTTGTTCCAAGGATCTACTACTCTTTCAGTAAAATAATATTTTCTCATGTTGCTTTTGATCTTTCCCCCAACTAACTTCAGATTGTGTCCCCTTGTTCTTGTGTTCACTTTCCTATTAAAAACACTTCCCTCCTGGACCTTATTTAACCCTTTAATATATTTAAATGTTTCGATCATGTCCCCCCTTTTCCTTCTGTCCTCCAGACTATACAGATTGAGTTCATTAAGTCTTTCCTGATACGTTTTATGCTTAAGACCTTCCACCATCTATCTATCTATCTATCTATCTATCTATCTATCTATCTATCTATCTATCTATCTATCTATCTATCTATCTATCTATCTATTTATTAGATTTGTATGCCGCCCCTCTCCATAGACACAGGGCGGCACACAACACAATAAAACAGTTCATGACAAATCTAATAATTTACAATTTAAAATATTTTAAAAACCCCATTATTAAAAAGACATACATACAAACATACCATACATAAATTATATAGGCCCGGGGGAAATATCTCAGTTCCCCCATGCCTGATGACAATGGTGAATTTTGAGAAGTTTACGAAAGGCAAGGAGGGTAGGGGCAGTTCTAATCTCTGGGGGGAGCTGGTTCCAGAGAGTCTGGACCACCACAGAGAAGGCTCTTCCCCTGGGGCCCACCAACTGACATTGTTTAGTTGACTGGACCCGGAGAAGGCCCACTCTGTGGGACCTAATTGGTCGCTGGGATTCGTGCAGCAGAAGGTGGTCTTGGAGATATTCTGGTCCGATGCCATGAAGGGCTTTATAGGTCATAACCAACACTTTGAATTGTGACCGGAAATTGATCGGCAACCAGTGCAGACTGCGGAGTGTTGGTGTAACATGAGCATACCTGGGGAAGCCCACGACTGTTCTCGCAGCTGCATTCTGCACGATCTGAAGTTTCCGAACACTTTTCAAAGGTAGCCCCATGTAGAGAACATTACAGTAGTTAAACCTCGAGGTGATGAGGGCATGAGTGACTGTGATCAGTGAGTCCCGGTCCAAATAGGGCCGCAACTGGTGCACCTCGCCACAGCTGAAAGATGGTTCTCTAATGTGAGCTGTGGATTGAGGAGGACGCCCAAGTTGCGGACCCTGTTCGAGGGGGTCAATAATTTCCCCCCCATGGTGATGGACGGACAGATGGAATTGTCCTTGGGAAGCAAAACCCACCGCCACTCCGTCTTATCACGGTTGAGTTTGAGTCTGTTGACACCCATCTAGGCCCCAACAGCCTCCAGACACCGGCACATCACTTCCACTGCTTCATTGATTGGACATGGGGTGGAGATGTAAAGCTGGGTATCATCAGCGTACTGATGATACCTCACCCCATGCCCTTGGATGATCTCACCCAGCGGTTTCATGTAGATATTGAATAGCAGGGGGGAGACGACCGACCCCTGAGGCACCCCACAAAGGAGAGACCTCGGGGTCGACCTCTGGCCTATCTGAAGGCACGTGAGATAATGCCCTATGTTAGCTCTGCCAGCTGGTTTTTGGCCTTCTTTTTAGCAATTTTTGCTCTCCCCAGGCTTCAAGAAAGCCTCCTGAAGCCTGGAGATGGCGAAAAACAGAGCAACGGGTCTACCAGAAGTCCGGAGGCTCCAGCGAGGCCTGTGTGCATGCACGAGGGGCAGCAAGGGGGATGTGTGTATGCATGAGAAAGGGCATTGTATTATGGGTGCGGGCATGCACATGCATGCTATTGTGTATGCATGCACCATCACTGGCCTATGGTACCAGCATGTAACCAGCCACGGCAATGTCACCTTGAAATTCTGGTGGTTTTTGGCATATTGCTGAATTAACTGTATTAATATACAGTTCTATAAGTTAATGGCATTATGGTTATCTTGCTAGCTAATGATCCAAAATAAAAAATTAAAAAAATGAAATTTCCGGGAAAATGAAGTTGCATTGAAAAAAAAAATGTTGAAAAAAAAGAGGCATATTAACCTTCAAAAATATTGAATATGGGTTTTTTATGATTAAAAAAAACCCTGTACAGCATGATAGAATTCAAATCAAATAGATACAAGTACCGGTAGATGGGAGGAAAAAGGTTCTATCCATATATATATATGTGTACATATGTATATGTATGTATCTATGTGTGTGTGTGTGTGTGTGTGTGTGTGTGTATTCCTAATTACAGGAGGGAAGGAAGGGTGTGGGCCTGTGACATGGGCAATGACCAAATTGAGGAGCATTATATACAATCAACTGTCTTCAATGGGGATTTTAACACTCTGACAACGTTAGTAGAGGACTAATGAAAGCTTAGTTAATTTTAGTAGTTTTTAATAAATGTTAAATGTTCCCGAGATCTATATATAAAAATGCAAGTTCCAGGTGTGTTTATAAATGAAAAAGCAACAGCCATTGCGATATCTGGAACATTTAAAATTTATTTAAACATTTAAATAAATATATACATGTATAAGTCTCTCTCTCTCTCTCTCTCTCTCTCTCTCTCTCTCTCTCTCTCTCTCTCTCTCTCTCTGTATGCAGAAAGACAGAGAGAGGAACCAAGAGAGTTATTTTAGTGTGATGAATTCTAAGTCTCAAAGCACAGGAGACACAGAGGAAAATAATTAGGTAATTAAATGCCTACTACCAATACTATCTTTGTTACTGACACCATCCATTGCCCTTTTGCTCTGATGTTTAGCTTATCTTTCTAATGCATTAATGGATGGCAGCTGCTTTTCCCTTTGCAAACTGCAAAGAAATAGGGCTGAAATTCAAAACAATGTCAGTGCTAGGGTAGCTTTAAAACACAGCAAATAGAATTATGACGATAATCGTATAAGATAGAAGAGATTGATTTCCAGATCAGGTTTTTAAAAATCCAATATCCAACTGAACCTCAATTATATCTTGTATTGTTCACATTATAATAGTGAATTCATTAGTAAATCAATGACTATTGATACATTTAAAATATAAGATATATTTTATTTTTTATTTTCTTTCTTAGTTTTATTTTTAGTTTGCACATTTAGATATTGGCTTTCCACAGTTTATTTATCATATCTTTTTATTTTCTATATTAGAATTTTCTATTAGCTCGTATAAGTGAAATACGTTTAATTTGTCTGCCAACTTCTCTTTCATTTCCCATAATTTTTTCCTAGTATCTGCCTTATAACACATGTGCAAACCTACCCTGATAACATTTAAAGCTGCAAAATTTATTTTCAACCAGGTACACATGGATGGTATGTTTGCCAGTCCTAATTAATTTAAAAAAACTCAAACAGCTACTTGTCATCTCCTAAAGTATAGTAAAATTTGGATTTTATTTTTTCTTAAGTTGAAACCTGTTAATGTGATACATTCAAATTGTTTTATTCAAATTGTCTTACAAATGGAGCAAACAGTAACAAATATCTTACATAATGCATTTAGAAATAAAGCACAAATGCATCCCATTTGGTTATCTGACAAAATTAACTGTTCATTTTTGATTCTAGATTTGTTCTTTTGTTGACTATATAAACACACAATCTGTTAACTGGCATACATGCAACTCTGCGATTCATTTGTAAAACTTGTATACGTTGGAACCTCTACTTATGGACTTAATTAGTTCCTTGACAAAGTTCTTAAGTAGAAAAGTTTGTAAGAAGAAGCAATTTTTCCCATAGGAATCAATGTAAAAGCAAATAATGTGTGCAACTGCTTCCTCCCAGGAGATTGCTAGAGAGGCCCCATGGACGCTACTCCCTGCCTTTTCTGCCCTGTTTTCTCCCAGGAGATTCCTAGAGAGCCCTCATGAACCTTCTCTCTGCCCTTTCCGGTTACAGTTTTGGAGGCTCGGGTTTGTAAGTGGAAAATGGTTCTTGAGAAGAGGCAAAAAATATCTTGAATACCCGGTTCTTATCTAGGAAAGTAGAGGCGTTTGTAGCTAGAGGCACCAGTGTACATTACTTAACAAAAATATATTATAAAGATTAGTGAAAACTTCAGTGAGGAGATAGATGCCAGGGGAAAAGTAGGTTTTCTTACTTTTGAATTAGTGGTAAGCATAGTTCAAATATATTTTATGTCCTGATTACTTTATATTTAATTTTAACAGTGCTTTTTCAAGAGGCAGCCTGACTTTCTTTCGGCACCATTGAGACAACCATAACCTGGATGACTGAGAATCTCCATAGACATTCTTAATTCTACTTTCTTAATTACTGTATTTTTTTGGAGTATAAGACACACCTTTTTCCTCCCTAAAAGTGGCTGAAAATTCAGGTGCGTCTTATACTCTGAATGCAGCTTTTTCCGAAGCTTTTTTCCCCTAGCCCTAACTAGGTGCTAATGATCTTCCCAGTTCTTATCTTGCAGATTCTTTCATTGTTACTGTCTATGAAGAATATTTTCCAAGCTCTAAGTCTTTGCAGAGGTTTTTTTCATTATTCTAATTTGCACCAAGTAAGTTTTTTTCCAGCCCTAACCAGGTGCTAACAATGTTCCTAGCTCTTACCACTTGCAAGCTCTTTCATTGTTACTCTCTGCTAAGAATGTTTCCCAAACCCTGTCTTTGAAGGTTTTTTTTCCATTTGTCTAACGTGCTCCAAATGTTTATTCCAGCCCTAACCAGGTGCTAATGATGTTATTATTATTATTATTATTATTATTATTATTATTTATTAGATTTGTATGCCACCCTTCTCTGAAAACTCACAGAATACAATACAAAAACAACATGTGTACAAATCAAATAGTTAAAACTATAAGCTAAAATCCCCTTACATTAAAAAGCAGTCAATTAACTCAATCACATCCAAACATAACATTTAATAGTCAGAGGGAGGGGCATGATCTAACTGCCCCATGCCTGGTGACATACATGGGTCTTAAGGGTCTTGCGAAAGGCGAGAAGGGTGGGGGCAGTGTGAATCTCTGGAGGGAGCTGATTCCAGAGGGCCAGGGCCACCACAGAGAAGGCTCTTTCCCTAGGTCCCACCAGATGACATTATTTAGTCGACGAGACCTGAAGAAGGCCAACTCTGTGGGATCTAATCGTTCACTGGGATTTGTGAAGCAGAAGGAGGTCCCGTAAGTAATCTGGTCCGAGCTCTTACTCACTTGCAAGCTCTTTCACTGTTACTCTCTGTGAATAATGTTTCCCAAACCCTGTCTTTGTAGGGTTTTTTATTATTCTACTTGCTCTGAAATGTTTCTTTCCAGCCTCACCAGGTGTTAACAATGTTCCAAGCTCTTACCGGCATATAAGATCTTTCATTGTTATTCTCTGTGAAGAATGTTTTCCAAGTCTTAAGTCTTTGCAGTTTTTTTTTCATTGCTCTACTTGGTCAGAATTTTTCTTTCAAGCCCTAACCTGGTTCTAACAATGTTCCCAACTCTTATTGGCTTGCAAGCTCTTTCATTGTTACTCTCTCCAAATAAGGTTTTTTTAAAAAGTCCTAACCAGGGTATAAAATAATGTGCTGAAACTGACCGGATTAAGGATGCTAGCCAGATGAATATCTGGTAAACAGATTCTTTTCCCTATTTTCCTCCCCAAAAACTAAGGTGTGTCTTATACTCTGAAAAATATGGCAGGTTATATGGATATTTTGCTTTGTTTCTAAAAAACCTTACCCATCCTTTTTCCCATGATTTGATTTGATTTGGTTTGATTTGATTTGATTTGATCTGATCTGATTTGATTTGATTTGATTTGTATGCCGCCCCTCTCTGTAGACTTGGGGCGGCTCACAGCAATAATAAAGACAATGTAAAAACAAATCTAATAATTTAAAAACCCATTACAGAAGGTGAGCCTGTAATCTTATCTTAAGTCACTCAACAGTACTCATTGATAGTGATTATTGGATGTGACCACCGTGACACAAATTGATCACAAACTCAATGATCCAGAAATAATGAGTAAATTCCTTTTACATGTTATCCTTGGTAAAAGACATAACAAAATAGTGGTTATCCATTCAAACCCACATTGTGAATCCTAAGCAATTGGCTGATTCATTAAAAGTCAAATATTATTATTCTTCGGAGAGAGGTGGCATACAAATCTAATAAATTATTATTATTATTATTATTATTATTATTATTATTATTATTATTATTATTATTATTATTATTTCTATAATGAACACATTACTATTTGTACAGACTTCTAATACCAGAAATATATTAAATAATCAGAAGGATGTATTTTATGACTTTCCATTCATAATTCAATAGATGGTTTGCAGATACAAATAGAAACAAAATAAAAATCAAATGTTGTGTTGACATCAATCAGAACAGCAAGGGAATGTACATTAGCAGTTCAAAACTAGGGGAAAATGTGGGAGTTTTACCAGACATTTTAAAATATGAGTGGATCAGTGTGAGGAAAGAGCATCTTGTAAATGAGGTAACAGTGCTGGAGGACAGAGTATTATAGTAACAGGTCACATTGCAAAAATGTGTGTGCTCTATAGACTAGAACACATTTTGGGAACTTATTGCTTGAACAGCATGGAATGAAAACTCCATTGTGAGCAATGGTGGGCTCCTATGGGTACGGTCAGGTATGCAGTACTGGTAGCAAAAGTTTGGTCAGGTACATAGTACCGAAAGCAAAATTTTCATTTTTTTTTCTTTTCCCTTCTGGACTCTGGATATGTTTTTCCTATCACAGTAAATGAGGTTGAATGTGTATAATTTTAGAAGAGCTGTGCGTGCGTGTGTGTACCTACACTTTATATAGTAGTTATTTGTTTGTTTGTTTGTTTGTTTGTTTATTTATTTATTTATTTATTTATTTATTCAATTTTTATGCTGCCCTTCTCCTTAGACTCAGGGCGGCTTACAACATGTTAGCAATAGCACTTCTTAACAGAACCAGACTATTGCCCCCATAATCTGGGTCCTCATTTTACCCACCTCGGAAGGATGGAAGGCTGAGTCAACCTTGAGCCGGTGATGAGATTTGAACCGCTAACCTTCAGATCTACAGTCAGCTTCAGTGGCCTGCAGTACAGCACTCTACCTGCTGCGCTACCCTGGCTCTTTTAATTAATCAGGTGGGCTACTGCCCGGACAGGCGGGGAGGGGGGGGAAACGCAGTGGAGTAGCAAAAATGGAGCTCCACCCCAGAACACCCAATTTAAAGTGAAAGATGTTGAAAGAAAATGCATAAGCCACGCCCACAGTGTGGTACTAAAAATTTTGGTAGCCCATCACTGATTGGTAGTACCTGTTTTCAGCAAATGGTAAGTTGAACACCTGCAGATCTGGATAATCCCTGAGGTAAAACTGCACACTTACATTTCTCACAGAATCGAATACAACCAAATCTGTAACCTACCCAAAGTTTGCTACAAGTTGTAATCGTAATGTGACAAAGAGAGAAATTATTCAATAATGAAAAATTATTATGTGTCCCAATTTACAAAGCCCCCCCCCCAGCCCATCCTGGCCTAGTTCTTCCTTCAAGTAGAATATGAAATGCAGCTAGAGTCTTAGCCTGAAAATAAATTGTGCAGTCCTATTCTTTATTATAGTGAAAAAATACTATACTGTTTCTAGCACTGAAATAAATTTGTATTGGCTGTCTGGGAAGCTTCTCTATTTGGAATGAAAAGAAGATGCTACTTTCTTTTTCTTTTAGGCAGAAAAATGCTTCTCTGTAGGAGAGAGATGAGATACACATGTTTAAATCAATCAATAAAGCTTGAACTTGTCTAGTTTTGCAAGTTATCTTCAAAAGAATATATATTTTAAAGAAGAAATCTTCTTGCTTCACTTCTAAGCATACAGAATTATAGACCATAATCATTCCTCAGATTAATCTCATTGCCTGTGATACTTTCACTGTTCAAAACATGTAGCAAAAACGGAAGAAAAGCACAACAGAGAAATCACTTAAATTAATCTTGTTATGCTCCATATTGTCAGGGTTAATGATGATTGCCTTTTCTTTGATTACACTAAACGTGAGTGTTAGAATGTCAGCGTGGCGGCTGTTGTAACAAATGCCATTTATTCAGTAGAAAACTAAACAAATGAGGCTTTGCTGGACATTTTGCCCTTTAGGTCTTGGTCTCACATTTGTTTCTCAGATATTATTTGTACAGTTACATTATATATATATATATAGCTAATTTACCCAGTTTTACCATACGTTTAAATGGAGAAAAGAAAACAAGGACAAATGCAATATAATGAATGTTTCTCTGGCAGTGGGTTAAGACGTTTTAACCACCTGGGGCTTTTGAGTACTTTAAGTCTACCTTTTTAATTGAAAGACTGAATTTTGATTGCTTTTATTGTTTTCTACTTTATTTGAAAGTTGCAGATGTTTGTAATCTGATTAACTACTTCTTTCCTGTTGTTCTCATATTTCTCTTACATTTTACTTAACATACTCTAAATGAGTAAATAAATACTACTGCTGGATGTGTATCATTGTCCAGAGTCTATGGAGAATGGATTTGAAACTTCTCTTTAGTGACATCATGGAGAAAAAGTGGAACAATTATTCTACTCTAGATTGCATTACACATTAGTGAAACAAATACAGTAGTTTCTCATCATACGAACTTAATTGGTTCCGGGAGGAGGTTCGTAAGGTGAAAAGTTCATAAGATGAAACAATGTTTCCCATAGGAATCAATGTAAAAGCAAATAATGCGTGCAAATCCTTCAGGAAAATCCCAAACTTTAGGAGGTGAACAGAGGGCAGGGAGGAGCAGCTAAAGGGTGCAGGTGGAAGAAGCAAGGCTAGGCTAAAGGGAGAGTGGGAAGGAAGAAAGACAAGGGGGGTGCCCCTCCCTTTTCTTTCTTCAAAAGACACCCTTTCTGTGCCTTTGCAAGCACGTTGTTCTCTGCAAAATCTTTTCTCCTCCAAGCCGCCCCTCCCTTTTCTTTCTTCAAAAGACACCGTTTCAGTGCCTCTGCAAGCAAGCTGTTCTCTGCAAAATCTTTCCTCCTCCAAGCTGCCCCTCCCTTTTCTTTGTTCAAAAGACACCCTTTCAGTGCCTTTGCAAGCACGTTGTTCTCTGCAAAATCTTTCCTCCTCCAAGCCTCCCCTCCCTTTTCTTTCTTAAAAAAAGGGGAAAAAAAACCCCCCTTCATCCCAGCAGCAGCTGCTTGGGTTCGTAAGGTGAAAATAGTTCAGAAGAAGAGGCAAAAAAATCTTAAACACCGGGTTCGTATCTTGAAAATTTCGTTAGAAGAGGCGTTCATAAGATGAGGTACCACTGTATATCCAAATATATCAGGTAAAGAATATTTGGCATTTGAAATATAATACATTGTATTCTGGAAGCAGTATATACTGTCAACAAATCAAATCCTTATTGATAGATTAGTCCTATGTTTTTTAATCTAGTCTTTTCTCTAAAACATCTGAATTAACTTTCCATGATGTGTGTTCCATAGTTAACTGTGCATTATGTAAATTAGTACTGTTTTATCTAAATTAGTCTTGACATACTTGCATTTAGTTTCAATGGAGTTCTAACATAGTGAGAGAAAGAGAAAACAAAACCCACATTTTGTTGCATCTTCTGTGAATTTATATACTTATATATACTGTATATCCACTACCATCTGTCTCCTTATTCATCTTCACTTTAAACTGAAAGCCCCAAACATTTTCTTTCACTGGAATTGCTTTAGCCTACTAATTATTATGATTCTGTTTCTTGGAATCATTTTCACATCTACAATATGACTTCTGAGGTGTGGCAATCAGAACTGTTTATATAATGGCGTTCCTACATTGGCAGTTTATTTACATTCCTTTTGAAATGACTCCTACGTAGATATTTGCTTTTTGTTGTTTATCTGACACGGTTGAACATCAGCCCAACATTTTTACTGGGCTATTCAAAAGGCTTTAAATTCCCTTTCTTGGTCACTTTCAACTCAGAAGTGTAGATTTATGAAGTTCAGAACTTTTGCTTCAGTGTACAATGGTTTACATTTGTTGTGTTGAACTGAATTTGAAATTTATGCACATTTCAAATATGTTATTTTAGACCATTTCAATATGTTTTTTTTTTAATTTTGATGTAATATTATCAGTAGATCTGATCACTTTAATGTTGAAATTTAACTCTACATCATTTATAAACAAGTTAAAAAGCACCCGAACAGTTTGTGTCTTCTTGGAGTAGAATCCCTAAAGAAGTATTTAATTCATCCATAAATAAAACTTTTTAAAAAGCAAGAGGCACTGTAACTTGTAGATGTATTTTTAAAATAAAAATGACTTTAGTAGAGTTTGATTATTTATTCTGTATTCGATGTGACTTTATGTGGGTCGAAAGTTTAAACTATTGGAAAAGTTTTTAAATCAACTTTTGCAAATGACATTTATTAGAGAAAAGTGAAATTTCATAAATACATAGTTGGAGAATTCATTTCTTTTTTCTGCAGCAAATTATTATTTATTACATGTTAGTCTAATAGACTAGTTATGGGAATCCAGAAGAAACCATTTTCACTGAAACAAGTAAATTAAAATAGCAGGCTATAAAAAATAAATAAATGCTATCATTTACATTAAATACTCTTCTTTTACTAATATCGAAATGAGATTCAAAGAAAAATATTGAAATGATGTGGAACCACATCTCAGATTAAAATTAACAACCAGGAGACCAAATTATGATGATCTGTCATCTCAGCCCATACAATTTCATCCTTCTCATTGATCCAAACAAATGTTATTTATAATATAACTTTTATTTATATTTTATTATGAATAATTTTATTTTTTGTTTATTATTATTTTATGTATGTACCAAAAAAGAAAAATAAATATATTTTGATTGTTATTAAAATACATCCTTTTTTTGATGGGGGTTACTAAGTGTTACAAAAATTATAGAAGGGGTACACATATGTCAAAAGTTTGGGAAACACTGACGTAAAGGACAGCATCACCATCTTTCTTTTGCAAATATGATTTACAATGACTTGCCTCTTAAATGGAATGCATGTTTAATTAGTAATTTTTCTTGTTCTGAATTTCTTTTAGAAAATAAATAAAAATCAAAGAAAAGAGTGAAAAATGAGAATACAAAGATGAAATATAACAGGAAATATCAGCAGAAAAACAAAATAAATGTCATTTTATTGTAATTAGAATCACACAATATTGCCTTTGTTTAGGTACATATGATTACAACGAGCACCTATTCAATCTTGCTGTACCTCATTTTCTTTCACAAGACTTATGTTTTTAGATTTATGACTAAAGATAAACTATGATAAGATGATGATGAAGATGATGATGATGATGATTATTATTATTATTATCATCTTTTATTTATCAAACATGAAATTCAATCAATTGAACATTTAAAAATGCACCACAAATACCATTGATTGGTGCTAATGGTTGATATGTCCTAGGTATCAACCAAGTATCTTCTTAAAATATATAATGTTCCAAATAGCACAGTTCTTTGTATTCTGATGGTGTTATTGCAGGAAGATGTAATTTCTTGATGTGTCTTGTGAAATTCTTGTCCTGATGAAATGGGTATCATGGTTACATGTTTCATCCATAGCCTTGTAGTTTCGATAGCCAGCTTGTAATATTTTATGATTTCCCCCCAGTTCTTTTTCTTCAACTCTGGCATCTCCTGGTACAGTGATGTCAATAAATTGTACTCTTTGGCCCTTGACAACAATGATATCTGGTGTGTTGTTGTCCAAATGATGATCTGTCTGTATTGGAAAGTCCCACAATATTTTCACATTCTCATTTTCGGTAACCTTTTTCACTTTATGATCCCATGATTTTTTGGACAAAGGTAAATCATAATGACCAGTGGATTAATTTAGCAACTCAGTCTTATCTAGTTTTGTAATCAGTTTGTGCAATTTTGCCGCATTCGCATATTAAGTATGAAACAGTTTTGACTTTGTCGTTGCATAATTGACAGTTTGGTATTATTATTGTTGCATACTTAGCAACAGCCGGGGTTTCTCCTGATTGGCCAGTTCCAGGAATGTGAGTTTCTAGAGCCTGGATTGGCTGCCAAGCCTGACACTACTATAAAAGAGGCGTGGCTGAGGGCTTCTTCAGTTTCCATCTTGCTATTCAGTTCTAGTTCATGCTTGTACTGTAGCTCCTTCATTTAAGTCAATAAAGAGTTGTTTCAGAGTTCCGGCTATAATATATAACAACAACAACAACAACAACAACAACAACAACAACAATTATTATTATTATAATCATTGTTATTGTTATTGTTATCATCGTCATCATCATC
Organism: Erythrolamprus reginae; assembly: GCF_031021105.1. Lineage (NCBI taxonomy): Eukaryota > Metazoa > Chordata > Lepidosauria > Squamata > Dipsadidae > Erythrolamprus > Erythrolamprus reginae. The sequence goes on from NC_091953.1 coordinate 42,225,295, forward strand.
CTCATCATCTCTTTTTCATTAAGCATGAAATTCAGTCAACATTTTAAAAAGTGACACAAATACCACTGATTGCTGCTGCGGCTATTATTATTGTTATTATTATTATCATCATCATTATCATTATCATTATTGCTATTATTATTTTCAAAGGAGATCAAATAATGGAGCATTCTCAGAGGAGATATGCAGCATCCCAAAAACCCTTGGTAAAATTATAGATCAAGAATGTTTAGGATATAACAGGCCCTAAATAGCCGTAATAAAAATGTAAGTGGGGTCTAAATAAAAATTGTTTTAATTGTTGAGAATTATTTATTTTAAAAAAACAAGCAAATGCAATGTATTTTATATTTTGGCTACCTCAGCTTGTGGGCCTCTGATTTAAGATTTAAAATAAAATTAATACAATTTTGAAAAATAAATAAAAATGTCATCGTATTCTCCAACAATCAGAAAGAGAAAATCTTACCCTTTCCCATGTGCCTTAAGCAGTTCTATTTATTTTACCCAATCCACTGGGGAACTCTGTTCCCCAAAGATTGAAAATGCTACCTGAGCACTAAATGGTTGCCATCTCTCAACTATCATAATTACAATAGCAATTTTATGAAACTTATAAATGGAGTGATAAATATGTAGCTGTTCAGGTATATTTAAAAGTCAACTAAACAATTGTCAGGTTTTCTTAAAAACTTTAATAAACACTGAATTGCACCCAGATTTTTAAACTTTGATTTGTTTATATCAAAACATCATTTTTTTTTAAAAAAATGTTATACCCTCTTAAAATAATGTTAAAGTCTGTCCTCAAAATTCACATCCTTTCATATATAGATAAGAACTTAGAAACCACATTCCTAAAATTAAAAATATTTGTTGGTTAAGGGAAGGTTTTTTCAGCTGTGGTGGTAATGTGGACATTAGAAATTCAAGACAGGTTTTGAGAAGATGGGGCACTTCCTCTTAATATAATCTACTATGAAAAATTGTGGTATTAGAGAGATAAAATGACCTCAGATTTCCTGTATCAGGAATGCCTGTAACACCTGCTCATTCTGAACATAAGGAAGTATTTTCAGAAGGATGTACTACCCAATGAAAAAGTCAAAATAACAGAGTGGAGCAGCCCATGTCAAACATATCCATGATCCACAAAACATTTAACAATGGAGATGCACAGTAATCAACAAGTTCCCAAGCGGGTATTATGAATCTCCTTTTTGGGATATTTGCACAGCTGCCAGATGGTGGAGTGTATCCCATTTCTATACTGTGATTTTATTTTAATTTTTTTGCATTTAAATTGTTTTAGTGCTATGGAATTTTTCCATAATGCATGTTAAAATGCACACTTTATGAAAAGTTTCTGTGGCAATATATCTGTGAATTAAAATCTCCTGGGGAAACAGATTGTTTTCAGAGGATATTGTAAAATGTGCCAGCAATGTATCCTGTTATCTAGCCTTTTATATCAAAGATAATGAAGATTCCAAATCTGTCCATTGCTGATAATGGCCTCTTCACTGAAGGTAGTTGACAATAATGTAATCTTATATATTAGTCTAATTCAAGTGGTAGATATATATATATATAAAAGAATAGCTCAGCTTGTTACCTCGTCTTACAAACGCCTCGTCATACAAACTTTTCGAGATACAAACCCGGAGTTTAAGATTTTTTTTGCCTTTTCTTACAAACTATTTTCACCTTACAAACCCACCGCCACTGCTGGGATGCTCCACCTCCAGACTTCCATTGCCAGTGAAGCACCCGTTTTTGCCCTGCTGGGATTCCCCTGCAGCATTGCAAAAACACATAAGTCCAGTGGTGGGGTTTCCCATGGAGGGGAGCCTCAGTGGAATCCCAGCAGTGCAAAAACCAGCGCTTCGGCTGGCAAAAGGGGTGAATTTTGGGCTTGCACGCATTAATCGATTTTCCATTGATTCCTATGGGAAACATTGTTTCGTCTTACAAACTTTTCACCTTAAGAACCTCATCCCGGAACCAATTAAGTTTGTAAGACAAGGTATCACTGTATTCGTTTTAATTTCTCTTTCAAGGCATGTCTATAAATAATACCAAATTATTTATCTGATACTTACGTAGAACATCTGGTGGGAATAATATGCTCTCATTCCTAATAATTTATATCTGACAACAAATAAAAAACTCTCTATCTTTCTAAGGAGTGTCTTCTTGCATTGCAAAAGGACATATTTGCTGTTTGCTGTGAACCGCCCTGAGTCCGGGGAGAAGGGCGGCATAGAAATCTGATCGATCGATCGATCGATCGATCGATCAATCAATCAATCAATCAATCAATCAATCAATCAATCAATCAATCAATCAATCAATCATGGTTTTGATCATTTGAAACCAATAATGAAAGATTTTGCAATGATAAAAACAGAACTTAAGATGAATTTAAGATGAAATTCCTGATAATAAAGTTTTCTATCAGAAATCATGTATCATCTTAAATTTTCAAAGTTTTCAGCAGAAGTGTTTGGATGGAATCTGTGTAAACTGGACTTTCTTAAATGTTCTCCTTTTATCTCTTCTGCCACTTCTTGAGCAGATTAATTGTATAGCTACCATATGCCCTGCACTAATTGTCTGGCTGTATGATCCTTCTCCTCCCTCACCCTCCTTTCTGCCTGACGTGGCAAAATATCAGGCAATTTTTCATTTGCTACCATCAATTATGGCATCTTTTCTAAGTACAGAATGGGAGAATAATCAATAGCTCTACTGTAAATTTCAATTAAAGTAACTTGGGGACTTGGGATAGTGCCAAGCAACTCTATCAATGTTTGAGCATTATATGCACTTAATGGGTATATGCAGTATTTAAAAGAACATTCAATTATCCTCAAGTACAATCAGAAGCTCATTTTGCACAGGTTTTCCACTTAAGTAGACCCATTCTGCAATGGATCTCAGTCCATTCATATTGTTTTGACGTCTTGCATCTGTTTGCCGTCTTAATTCAATCATTTGTTAATCTACCATTAGTTGAATATACTATTAATCCCCCAAATTTCATTCCAACTCACAGAGAAAATGCTGTATAGTCAGATGGAAAACATAGATGTAAAAAGACACATCCAAAGCCATTTATGTTTAAACTCACTATTATACTGTTGTTGCTAAGTATTCCATCATGTTTTAATTGTGCTCCATTTCAATTCCAGGATCGTATTTATTTGTACAAGTTGTTTTCAAATGAAAGACTTGATTAATTTTTATTTTGTTTGTACCTTTGAAAAGAGATTTTACTAAATTTGGTAGTTCTAACATATATACTTACCAGTATTGAACACATCAATTGAGATGTAAATAGGAATGACACATGTGGGATGGTAGTGGGGATATTTACCTTAACAAGTATACATATTAGTATTTTTATATTTAATGTGTTTCTTGTACTTGTAGTGAATTAGTTTGGAAGTTCTGGAATTAATTTCCACTTGTTGTTAATGCCGTGCGAATATCACAAGAGGTTATGTATATTAAAACAATTTATTTTAAACAATGCTGTATGCTAAGATTGTCAAGTTCAACCAGAGAATCAACAGCTATTAATTTATAGAAAATAACTGAGCATTTTTATAATGTTAGCAATATTATAGTTCTTCAGAACTCTTACTTTGCACATAAAATAAAGATAATAAAACAGGTGATCTTCCGTTTTATCTCTTTCAACATCCATGGTGAGTTCAAAATTGACTAAGGCCAATCTTACTTAAGTTCGTTTCCTTGGAAGTTTTCAAGGGGGATTAAGGGGCAAAATAGTGCCTTAATTCTTATGCAAATTCTTTAAAAACTGTCTTTTCTCCCAAAGAGTTCCTATCATTTACCACCTACCCCTTCAAAGGGTACCTCATGATGTCTTGCAATGCTGGAGGGGGGGGGGGGCTCTTAAAAAGAAATGGCATACCCAGGGGTGGGCTGCTGCCTGGATGTGGGGGAATGCCGTGGGGTAACAAAAATGGAGCTCCACCCCAGAGCACCCAATTTGCACTGAAAGATGTTGAAAGAAAATGCAGGGTTTCCTGCATAAGCCACGCCCACAGTCTGGTAGTAAAAGTTTTGGTAGCCCTTCACTGCGCATACCCCTTATGCTTAAAGAAACCAGGGAACATCAGACACTATCTGTGTTTCAGTGGAAGAACACATGACTTGAATGCAAAAGTCTCAATTAAATTTTAATTCAATTCAAAAAATGGCTGGAAAAAAACATTTGTTTTGAAAGCTACTGAAGACTGCGGAAAGTAATCATTGACATCAGTAGCTTGGATAGGACAGCATAATTCAAGATAAGCCATTTCCTATGTTCCTATACAGTAAATACATTCCCACAATTCACTTATTTGGATACATTAAAAATCCAGAGTGTCATGCAAATCCAATAACATGTTTACTTTCAGTTTAGAGTGATGGCCCAATTAATAAAAATTAAAAAATAATCCAGTGTTAAATATTATTAATTATTTTACCTGGTTAGATAGATTAATATTACTTTCCAGACCATGGGGCAGGAGCCAAGCACAATTTTTTGAAAGTAGCATTTATCAATGCACTTTTCTCTCTATTTCATTATAGTTTCTATTCACTGAGTCCAACGAACATTTAAAATAGGGGCTAAAACAAGTGATGATGGTTGACTCTTTCTATTTTCCAAATGCAATGGCTGTAAATTGATGAGACTATTATCAATTATTGCAGAACACTGAAAATTATAACCAAACTGACAACTTTCCTTCTCTCATCAAGATGCTCCATGATTGACTAATAGACTAAACTGTCTATTGTGAAAATTTCAAATAAATAATTCCTTGCTAGTAGAAGACAATCACAAGTGAAAGCAATGAAGAAGGGAAGACAGGAACGGAGATAATAGGTTGATGAAATATGGACACCAAATCTTAGCCATGAAAGCCATCTCGGTAACTTTGGGCCAGGCATTCCCTCTCAGCCCAACTCCACAGGCTTGCAGGTTGTTGTTGTGGTGGGAAAAATAGAAGGAAATAACACCAGCAGACTTACCGGCAGGTGCCTTTTGCAGGAGGGTCGGGACGACAAGGGCACATGGCCGCCGCCATCTTGGATCTCGGCTGAAGTCTCGCGAGATTGCGAGGCTTCGGCCGAGAGTCAGGCCAGGGTGGCCTGATTGCTGACGTGGCCGGGCGGGGCTTGCCAGCCCTATAAAAGGGCGTGCAGGCCCAGGTTCGGCCTGTTCGCCCGGGCCACGTCAGAAGAGCAGACACTTGGCTGTCTGCTCTTGGAGCCTTTCGGCGGCCGCGTGGAGCGGCCGTCATTTCGGAAGCCTCGTCGGAGGCTTGAGGCGACTGCTGCTCGTTGCGGGCAGCAGGCTTCAGCCCATCTGAGGCTGGCGGTCTGCCCCTCTTCGATCGGCGGGCAGCAACGGCCTTTCGGATGGAGTCCCGCATGAGCACCCCCCCCTCCGATCTGTAAAAGGCGGCCGCGTGTTACAGCCGCCATCTTGACAGCCTCATCGGAGGCTCGTGGAGTGGTTTGGGGGCTTCGAGTCTGGCGGGACGGCCGGGCCTTGAGCCGTTGGCTGTTGTCCCCCCCCCTATTTCCTACGGGGGGGATCATTCGGGTAGCCCCCTTGGGGACGTGGGGGCTCGGGGGAGGGCTCGCGTGTGTGCGCCCCCCCCCGTTCGTGGCCCCCGAAAACCAATAAGAAATAAAATAAGAAATAAAATAAAAACGGAGGGCAGTTGGGCCCTTGGCGGCAGCTTCCTGCTGCTGCGCTGCCTGTTTGGGCAGAGGCCTTTTGCTGCCCTCTTGGGGCCTGGGTGGCCCCGGTTCCTTCATGTGTAAAAATAAGAACCATGGTGTACACAAGAACATATTAATAATAATAATAATGAGACTGATTATGGTTGAAATTATTTCATCTATTTATATGGAAACATGGACATATAACGGCAAGAAAAGACCCATTGGTCCCTCTAGTCTGCCCTGGTTCTGTTTTCTGTATTTTATCTTGGGATGGATATATGTTTATCCCAGGCATGTTTGAATTCTGTTGCTGTGGATTCATCTACCGGGTCTGCTGGAAGTTTGTTCCAAGCCTTTACTATTTCAGTAAAATCACAGCCAAACTTCAGTTCAGTTATGGTCTAACATTAATTGTTTAAATATTGTTGCCACTCGGTCCCAGTTTCTTGGGGTTTTTTCGGGGGGGGCACCTTTAGCCAGGTTTGCCCCCCCCCGCTGGCTCCTAGTGCAGGAGCACAGGCCCCTGGGGCAGCTTTTTGCCAGGGCCTGGTGTGTCGGGGGCGGGGGGTTTGACCCCGCCAACGCAGGCCATAGGGCCTCCGCCCCTTTTGACGGCTTACCCGTCGGGGCCAGGGAGATTGGACATGGGGGCCACCACAGTGTGGGACCCGTTCGCTGCATGTCATGGGTTTGCTGCAGAGGGGCTTGTTTCCCCCCTTTTGTATGTACAGCCATGCGTGCGGGAGGGCGGGGCTCCCATGCCGCTTCAATGTGCCCCTGCCCCTCAAAGGGGACGGTTAGGAGGGGAGGGGGTCCAGGGTACAAACCCCACCTACTGGGGGAAACTGGGCCCAGCCCAATTAATTTACAAAAACAACAACAACAACACGGGGGTTGGTTGAGGGACGACCACCCTCGCTCGAGAGCGGCCGCTCTCTTGCTAGGTTTCTCCAAGGGATTCAGGATCCCTTACATGGGGGGTTCGAGCAAGCCTTTGGGTTCAACAACCTCAGGTTGGTTGTGGGACATGACGGCATTGTTCGGTCCAGAATAGCATAAGAGGTGGCTGTGGGGAGGGGCCTTGGGCCCTTCCCGGAGCCGCCCTTCCCGAATCTTGGGGTGTCCCCATTAGGGGTGGTCCCCTGAAAGGTGGGTGTTGAATTTAGGTTGATTCACCACTTGTCTTTTCTTAAAAGGGAGTCAGTGAAGGATTTCGTTCCTGACGAACTTTGTTTAGTCCGGCTCGCATCCTTTGATGCGGTCGTGGCCATGGTAAGGCAGTGTGGGGTTGGAGCCCTTATGGATAAATGCGACATTAAGTCAGCATCCCGGCTCTTCCCCATACACCCAGACTGCTTCGAGCTGTTGGGCTTCCATTTCATAGGTGTTTTTATGTGGTCGGGGTTTTACCCATGGGTGGCTCCGTCTCATGCTCTCTTTTGGGAGAGCTCGAACACCTTCTTGGAGTGGGCGCTCAGGAGGCGCAGCGGTCTGGGCTCGGCGTTCACTACCTTGAGGGTTTCTTGATGGCGGGGACTGCGCGTGCAGAGCACTGCTTTGCTCTAATGCGGGTCTTCGAAGCCCTTTGCGCTCTGTTGGGGGTGCCTTTAGCCTCTACGGGGACCGAGGGCCCCGCCACCGGGATTACCTTCCTCGGTATTGAATTGGACTCAGAGGTGCAATCTTCTAGTTTGCCCCTGGACAAGTTGACACAAATCAGGAATCACCTTGGTACGGTTCTGGGGCTGCAGGAAGGTCACTCTTCGGCAGCTCCGGGAACTAGCTGGGATACTTAATTTTGCCCGCCGGGTCGTGGTGCCGGGCAGGGTTTTTTCTAGGAGGTTATATACTGCGATGAGGGGGCTCCGTTTGCCCCATCATTGTACCCGCTTATGTGCAGGGGTCAGGGCTGACCTCTGCGTGTGGCGGAGTTCTTAGAACGTTTTAATGGGTTGTCTTTTTGGAGGCAAGAGCTTCTTTTGGAAGCTGAATTGCAGTTGTGTTCTGATACTGCATGTACTCGTGGCTTTGGGTTGTGTTGGGTGACCAGTGGTGCTGGTCTGTGTGGCCTCCTGAATGAGGGCCTCTTCTTTGGTTAAGGATTTGACCCTTTTGGTAGCTCTCCCCCTTGATAGTGGCCCTAGAGCTTTGGGGTGAGCAGTTTGGGGGCAAGACTGTGCATTTTGGTGTGACAGCCTAGTGGTTGTCCATGTTGTGAACGCCCTGTCCTCCAAGAGGGACAGGGTCATGCGGCTTGTCCGCCAATTTTTTTTTTTGGGCACAGGTCCTTGTCCCTGACCACATTGTTTTTAGCTAGGCATGTCCCCGGGTTAGATAACGGGGTTGCTGATGCCTTGTCCCATGGTCAGTTGTCCCGGTTTCGGACCCTGGCCGTGCGGGCATGTATGTCACCAGGGGCTTTTCCTGTCCACCTTGGGGGCGGGGGGCTCCTGGGCAGTAGAGAGTAGAGGCTTGCTGGGCTACGGCACTCTTGGGAGTGTCTGGCACTCTGGGGGGCTTAGCAGCGGGTAGGTGAACTGTTTGGGATTGCAGGCAGTATACGGGTTACCCCTATAGCTGGCCTGCCCCAGTTGTGTACCTGGCCATATTTGTGTCCAGCTTAGGCAGCGTGGCCTTTCGGTTAGGACTATTAGGTCCAGGTTGGCCGGCTTCGCCTTGTTTAAGGCGGGGGCGGGGTTATTGGTTTTATGGTGACTTCCGCAATGTGACAGTGCGGGAAAGTTGGGCCGGGGCTGCATCGCGGGCCGCCAGGTCAATTTGGTGCCTTCCATCTCATTACTTCAGTTAGGTGGGTGCTAGTGTGTAGGGTTTGGCCAGGCCAAGTATGGATCCCGCCATTAGGGAACGCTCGTTCTCGAGAGGCGCTGCCACTAGTGCGGTAATGGCATTCTCGATACGGAGGATTCGGGAAGTCGCTCGCCGGCGGTCAACGGCCTGTTTTAGGGTACGAACGGCCTGTTGAGGGTCCGGGTAAGATCTTAGGCCAGGTTCCTCCTTTGGTCCCCTTCTATTCAACCCCGCCAGGACGCGTCCAACGGTGTTGCTTGGGGTCATGAGCGCTCCGAGACCGCTCAGCAACAAGTTACCATCGGGGGTGGGGACCCTGCCATTGTGGCGGCTGGGTCCTGGTTGTCTGGCTGGGAAGACAGGGTGTGCGGTGGGATGGGCGTTTCTACCGCTATTGCTGGGAGGGCGGCATCCCATTGCTGCGCCCAGGTGGTCCTGGGAGGGCGGCATCCCATTGCTGCGCCCAGGAGGTGCTGGGAGGGCGACATCCCGTTGCTGCGCCCAGTTGGTCCTGGGAGGGCGGCATCCCATTGCTGCGCCCAGGTGGTGTCGGGGGGGCGGCATCCCATTGCTGCGCCCAGTGGGCTGGGAGGGTGGCATCCCATTGCTGCGCCCAGTCGGTGGCCAGGGGCGGCATCCCATCGTTGCGCTCAGAGGTGTGCTGGGAGGGCGGCATCCCATTGCTGCGCCCAGTCGGTGCCGGGGGTCGGCATCCCATTGCTGCGCCTGGAGGTGTGCTGGGAGGGCGGCATTCCATTGCTGCGCCCAGTTGGTGCTGGGAGGGTGGCATCCCATTGCTGCGCCCAGTTAGTGCCGGGGGCGGCATCCTATTGCTGTGCCTGGATGTGTGCTGGGAGGGCGGCATCCCATTGCTGCGCCCAGTTGGTGCTGGGAGGGCGGCATCCCATTGCTGCGCCCAGTTAGTGCCGGGGGCGGCATCCCATTGCTGTGCCTGGATGTGTGCTGGGAGGGCGGCATCCCATTGCTGCGCCCAGTTGGTGCTGGGAGGGCGGCATCCCATTGCTGCGCCCAGTTAGTGCCGGGGGCAGCATCCCATTGCTGTGCCTGGATGTGTGCTGGGAGGGCGGCATCCCATTGCTGCGCCCAGTTGGTGCTGGGAGGGCGGCATCCCATTGCTGCGCCCAGATGGTACTGGGAGGGCTGCATCCCATTGCGGCGCCCAGGTGGTGGGTCTTGCACCTCGGTGGCAAGGACCTGTGTGGGCCTGGGGGTCTACTTTAGATCTGCCAGGCTCGCGAAGCCTGCGGTGGCTTCGCACTGTGCGGCCCTCCACGCAATGGGTGTGGTCGAGATCCTCACGGGGATCGCTTGGTGGGACGCCATTTCCCTTAGGGCCCTTCACCGGGTTAGACGGGGAGTTAAGGACCTGGGTACGGTAGTCAGAGGGTTAGGCGGGGTGGTTGTGGCCCATCCCCGCATCACCATAGATCAGCTGTGGCTTTACCTGGCTGCTGGTCTTCCTCTGTCAGAACTGAGGAACACCATTTTTCTTACAGGACCTGCAGTGTCTCTGCGTGAGCTGGCGCAGTTAGAGGGGGGAGTCGGGGGGCCAAGATAGAGATCTGACCCCCGCTCCGTGGCAGGTTAGGGGCGGAAAACTGGGTGGTGGTTTAGCAACTGCGCGTTCTCCCTTGGGCATCTTTGGGGATGATTGACAGGTTCTCTCCAAGCTCATGGTGGGGTGCTACCTGAGCAGTTGTGGGGAACCTGTCTTTGGGTCCCGCACCTTGAAGCCCCCGGGTAGGGGTTAGCCGGTGGGACCCCCCTCATGCAAGTGCATGGCAGGGTCTCAAGTGAGGGAGTGGTCCCTCACCTGGACTAGCATCGAGCTACGCCCATAGTTGCCCAGGAATGTTGATTGCTACGTCATTTCCGCCCGGAAGCAATTGTTTGACCCTGCAGGTCCATTGTTTGGGTCATATTTAAATATGTTAATTTATGCTAATTTAGTTGAATAAATTATGCTAATTTATTTTAATAAAAATGACCCAGTTTTAAATCCAGGTCTTGTATCCGTGTCATTACTCCGTCTCTTCTGCAATAACACCAGCAGACTTACCGGCAGGTGCCTTTTGCAGGAGGGTCGGGACGACATGGGCACATGGCCGCCGCCATCTTGGATCTCGGCTGAAGTCTCGCGAGATTGCGAGGCTTCGGCCGAGAGTCAGGCCAGGGTGGCCTGATTGCTGACGTGGCCGGGCGGGGCTTGCCAGCCCTATAAAAGGGCGTGCAGGCCCAGGTTCGGCCTGTTCGCCCGGGCCACGTCAGAAGAGCAGACACCCGCCCGCCCTCCCTATGTTTGCAGTGTGCTATTATGGGTTGCCCTAGGGGGCCGAATGGGAATTTTTTGCGGTTTGGCCTTTTAGCTGGGCCGTTTTTTCGCCCATTCCACACTGGGGAAGGGGATAAGCGGTTAGGGGGTGCTTGCACCTTTTTAGGCTAATTGGCTTACCTTTGGTCATTTGGGTAGGCAGGTTAGGGGCGGAAAACTGGGTGGTGGTTTAGCAACTGCGCGTTCTCCCTTGGGCATCTTTGGGGATGATTGACAGGTTCTCTCCAAGCTCATGGTGGGGTGCTACCTGAGCAGTTGTGGGGAACCTGTCTTTGGGTCCCGCACCTTGAAGCCCCCGGGTAGGGGTTAGCCGGCGGGCCCCCCCTCATGCAAGTGCATGGCAGGATCTCAGGTGAGGGAGTGGTCCCTCACCTGGACTAGCATCGAGCTACGCCCATAGTTGCCCAGGAATGTTGATTGCTACGTCATTTCCGCCCTGGAAGCAATTGTTTGACCCTGCAGGTCCATTGTTTGGATCATATTTAAATATGTTAATTTATGCTAATTTAGTTGAATAAATTATGCTAATTTATTTTAATAAAAATGACCCAGTTTTAAATCCAGCTCTTGTGTCCGTGTCATTACTCCGTCTCTTCTGCAAAAGGTGTGTTGGAATATGTTTGCCACCTTAAGTTATTTGCAAAGCTAATAAAGGGATATAAATGAATGAATGAATGAATAAAGTAATATAAAAAGAAGTAAATATATTTCAAAATGGCATTTGGAAAATTTATGCTGAAGATATTTATTTACAGTAGATAATAACAAAATGCAAACCTGCCATATACTAGTTTCTTGTCACATTCAAGTTATAAACAGTTGTTTATGAAATCTGGTGCAATGTCTTTACACAGAAATAATTGCAATCATCCTTTTTTAAACAATTGCATGTGTTACTGCATAATTTTTAATTCATGTTCTTTGTGGCTTTAAGAATTCATTTTATCAGCAAAGAATGTGTCACAATACATTCTCCAGGAGTAATACCAACCATGATTACACTTACATGTGAGAGATGCCTGAAAGGTAACAGCAGTGTTTTGTGAGGAAAACGTGTTAATTGCAATACTCTGGAATATGAAAATGAGGGAAAAAATCAGTAGCATAAGTTTCACAATAAACTGTATGTGGACAGCTAATCACACAAGAAAGAGAATTAGTTCCCTGTCTGAAAGGCATAGAAAATGAAGAAAGGCCAATAGGTTTGTTTTTTTAAAAATATCAACGCACCAGCAATGTTTGAATATTTCAATATTTCCACTCCTCCAGCCTTCTTCCAGTTTAAATGAAACTGTCCATTATATTTCAACATTAATGTTGCCTATTATTCCTTTTCTTTGATAAAACTGCATTTTAAGTACAGGAATTTGCCCCCAGTTAAACAACTTTACTGCCCAATATGCTGCCTGTTACCCTTTTATACACAATACTTTTTATTAGCCATTTGCTGAAAGTTTTAAGATTCCTATGACTCATTGCAAAGAAGGAGGGAAATTTACATTACAGCTAGAAGTGAGAATGGAAGAATGCAACAATAGTTTTAATGAAAGCTCAGCATAAACTGATACTTAGAGCCAAACCTGCACCTAAGTTTATCTGTTCCAGTAGTAAGATTCAATTTTTAAAAATACAGGTTCTGTGGGCATAGCAGGGGAAAGATACTTAAAGATACTGTAAAATCTCCATTCCCTCCCTACTCCAAGGGAAGATTACTGCAAAATCCTCATTTCATCCTGATCAGCTGGAATTCAGAGGTGGCATTTACTGGTTCTCTGAACTACTCAAAATTTCTGCTACTGGTTCTCCAGAACATGTCAGAACCCGCTGAATACTATCTCTTATTTGCGGCGCAGGCGGAGTAACAGTCGGACAACAGTAATGGGTATAAATAGGGTCACTTTTATTAACTCAACTTAATTAACTAATTAACCAAATAAGCCCACGTGACCTGCAGTGGTGCATAAACTCAAATGGGGGCGGAGTTAACTTCAACACAAACTCAACTGAGCAACTCTGGGCGAAAGCTCCATGCCTAGGTGCAGGGTCATGGTAAAATTACACCTGCGCCCTGCCCCTGGCTACGCCCCCTTGGCGTGTGGGATGGCTCGCCACTGGTCACTGGTAATATCCATGCAGCAAGCCACAGGAGAAACCCCCCTCAATGAACCCAGGCCGGTCGAGCCCTGTGATCCGCGAGGAAGATCCCCCCTTCACCTCAGTAGAGGTGCCCCTAAAGGAGATCACCGTTGCTGCTTACGCCCATTTCCGCCCCCTATCGGCCAACCCCCCCCCCAGTGACCTTGAGGGGGGGGGGCACTAGTCGGTGAGACCACCCCCTAACCACAACTCCAACGTACAGAGTAGAGCAGGCGAAAAAACAACCAGAGCTGGGCCAATTTGCTGAGGTTGCAAAAAATTCCTACTCGGCCCCACCGTGGGCGACCCATCATATGTACCCTGTAGCAGAGGGAGGGTGGGCGGGTGTCTCCAAACTGCCGGGCGAGGGTAACTGCGCCACGAGGCAGCCCCTTTTATAGGGCTGCCTCACCCTCGCCCAGCCAATGGGTGGCCCGCGCCACCAAACTTCGTCACTGCGGCCCCCTGGGATGACGAGGGGCCGCAGGCTCCGCCCCAACATGGCGGCCTCCTTTCCCGGTCCCACACCGCAACCCCGCGCCGGCTGGTAAGTCGCCGGCGGCATTGCGGCGCAGGCGGAGTAACAGTCGGACAACAGTAATGGGTATAAATAGGGTCACTTTTATTAACTCAACTTAATTAACTAATTAACCAAATAAGCCCACGTGACCTGCAGTGGTGCATAAACTCAAATGGGGGCGGAGTTAACTTCAACACAAACTCAACTGAGCAACTCTGGGCGAAAGCTCCATGCCTAGGTGCAGGGTCATGGTAAAATTACACCTGCGCCCTGCCCCTGGCTACGCCCCCTTGGCGTGTGGGATGGCTCGCCACTGGTCACTGGTAATATCCATGCAGCAAGCCACAGGAGAAACCCCCCTCAACGAACCCAGGCCGGTCGAGCCCTGTGATCCGCGAGGAAGATCCCCCCTTCACCTCAGTAGAGGTGCCCCTAAAGGAGATCACCGTTGCTGCTTACGCCCATTTCCGCCCCCTATCGGCCACAGCAGGGGGTGAAATTTTTAATTTATTCCCCCTGCTCCCCCCCCTGCACATGAATGTGCAGGCACCTCTGCAGGTCCGCTAGAAATTTGTCATTACCCCTTTCTGACAGATGAACTCCGTCCTGCCTATATAAGTCCCTGAGGGATGCCCTAATGTCGGGGTGGTCTATCACCCCACCCCCTTCACGGAGTAACCATTTCCTGACTGCTCGATTGACCCTCTTCCTAGCCCCGTCGACAGCCCTGGGATTTCTAGCATGTCTCCAAACTCTACGGGGCAAAATGTTGGACCAGATGATGCGGGTGTCCGGCCACCGCTTCCAAATAACCTGCAATCCATCCCAAATGTGCCACAGCAAGTCAACGCCCGTAATAGCTCCCAGGTCATTGCCTCCCACATGCAAGACCAACCAACCCGGCACACCCTGCACCTTCCCGCTGTTGAACAGCAAGGGAAGTAACTCCAACCAACGTAGGCCTCTACGACCCAGCCACTGCACCCTAACATGCCGGTCCAGCTGCAACTGCGTGCCTGGCGTTGTCTCCTGGGCCCGCCGCTCGGCCCAGTATACCATGCTGTGGCCACAGATCAGGACTCTACAGGTCCCCTGCACGTCATCTAAAAAAGGGGGGGGGGGAGAGACAAAACAAAGTAGCATTAGAATCGGCCACCTGGGCCGCGCCCTGTCCCGCCCCTACTCACCTAAGGACGGATGTAGGCCCGGAAAGCCGTAGAACGCCAACGGCCTACCGCGCGTATGTCCGGCGTGCTGAAACCAACTGCGGCTGCAAAAGAGGCTGCGCCAATCCTGAAAGAGTGCGTCCCGTAATGCCTGGGGTCCAGGCCCATCTGGGCCAGGGCCTTGGTTGCCACAGCCCAGAACTGGTACCTAGTGAGAGGGTCCCCGGAGGCATGGCAGAAAAGCGGGCCGGGGTAGCTTCCCCGGATGCCCCAATACGATGAGATTGCCCCCACCGGGCACACCTTCCTCTGGCTGGTCTTGGAAAGCTGGACCGTCACGCCCCGGCCCCTCTGATCTGTTTTGGAGCAGCGCAGACGAAGGAAAACTGAGCCCCGCCGAAATCGAATGTCCCTAGCTGTAAAGGCGCGGCCAGAGTGATCGAACTTGGATGCCGCCAAGACCTCGCTTATACGAAACGCACCAAAAAAACAACGTAACCGCAACCGCGCGGTAAAGGGCTGCCTCATACTGGGAGCGACACAGCTTGTCCCACAAATCACCCAAAACCCGTAAATGGGCCAACTTGAGGGGGCGTCTCCTATCACCCCGGGGCGGGCCCCTCTCCCTGACCCACCCCTCCAGTACCTTTTTAATCCTGAAGTCACCCGTGTTATCCAAGAAACCCCTGGACTTGGCTATGAAAGCCAGGCCGGCCAGTTTGCCTCTAATTGTGCGGGCTGACAACCCCCGGCGTTTACTAAGGGAACAGAACTCCAACAAGTGCTCCACCGGGGCCGGCCAAAGCTGGTCGCACCGCTTATCGTGACGAAAAACCCAAAATTCCCTACCTGCCCGCTGGTAGGACCTCCTGGTGCTTGCTGCTATGGACAGGTCGATTGCCCTGTTCACGTCGGCCCTCCAATCTGCCACAGGAGCGGGGGGGGGTGCCTCCGGTTGTTCCGCGGCCTGTGGGGCAAGCAGCCGGAACCTAGCCAACTGCCCCCTGGACAAAGCGTCTGCTACCCCATTCCTGATCCCCGGGACATGGTGTGCCCTGAAAAGCATGTTCCGGGCCAAGCACCTAACCACCATGTGACGCACCAAACCCATCACTCTCTCGTTCTTGGAAGAAAGTGTGTTGACAACATGTACAACCGCCATGTTGTCGCACCAAAAATGTACTGTCCTATCGGTGAAGCTAGGGGACCATAGCTCGATAGCCACGACAATTGGAAACAGCTCCAAGAACGTCAAGTCTCTGCACACTGCGGTGCCCTGCCACTCTTGAGGCCAGTCTGCCCTGAACCACCTATCCTTCCAAACCACCCCAAAACCAACTGCTCCGGCTGCATCGGATTTCACTTGGAAGTCGCCTTTCAACAGCATATCCTGTCTCCAGAAGGAGACCCCATTATACCTCTGCAAAAATTCCTGCCACACCCCCAGGTCCTTCCTCACGCTAGCTGTCAAGCGGATTCTCTGGTGCGGCTTGGAAAGGCCGGCCGTTGCCTGGTAAAGCCTAAACATAAACGCCCTACCTGGCGCTATTACCCTACAAGCAAAGTTCAACATACCCGCCAGTTCCTGTACCTGCCTAAGGGTCACCCTTCTGGCGGCCCTAATAACCCCAACTGTGTCCCGCAGCTTCGCTAGTTTTTCATCCGGAAGCCGGCAGGTTTGGGCAACCGAGTCCACCTCAATGCCCAGGAATGTAAGCCTAGTGGTGGGCCCCTCGGTCTTTTCATGCGCCAGAGGCACGCCGAGGTCCCTGCATAACCCCTGAAAACCTGCCATTCCCCGCTGGCATTCTTCGGAACCCGCCGGCCCCGCGAAAAGAAAATCGTCTAAGTAGTGGACCACTGACCGAATCCCAGAACTCCTCACGTGGGCCCATTCTAGGAAGGAACTGAACTTCTCGAACAATGAACAAGAAACTGAACAACCCATCGGGAGGGCCCGATCAACAAAGAACCCTCCCTCAAACTGAAAACCTAAGAGGTCGAAATCCTCGGGGTGAATCGGCAAGAGCCGGAAGGCCGACTTGATATCGCACTTACCCATCAGGGCCCCCGGACCGCACTCTCGAACCACCGAGACCGCCGTATCAAAGGAGGTATAGCGCACCGAACACAGGTCATCAGGAATATGATCGTTAACTGAGTTGCCCGGAGGAAAAGACAGGTGGTGAATAAGCCGGAACTCCCCCGCCGCACGCTTGGGCACCACTCCCAGGGGGGATACTTGCAGAGAGGGCAGGGGCGGCTCCTTAAAGGGGCCCAGCACCCGGCCCTCCCGCACCTCCTTCGTAATTTTATCCCGAACCACCTGTTCCATTCCGGAAACTGACCTAAGGTTCTTAGCCAGGCCAGCAATCCTGGGCCCCCTGTACGGAATTCTAAAACCCTCCGAAAAACCAGTAACCAAGAACTCGGCCTCTTTCTTAGGGCGAAAACCCCGAAGCCTGTCTTTCAACCTATCCAATTTAATGGGGGTTGGCCCCTTTGCCCTGAGCTCCAGGCACCTGGGCCTTAGCCAGGCCAACTGCTGGTTTGTTGCCGCCTCCCCCCCTGCCCCTATAGCAGGCTGATATCGGGTGTCTGCCATTACACAACGAGCAGGCATGGCGAAAGCGACAAGCTGGCCTGGCACAGGCTCCTCTGGCGCCGTACTCGTAACAGTACGGCTGGATCCGAAAGGGCGAACTCGTCGTACCCCGCTGCGCCGAGCCCTGGGTCCCCGAGACCGCCCCCGGGCGGGGGAGGGTAGCCTCTTTCCCCTGGGTCAGCAGCAGGTGGCCGGTAGGCGTCCGCCCGCTAGCCGGGGTGGCGGGTTGCTGCGTGGCTTGAAGCCACAAATCGTTGTGCCGCATGTCCCACGGCCAGTGCCTATTGTGTGCGGCAAACCTCCTAAAATCCTCATCGTATTGCTTCCACGCCTCCCCACCGAACTCCTGGTAAGCCCGTAATATCATATTCATATATAGGATAAGCTCATGGGTCTTGTGAACATCGTCTTCGACAACCACTGAATGATACGCCAGAAAGGCGTATGCCCATGATAAAATTCCTTTATCCATCTTGACATCCTTTGACTCCACCGCCCCCTTCTTACCTTCCACGTCCTTGTCCTTCTTAGATTTTTTTGGCAACAAAATCTTAAATATATCGACATAGGCCCCGCGCCAAATCTTTCGCTTAAGGGCCTGTGACATGTGCATGCTAAGCGGAGTGTCAGGGAGGCCAGGGGCAAAAGGGTTGTCGCTGTCGACAGTGGAGGTATCAGTGGACTCTGTGGTCGTGGACTCAGAGCTATCCCTTGAGGGGTCCCTCCTTTTCCTGCCCCTCTTTGTCCTCCCGTGTTGTCGGCCCCTCCCCCATACCTGGGCCGCCGTGCGCGAACGCCATGTGCTATGTGATTTATGTGACTTACGTTTGACCGCCCGTACCCTGCCTCGTGGTCCCCGTGGCCGGGACCAACGATGCCCGGGCACCGGGCACTCACCCCAATGTGAAGAGTCGTCGTCTGCCTCCTCCGAGGCAGAGGCGGCCCGGCCTCCACGACTCCTCTTGCGCCTTTTCTTGGCGCGCCGGACGGAGCGCACCCTCTGAGACCTTTCTTCAGATTCTGATGAGCTTCGGGTCCCCTCTGCGCTCATGGCACCCCCGGCGTCCCCGTGCCGGGATCGGCCCCTCTTCCTTGGCCCTTCATCCAATTTTTCAAGTAAAGCAGAAAGAAGGTGTGAAGATACAGAGACTGACTCCTCCCCTGTACCCTCATTCGCAACTGCCCGAGCCATGGGGGACCCCTCATCAGACCCGCTTATTTCAAATGGGCTGGGTCACCCCTCCCCAGGATCAGTAAACTCCCTCCTGTTGCCACGTGGCCCTCTGGATGGGGCCCTCCCCTGGCGGCGGCCTGCCGCCCTAGGGGTCACCCCCTGGCGCCTTGGGGCCCGCCCCCTGGTGGCCTCCTCCCCCCTGGAGCTGCCCTCCCCGCTTGGCCTGCTGTCCTGCTCAGCCCCAGGGGCCTCCCCCCAAGCCCTCTTGGGGGCCCTCCTCCTTCCCGTACGGCGGGGCTCCATGGGGGGGTTGCCCAGAACGCCGGCCTGCCGCCCCGCCGCCCGCCGCCAGGTCCCAGATTGTGCCCTGCTGCCCCTTGCCATTGATCCACGCCCCTCCAAACCAGAAGAGGCCCGGCCCACAGCCGATGCCTCTGGCGCTATCAGCCCGGGCCTCCTGATGCCGCCCACGCGACTGCTGAGGCCTCCGGGCCTGGCCGCGCTGTCTTCGCCGGGCGCCGCCGGTCCGAGCCTGCAAACTGCTGCCCCAACGCTCACGCCGGCCTCCAAGCCTGCCGGGCTCCCCTCGCAAAGCGGGCTGCCGGCGCGAGCCTCGGCTCGCCGCCCACGCGCTTCTTCGCCTTCGGGCCTCGGGCCTTCTTCCTACGTGCCGGGAGCAGCAGGGCTGTCTCCAAACTGCCGGGCGAGGGTAACTGCGCCACGAGGCAGCCCCTTTTATAGGGCTGCCTCACCCTCGCCCAGCCAATGGGTGGCCCGCGCCACCAAACTTCGTCACTGCGGCCCCCTGGGATGACGAGGGGCCGCAGGCTCCGCCCCAACATGGCGGCCTCCTTTCCCGGTCCCACGCCGCAACCCCGCGCCGGCTGGTAAGTCGCCGGCGGCAATGTTCCCTATATTATGGCTTTCTGATGCTATGCAAATCAGGTCACTAGAGTCTTGACAATTGCAATAGTAATGATCAAAATAGCTCTCTTCATTTTCAGTAAATCATGAATGAGTAATTAATTATCTACTTCATAAAAATGTATTGCCTAATTTATAATTGCAGATTCCCATCCCTAAAGTTTTAATATCCTTGGCAAATTGAAAACAATTGAAATTGACCCAAGTATTTATGTGATTGATTCCTACTACAAAGACACAATTCTAAGCATGCATAAATAGAAAAATGAGAGCTAAGAATGCAGAAAAGTTGCCAATTAAGGAAATATTTTTGGCATTCAACCTTTTCCCTCTGTTGTGAATATTCTCCTTCTGAACTACAATAAATATTGTTTATACTACACATAGACATTGCCTGCGGTATTAATAAAAGAAAATGGGGTGAAAAATCTACAGTCCATTGGACAACAAAAAGCTGCATCAAAACTGCCTGAGTTACATGTGCTGATTATTCTTTGGTTTATTAAAGTTGGACATTTGCCTGAAGGGACATACTTCATTTGAAAAGACTGAACAGTGTACATTAGAAAGTATCTTCATTTTGGCTATGGAGCAAAAGCAATTTCTTTTTCTCCTATGGAAAAAAAAAGAGCAACAAGTGAAATTTGTTATTGAGTTTCAGCAGAAAAAAACCTTAATTTAGCCTCACACCATGATTTTCCCTTGGGCTGTTTGCTGATTCAACTCACTAGACATTCTCCAACTTCATGAGAACTATGACATTTCACAGTCTTAAAGTAGATGGTTAAATAATTTGGTGAATAGGCAATATAAAATTCCAGTTTTAATGGGACCATTTGTTAAATATTTTAAACAATATTTCTTCCAGATATATATTTGTATGCTTGTTTTGTACATTCACTGTTGTTTCTAGTAAAGGGCAGCCATTCGCGGCCCTACTGGAACGCTCGGGAGGGGGGCGGAGGTGCAGGGGCGGGTGGGAGCGCACACGCACATGCCCATCCTTCAATTTCCTGCACATGCACAGAGTCATTGCTGAAGCCATTCCGTTGGGGAGATACCAGCGGGAAGAAATCCTGCAGGAAGGAATGGATTTCTTCCCACTGGCAGATCCTGAGTGGGATGGACCACCACCACCACCACTATGCAGGAACCCAGCCCCATGGCTGCCGGCAAAGACAATTTAGTCCCATGGGGGAGTTGCCAGAAGGAAGAAATCTGGGACTAAACCGGGTGCCTTGGCCTTTACCGGCAGCCACAGGGCTGGGTTCCTGCATGGCGGCAGTGGTGATCCAGCCCACCTGGGAGCTACCAGTGGGAATAAATCCTGCAGAAAGGAAAGGATTTCTTCCTTCTGGCAACTTTCAGGTGGGATGGACCGCCGCCACCACCGCCACCACCAACACCACCAACACCACCTTGGCCACCACTGCCACCACTGCAACTTTACAGGAATCCAGCCCTGTGGCTGCCAGCAAAGGCAAAGGCTCCCCGTTTACTCCCAGATTTCTTTCTTCTGGTAGTTCTCCTGCGGGACTAAACGGAGCGCCTTTGCTGGCAGCTATGTTGTTCAAGCAGGCGGAGTGCCAGGCACGTCTCCTAGCTGAGCCAGCGCAAAAAGCAGCTAGGAGAGGTAGCCACCACCCACCTGCCAGGCCCACCCTGCAGCATTTTTTCCTGCTGGCGGCTCTGGGCTGGAACTGACAGCCACCACCACCACTGCTGCAGAGGCCAGCAGGAAAAAATGCTCTAGGGCAGGCCTGGCAGGCGGGCATGGCAGGCGGCATCCACCTCTCCGAGCTGCTTCTCGCACTGGCTCAGCTAGGAGACACGCTCGGTGCTCTGTCTGCTTGAGCCGCCCTGGTCCCACTCTGGCTGTGCTGGGGCAGCAGGCCAGTCTCCTAGCTGAGCCAGTGCTGAGCCAGGAAACGTCCTGGGTGGCTCGAGTCTCCTCTCTGAATGGCCCCAACGGCAGCAGCGGCAGAGACACCCACCGCCCACCGAATGAGTACTGTGCTATTTGGCCCCAGCTAGTGGTGGGTGCTGTTGCTGCTGGCTGGGGCGATGATATTTGACTTCTGCACATGCGCAGAAACAAAATCTGATGTGCATGTCGCACGCATGTCACATGCATGTTGCGCGCATGGCACGCACATGGCACATGCATGGCACATGCATTGCACATGCATAGTAGATGCGTGGCGTGTGCACGGCATGTGTACTGCAGGTGGCATGGCACATGCATAGTACATGCATGGCGTGTGCACGGCATGTGCACTGCAGGTGGCAATGGAGATGTGCGCACAACTCCATTTATGCTGGTGGAACAGTGTTCCACGCAGTCCTGCCAGGAGCCCACCTCTGGTTGTTTCCTAGTGCATAATTATACTGAATAAAATAAAAAAAGACACTGGGAGGAAAAATTCAACATTGTTTGCATGAAAACAGTCACAAGTGAATATTTCTATTGTCTGAGAACTTTAAGATTCTGTTCTGTAATCCTTAAAGTGATTTCCAGTAATCTCTAGCTACAACAGCTATATGCAAAATATTTAGAAAACACTGGCTGCAAAATGCTGACATGCTACCCTTTTATCATTATAGTTTACAGGTATTAAGTAAAAAAAAAGCAAAGTAAAGGTAACTTGATGACTTTACTGAGCTCATATTGGAATTTACTATAGAAGGATTTCTATTTCTCCATGTCTTCTAGAGTCAGCGAGTGGAATAATGAATTTATTTGCATATTTCTATTGCTATGTATAGTGACCATTGATTGAGCCATGCTGGGGTTTTTTTTTTGCATGTTCTTTCAGATTAGAGAAGAAGATTATTTCAATGTGATTTGTGAAAGATTATTTCAATGTGATTGGTAAAGTACTGAAAGACTAAAGACTAGCATCCATAGTACTCTATTTTTTTTTTAAAGGAAGATAGGGAATGTGGAACAGTTCATTTAACAGATACACTGGGAATAGATATAATCTGGGAAAAATATATTGTCAAACAACTTTTTCACAGGCACTTAGGAAAGAATGATACCATTATTAGAAGTCAGTGTTGCTTTGCCAAAAAAAAAGTATATCTTTTTATACAAGTGTCTACTTTGGTATAGCAGTAGTGTGCTGTGAATGTTGTGTTTTGTGATCTCAGTAAAATGTTTGACAATGTCTCATAGGCATACTTGTGAACAAACGGATACATATGTTCCATTTGCAACTAGATTTGCAACTGGTTGAAGAGCCATAGCCCATATTTGCATGTACTGTAAATGGTTTTGAATTATTCTGGGAAATATGAAGTACCCCACCAGGCCTCCTTCAAATGCCATGTAAAAATTTTGTAATTGACCTAAAGGAAGGAATGGAAAGCAGGCTGAAATTTAGAAACTACAGGATAAAACCACAATTCAGAATGATTTTTTTAGACCTTTGAATACTGTGCTAAATTCAATAGGATAGTATTTGAATGTAACAAGTTTTAATCCCTTCTTTTGGAAGAAAATCCAATGCAGAAATAAGGAATAGAGTAGAGTAGAGTAGTAAAGTTCTTAAGACCCATCTCTGTCGTCAGGCATGGGGGAACTGACACATCTCCCCCGGCCCTATACAGTTTATACATGGAATGTCTGTGTGTGTGTTTGCTTTTAATAATGGGGTTTTTAGTGTTTTTTAAATTATTAGATTTGTTTTTTACATTGTTCTTGTTATTGTTGTGAGCCGCCCCGAGTCTACGGAGAGGGGTGGCATACAAATCTAATAAATAATAATAATAATAATAATAATAATAATAATAATAATAATAATAATAATAATAATAGAATGTATGCATCATAATATCACAATATACACAGTTATTTTACCCTTTACACCATCATACAATTGTGGATTATAATGGATATCTATGCCTAACATTTTACTTAATCTAAGCTTTTAGTGAATTCCTTTACAAAGCATGAAGCTGAATAGCTGACTTACATTGCAAGGAAATTATTGGGTTTTTAGCTATGGTGTTGACAGATGAAATTTGTTTTCTGGGATCATGCACTGAACTATCTGAAATAATGGACTGTTGATGTTGGATTGATTACTTTCCACAAGGAAATCTGGCCAAGAGATGGAAAGTTTGATCAAAAGAGCTTTATTGAATCTTCTGGGTGTTGAAAATGAAAACTTTTAGATGATTAGACAAAAATAATTTGAACTAAAAAAACCCTTCAAATGTTGCCATAAAGGAATCTATTAAACTGTGCACTGAGAAATAAAGAAAATAAGTTGATGACATTCATTTTTATGCACTACAGGGTATGGGTATTAAAAAATTATAAGTTTAGTCTTTTGGAACATGATGGCTCAATAAGTATAAAAGATACTATTTATTCAAAATGAATAGGTACAAGAGAATGTAGAAACACATTGTTCACATCTTGTTAGAAGGTGAAAAAAGTGGCAGCTCTGTCAAAAAACATTTGGGCTGGACTAAATAGAAGAAAGAATAAAAACAATATTGTTATTTTCATGGCTTGTGATAGGAAAGACTGCAGAGAAGATGTTATAATGGTTTCTGAAAGTGCATTGAGATTTTTCAAATAGGCATACAATAGTAATGATGGAGAGCTTTAATTACCCTGACATCTATTCAGAGGCAAAACTTTCCAAGCATGGTTTTTCAGGAAATTCCTGATTTATTCTGCTGATAGCTAACAAAATAGGTGAAGGAATGCACAAAAAATATCAGCTACACTTAATAAATTAAAGGAGAACATTTAGTTGAGGAAATTGAAGTATTTGGAGTTCTTTTTTTAAAGGGAAATTAGAGATTAATGCATTCAAATGTGAATGTTAATCTCCAAAAAGCAAATGTAAATAAAATCAGAGCTTTAAGTAGAATTTCATGACAGGACAAGATGATTAGAATATGCATGAATCCCAAAAATGAAATCCTAAAAGTATGATTGCAAACTATTCCTATGAAACTGAAAAAAATATATAAAACAGTAGAAAAAACCAATATTGCTACATTATTGAACATCTGAAAACAAAGGCACATCTAAGAAGAGATTGGTTACCAAGAAATGAAAGATAGGCTAGAACTGTTTCATTAATATGGCTATCAACAGAAAGGAAACAAATATGATAAACAAACAAGCAAAAATAATTGTTATGCCAATTGCTGAGTATACTACTCATTGAGCAATTTTGACAAGTCATTTTATATTTGGCCTCACTTTCTTCCTGAGAGGTAAATTTGTGTTTCACAACTAGACAAGTGTGAAGAAAAGATGAAGCTTAAAATTTAAACAATGGTCATGTATTTATTAAGAACAAGTCTTGTTGATAAACTTCCTAAGGATATTGTGGAAAGGGTGTAGTCATAGCTTGATTTCTGCAAAGCTTTTGATAAACTACTTTTTCATATAATTTGTTTTATCATAGCTTCATAAACACCCACAGTTATTAATGAATCAAATATACAATCTATGCGGCTTCTAATAATATGTTCATCTGAGTTCTCACTGTAAAAAAAGTGCATATTGTTAGCTCTGGGAAATTAAATGGCATAGTATTAACTCTGAATCTTTTAAGTGATAGGTGGGATAGATAGTGGGAAGGCTGAGAAAAAAATGGGAGGAATAGTACTATAATAATCAAGAGATGATGGGAAAGTCAATTTATTCTTAAATAAGGTGGAAAGACACATGGGGAGAAGTGTTTCAATTCCTTGAATGAGACTCTGCCTTAATTAATTTACTAGGAAGAAAAGTGGGAAATTTGTCTTACTGATACCAAGATTCTGTGTTTGCTACAGAGTAACATTAAAGATACCTTACTGAAATCTTTCAAGTTCTTGCTTCCTTGATTTTGCCATATTATTATTATTATTATTATTATTATTATTATTATTATTATTATTATTAATTGGATTTGTATGCAGCCCCTATTAATGGGGCTGTACATTAGAAAATAAATAAGGTAGGTTTTATTAATGTAACTAAGAGTAGTTATGTTGGAAGATCTACAACCTGAAGCGCCAAGACCATGTGTGGCTATTGAAATTCTACTCTATGGTTTCTAGAAATCTTCAAAAGTAGTTGCTCAAA
Organism: Erythrolamprus reginae; assembly: GCF_031021105.1. Classification (NCBI taxonomy): domain Eukaryota; kingdom Metazoa; phylum Chordata; class Lepidosauria; order Squamata; family Dipsadidae; genus Erythrolamprus; species Erythrolamprus reginae. The sequence goes on from NC_091953.1 coordinate 42,250,832, forward strand.
GTGAAAATGTAAATATAAGCAGATGTGGGTTCGAACTTACCTCGCTGCTAGTTCACTTCATCTCGTGCAATGTGGCTGTGCAGTGCTGAAGAAATTAATTTTAAAAAGCCAAAAACAAGATGGCAATGCATGTGCAATGCCAGAAATTCGGCTTCTATGCATGCTCAGAAGAAAAAAAAAACCTAAATATGAAATATATTTGCTAATTATATTTGCAATTATGGTATTAACAACTGAAAAAAAAAACATTTCCATTTGAGGTGGGAATTAACATTAAGTAGTGACTGGTATCTTTCATTAAAAAAAATATGTTTGGCTACACTTCTAAAGAATTATAGCATTGCTGGAGAGATGGAGTAACGACACGGACACAAGAGCTGGATTTAAACTGGGCCATTTTTATTAACATAAATTTGCATAATTTATTCATTAAATTTGCATAAATTAGCATAATCAACTATGACCCGGAAATGGACCTGCAGGGTCAAACAAATACTTCCGGGGCGGAAATGACGTTATGACAAAAAACTTCCTGGGCAACTCATGGGCGTATCTCGATGCAAGTCCAGGTGAGGGACCAGTCCATCACCTGCGACCCTGCCATGCTTTGCATGAGGGGGGTCCCACCGGCTACCCCGAATCCGGGAATTAAAGGTGCAGGACCCAAAGACAGGTTCCCCCCAGCTGCTCAGGCAGGCACTCCCTCCATGAGCTTGCGGAGAACCTGTCAATCATCCCCAAAGATGCCCAAGGGAGAACGCGCGGTTGCTAAACCACCCCAGTTTTCCGCCCCTAACCTGCCTACCCAAATGACCAAAGGTAAGCCAATTAACCTAATAAATGCAAGCACCCCCTAACCGCACACCCATCTCCTCAGTGTGGAATGGGCGAAAAAACAGCCCGGCTAAGAGGCAGAACTGCAAAAAATTCCCATTCGGCCCCCTAATGGTGACCCCTAAGCACACTGCAAAATAGGGAGGGCGGGCGGGTGTCTGCTCGTGGCTTGCTGTCCGGGCGAAAAGGAAGAGCCCTGGGCCTGCTCGCCCTTATATAGGGCAAGCAGGCCCCGCCCGGACCAATCAGCAGCCGGGCCAGACAGGCCCGAACTCCCGAGCGAAGTCTCATCTCACGAGACTTCGCTCGGGATTCAAGATGGCGGCCGCCATGAGGGTCCGGTGTCTCCCAGTCCCTCCAGCAAAGCCTGCTGCCAGGTAAGTCCGGTGCTGCAATTGCTGGAGAGACGGAGTAACGACACGGACACAAGAGCTGGATTTAAACTGGGTCATTTTTATTAACATAAATTTGCATAATTTATTCATTAAATTTGCATAAATTAGCATAATCAACTATGACCCGAAAATGGACCTGCAGGGTCAAACAAATACTTCCGGGGCGGAAATGACGTTATGACAAAAAACTTCCTGGGCAACTCATGGGCGTATCTCGATGCAAGTCCAGGTGAGGGACCAGTCCATCACCTGCGACCCTGCCATGCTTTGCATGAGGGGGGTCCCACCGGCTACCCCGAATCCGGGAATTAAAGGTGCAGGACCCAAAGACAGGTTCCCCCCAGCTGCTCAGGCAGGCACTCCCTCCATGAGCTTGCGGAGAACCTGTCAATCATCCACAAAGATGCCCAAGGGAGAACGCGCGGTTGCTAAACCACCCCAGTTTTCCGCCCCTAACCTGCCACGGAGCGGGGGTCAGATCTCTATCTTGGCCCCCCGACTCCCCCCTCTAGCTGCGCCAGCTCACGCAGAGACCGCTGCAGGTCCTGTAAGAAAATGGCGTTCCCCTGTTCTGACAGGTGAACGCCGTCAGCCCGGTAAAGCCATGGCCGGTCTATTGTGATAAGGGGATGGGCCACTACAACCCCACCTAGTTCCCTAACTGTTTTACCCAGAGCCCTATTCACCCTACGTCTCGCCCGGTGAATGGCCCTAAGGGAAGAGGCATCCCTCCACACAATCCTAGGTAGGATCTCTGACCACACCACTTGCGTGGTGGGCCACACCTCATGAAGCCTTTGCAGGTCTTCGCGTGCCTGGATGATCAGCGCCAGGCCTCCCAGCATGCACAGGTCATTGCCTCCTAAGTGCAATACCAGCCACCTGGGTGCGGCCACAGGACGCTGCCCACCCAAACCCACCTGGGCACGACCCCGAGGAGCCGCCCCAGCCATACTGCCGGGCGCAGCCACAGAATGCTGACCACCCAGCAACGCCGGTAGGAGACCCTCCCACCGCATACCTCTCCGGCCCATCCAGGCAACCTTGACCCACTGCCCCAGGGACAGCTGGGTCCCGATGGCGCTCCTGGCTGCTGAGCGGCCGGCCCAAAATATCATGCTGTGGCCACACAGCAGCGCCGTCGGTTTCATGTTAGCCTGGGTACCTGCAAGAGGACACACACAGAGAGGTTACCCAGCCTAAGCCCTGCCTAGGATCCTCAGTGGGCCTAACATAACCCAAATATGCCGCTGGGCCGGGAAACCATAAAGTGCCGTGCTAGTGGCGGCGCCGATGCGGAATGAATGCGTTCCATAACCGGCGGGATCCATGCCTACCCGGGCCATTGCCCTGGACACTAGCACCCAAAATTGGTAACGGGTCAGAGGGGTACCGTCCCAATGCCTAAACAGGTACCCTTGCCCTGACCCCCGCAGACCACAATAAAGCTGTAGGGCGGCCACCGGACACAACGACTGGTCGGCGGCCGCACTAAGCTGGATAACCCCTCTGTGTAGCTGATCCGTCTTAGACTGCCTTACTACAAGGGATACCACCCCTTGTCTAAAGGCCAGATCAGCGTACTGGAAGGCCCGGAGCAGAATGTCAGCCTGAGACGACGCATGGCCTCGCTGACCCTGAGGGCCCCAAAAAACATGACACAAGTCGCTGCCCTAAAAAGACGGGCCTCGTACAATGAGGCACACAGACTGTCAAAACCCCCGTTAATTAAAGACAGCTGCTCCACCGTCAGAGCCCGACGAGTGTCACCAGGGGCCCCCGATTGCTCCCTCAGCCAGCCTTCCAGCATCTTCCGGATGCGAAAGTCACCCGAAAAATCTGCAAACCCCCCCGCCTTGGACAGAAAGGCGAGGCCGGCTAACCCGGACCGGATCGTCCTAACTGACAGGCCACGCTGCCTAAGCTGGACGCAAAACTCGGCCAGGTGCTCTACAGGGACAGGCCAACTAAGTTGGTAACCCCTGCCCTGCCTGAAATCCCCAAACTCCTTACCTGCACGCTGGTATGCCCTGAGGGTGCCGGGCGCTACAGACAAGGAGATTGCCCTGGATGCCTCGTCTCTCCACCACTCTGGATCCCCCCCAGACTCCAGAGGTGGCCGGGGAACGCTTCTGGCAACTCTCGGGCCCACGGGGCCAGGGTCCGAAACCTGGACAACTGACCACGGGACAAGGCATCAGCGACCCCGTTATCCAACCCGGGGACATGCCTAGCCAAAAACAATGCATTTAGGGACAAGGACCTGTGCACAAAATGGCGGACAAGCCACATGACCCTGTCGCTCTTAGAGGACAGGGCATTCACCACATGGACAACCGCTAGGTTGTCACACCAAAAGTGCACGGTCTTGTCCCTAAACTGCTCCCCCCAAAGCTCTAAGGCCACTATTAAGGGGAAGAGCTCCAGGAACGTCAGGTCCTTAACCAATGAAGAGGCACTCCATTCCGGAGGCCATGCCGACCAGCACCACTGGTCACCTAACACTACCCCGAAACCACAAGTCCCCGCGGCATCAGAGCAGAGCTGCAACTCAGCTTCCAAAAGAAGCTCGTGCCTCCAGAAAGACAAACCATTAAACCTGACCAAGAAATCCCGCCACACGCCGAGGTCAGCCCTGACCCCAGCGCAGAGGCGGGTACGATGATGGGGCAAACGGAGCCCCTTCATCGCGTCGTATAACCTCCTGGAAAAAGCCCTACCAGGAACAACTACCCGACAGGCAAAATTAAGAATGCCCGCCAATTCCTGAAGCTGCCGTAGGGTAACCTTCCGGCAGTCCAGCACCTCATCAAGCTTCCTTCGGATTTTGAGCAACTTCTCCAGGGGCAATCTGGAAGATTGCTCCTCTGAGTCCAATTTAATACCCAGAAAAGTAATCCTGGTGGCGGGGCCTTCGGTCTTCTCAGAGGCTAAAGGCACCCCTAAGTGAGCACAAAGGGCTTCGAAGTCCCGCATTAGAGCAAAGCATTGCTCCGAATGCGCAGGCCCCGCCAACAAGAAATCATCAAGGTAGTGAACGACAGTACCCAGACCACTTTGCCTCCTGAGCGCCCATTCCAAAAAGGAGCTAAAACTCTCGAACAGAGAGCACGAGACAGAGCAACCATAGGTAAAGCCCTGTCCACGTAATAACCACCCTCGAAATGGAAGCCCAACAGCTCAAAGTCGTCGGGGTGTATGGGGAGGAGCCGAAATGCCGACTTAATGTCGCATTTACCCATAAGGGCTCCTGTCCCACACTTCCTAACCATAGTCACGGCCGCATCAAAGGATGCATACCGGACCGAACAAAGCTCGTCAGGAATGAAGTCATTCACTGACTCCCCTTTTGGAAAAGACAAATGGTGAATCAACCTAAATTCACCACTCGCCTTTTTGGGGACCACACCTAAGGGAGACACACGAAGATTCGGGAAGGGCGGTTCCGGGAAGGGCCCGAGGACCCTGCCCTCGGCCACCTCCTTCCGAATCTTCTCCCTAACAATGTCTTCATGACCAACAACCGACCTAAGGTTGTCAGACATGAAGGCCCTCCTAACACCCATGTAAGGGATCCTAAATCCCTCCGAAAATCCTAGCAAGAGAGCGGCCGCTCTCGAGCGAGGGTGGTAGTCGCCCAACCAACCCTCAAGCACTTGCAAATTGATTGTACTGGGCCCCTTTACCCCCAAAAGGTGGGGGAGGCTTTGGGGGACCCCCGCCCTTCTTTTCCGCCCCCTTCTTGGGGCGGGGACACACGGCTGCGGAATGGTTCCCCCCACAAGTCCCGCATGCGTGACGAAACCTGCAAAAGGGATGAAAACACGCCCCTTTTGCGGCGAACTCGTGGCACACCAGAGAGGCCCCTTTTCCCACTCCACCCGCCACGGCCTTGGCCGGCACGGGCGTCACGGGCTCCTCTTCCATAAAGTGACCGCTGTCGGTCCTATCACATCCTTCCTTCCCGGACATATGCGTGGCCTGGAACCAAAGGTCCGGGACCACCATATCCCAGGGCAAGTAGGGGTCATGGGCGATACGCATCCTAAACCCCTTATCATAGTGCCTCCAGATCGTACCTGCGTACTCAAAGTGGGCTCTCGCTATTAGGTCTATGTATTTCAGCAGTGCAGCGGCCCTACCCGGCTTCCTCTGAATTACTACCGAAGCGAACGTCAAAAAAGCGTACAGCCAAGAGCTGAAACACTTTGTGACCTTCGTTTTTTTAACCTTCTCCCCAGGCACCACCTCCTTGTCCTGCTTGGGGACCTCCCTATTTAAAAGGGAGAAAAGGTCGACATATTCCCCCCGCCAGATTGCTTCCTTCACAGACGGGTGGAGATGATAGCCCAATGGTGTCGCGGGCAACCCACAAGGGATGGCCCCAGGCTTGATGCTGGCGAACGGGTCCCACACTGTGGTGGCCCCCATCCCCAGCACACCAAGCCCCAGTGGATACACCAAAGGGGGCGGTGGCATAATGGCCGACGGAGGAGGGATCCAACCCCCCACCCCTGCCCAGGTGGGAAAGATACCCCTGGCGCCCCTACCGGCGGAGCCGGCGGGGACCAAACCTGCCCACATGTGCCCGCAGTGGCCCCCAGGAAGCTATTGCCACTCCCCAATGCAGGCGGGATAAACCCGGGACCCTGCACGGGAAGGAGCGGTGTAGTGCCTGCGTGTGGTGAAACCTCACCTGCCCCGTAAGGGGTGGAAGCCATCCACGGGGGGCCCATCCTCGCCGGGCCCTGGAATGATGACCACTGCCCCGACTGGGCCATCTGCCCGGTCTGGGCCATCTGCCCGGTCTGGGCCGTCTGCCCGGTATGGGCCAGCTGCGCGGTATGGGCCAGCTGCGCGGTGTGGGCCATCTGTCCCTCCTGGGCTGGTTCCTCTTCGGGGTCATTACCCCATGCTGCGGAGGCAGTCATGGGAAGCCCCTCCGGGCCTGCCCCAGACCGCCACCGCTCCAGCTCATCGAGCCTCTCCGGGACCGTGGCCCAAGAGAGAGAAGGAGAAACCTCGGTTTGAGGGACCGTGGGCATGAATCCCCCCCCTGCCGCCGGGACCACCCCCGGGGGCCCTTCCGCACTGGCACGAGCCCGAGCAGAAGGCCTCGCCGCCCTCCTAGGCCGAACCACAGGTTGGGCCGGAAGGGCCTGGGCTTGCCTCTTTTTAGGGGCCATGGGCCTGCCTCAAACTATTTTTATGTTAAACAGAATAAAGAAGGGGGTGGGAGAGAACTACCCCCAAGGAGGCTGCACCCACGAGGCAAGGCCTGCTTATGCTGCAGGCCTCCCAATGCACCCCCTGGAGGTGAAAACCTCCCCCCTCCCCAGCGGTTGCAGCAAGGCCTCGCTGTACCGCTTTATAGGGGCCTTTATTCCCAAGGCCTCACCCCCCCCCAGGGACCCTGTACACCCCAGGAGGCCCCGGAGGAGAGCACCCCCACACCCCGAACCCAGGAAACTGGGGGGCAAACCAGGGCGGAGCACAGCTGCTGCTGGCTCCGCAATAAATCCTATTCGCCTGAAGGCAAAAGGAGGCCTTCTCGCCCACCACAGGCTGCACAAAATGGCGGCCGCCGCACGAGGCTCCTCCAAAATGGCTGCCACGAGCAGAACTGACAAGTGTCTGCTCGTGGCTTGCTGTCCGGGCAAAAAGGAAGAGCCCCGGGCCTGCTTGCCCTTATATAGGGCAAGCAGGCCCCGCCCGGACCAATCAGCAGCCGGGCCAGACAGGCCCGAACTCCCGAGCGAAGTCTCATCTCACGAGACTTCGCTCGGGATTCAAGATGGCGGCCGCCATGAGGATCCGGTGTCTCCCGGTCCCTCCAGCAAAGCCTGCTGCCGGGTAAGTCCGGTGCTGCAATTTTGCCAAAGAAAAATATTTGCTCTTGGATATCATACTACTGTCTATAGAACTAGGAAGTCAAATCTACTTAGGAATTTGTGACTGATATTTTTTTCTCCTTGTGTTATGGCAGCTTTGAGGAGGAAAAGTAACAAATTAGTTTTCATGTCACTGACTTCTTGTTAGTATCAGAAATTGCAAATATTCCATTTGGAACACTTCCTTTGGAATAGTTACAGCATGTTGCTGGGGGGAAAATACAGTACATTTTGCATTTTATTTCACAAAAATATTTCATTATCTCATTGAAAAGAAGAAAAATATAAACAAGAGTGGCAAATAATAGCTCTTACTATTTGTTTAAACTGAAATGTGAATGGAGCACAATATGAAAGAATTTATTCTATGAAGAAAACCAAATGAATAAGGAATGTTTGCAAGAACTATGCAATTATGACTAACGTCCGTTAGTGGTTTGGCCTCCAGGTTGAATTTAGTAGTTTTATAAACAATTGTGGGTTTGTATTAAATTCTGATGTTTAAGGCTTCTTTTTAAGAAGATGGGCAAAAGTAAATATATATAGAGAGATGATGAGCTTGATTGACTTTTGATAAATGTTTCACTTTTGTTAATGTCCCTATGATTGTCCAGAACCATGGAGAGACTGATATATTTATGATGAACTTATGACTGAAACAGTGATACAGCAGTGCAGAAGAATTTATTTCATCCTTACAAGCACAAAACTGATCAAAGGGGGAAAAAAGGAATCATATGCTGCTGGATTAAAGTACACCAGATACTATTAAGGAAAACTTAAACTAAAACAATACTTCCCTTTTTTCTCTTTCAACAATCCTTTAGTGATGAACCTTCATTATCAACATCTTCAGGGGCAGGTCTTTTGGAGAGTAAAGCCATTTACATTCCTGAAATAATATTCTTATTTCTCTCTTATCGTCATTTCAAATGAAGATACATGTTTTAGTAAGCAACCAGGAGATGATAATCAGGTTACGTGTTTAAAAAGCAATTGGGAGCTGATACATCCTCCAATGGGACGCACGTATATCACTGGCTCTTCAATATCTACTTTTGGCCACTTTTCCCTGCATGAAAATGTCTGCTATATGACATCAGGGTGGTTTAGCTGGGTTATTTCTAATGTCAACTCCAGAATCAGTGTGAAGTGTGAAATGAAACTCATTTGGAATTTAGGAGAGATTTCATATATAATGCACATCTTCTAGATGGTTATGAGCAAGACACAAATTCATTGTGCCTTTCCCATTCAAAATTATGCGGGGAAGTCAAAATGAGGATGCTCCTTATCAGAGTTTCTTGCAGAAAAAGTCAATTCCAGAGACACATACAGATAACTGATTTAGCTGGAATCATTGACATCTACCTATCTACCTATCTACCTATCTACCTATCTACCTATCTACCTATCTACCTATCTACCTATCTACCTATCTACCTATCTACCTATCTACCTATCTACCTATCTACCTATCTACCTATCTACCTATCTACCTATCTACCTATCTACCTATCTACCTATCTACCTATCTACCTATCTACCTATCTACCTATCTACCTATCTACCTATCTACCTATCTACCTATCTACCTATCTACCTATCTACCTATCTACCTATCTACCTATCTACCTATCTACCTATCTACCTATCTACCTATCTACCTATCTACCTATCTACCTATCTATCTATCTATTGCCAAAGTAGATAATTTCTTTAAGTAAACACAAGCAGGAGAGATAGTTTCGTTTCAGCAGAGCAGACGAGCACTGAGTGGAATGAAGAGTACAGAGTGGATAGAGAGTACAGAGTGGACAGCCTTAAGCTTAATTTTTCAGTTTTGATTCTCTGCACAAACTCAGATGTGTTTAGCTGACTTAGTTGCTATGCCTATTCATTGGCTGACCTTGTTAACATGGCCCTCCCAGTTCATTAATATCTTAACAGTTCTTTGACCACCCTAAGATGGAATTCCTGCAACTACAAACTTTCTAGCCAAACTTTCTACAAAATTATCACTTGGAAGGCAACTCACAAGCACCAATATTTAATGGCTCTTTTAGCTACTTGTCTTTTTTATATAAAAAAGGCTTGGAACAGTTGAAGTAGAGTTGACATTTGTGCACACTGCCAGCTGGAATAACCTACTAGTACTGAAACTGAAAGGGTCATGGAGGTGGAGTTTGTAATGTTATGTGAGCAAAAGTGAGAGGTCTTGAGGGCAGGAATATAATTTGAGCAATGATGTGAAACAGGCTTCATAGATATAATAGAAAGCAGGGTTATTTATTTGAAATACATTCTAGGAGTAGATAAAACCTGCATCCCATAGTTGCAGAAAATAGGAAGTGAAAAAATTCCTTATATCTTGTTTTGTCAAATGCACTTTCCAAAGTAATGAATGGGCATTGATATAATATTAAGTAATTTTGCCTCCTGATTTAGTGCACATGATACAGCATATATCACAGCTTCCGTCCTGAATATATTCCTATATTACTGTGCATGTATAGAGCTTTAATATAACTACTTTGAAGAAAGTAGTATAAAAAAACTAGTTGTGGAATGGTCCATGATATTCAAGATACCCAAGAACATAGAATCATAGAGTTGGAAGATATATTTGAGGTCATCACATTCAACACTCGGTTCAAATTAAAATCCACTAGTGTTTTTGACAAAGGTGGCTATTCAAGTGCTCACTGAACACTTCCTGTGAATGGCTTTAAGTATATGACTTTTGACATTAGAATATATCGTAGATAGTAGATCTCAGTGGAATCAGTGGGTGAGCAGTGTGGTCGGGCAGTAGGAAAAGCAAGCAGGATGCTTGGCTGCATAGCTAGAGGTATAACAAGCAGGAAGAGGGAGATTGTGATCCCGCTATATAGAGCGCTGGTGAGACCACATTTGGAATACTGTGTTCAGTTCTGGAGACCTCACCTACAAAAAGATATTGACAAAATTTAATGGGTCCAAAGACGGGCTACAAGAGTGGTGGAAGGTCTTAAGCATAAAACGTATCAGGAAAGACTTAATGAACTCAATCTGTATAGTCTGGAGGACAGAAGGAAAAGGGGGGACATGATCGAAACATTTAAATATGTCAAAGGGTTAAATAAGGTTCAGGAGGGAAGTGTTTTTAATAGGAAAGTGAACACAAGAACAAGGGGACACAATCTGAATTTAGTTGGGGGAAAGATCAAAAGCAACGTGAGAAAATATTATTTTACTGAAAGAGTAGTAGATCCTTGGAACAAACGTCCAGCAGACGTGGTTGGTAAATCCACAGTAACTGAATTTAAACATGCCTGGGATAAACATATATCCATCCTAAGATAAAAATGCAGGAAATAGTATAAGGGCAGACTAGATGGATCATGAGGTCTTTTTCTGCCGTCAGTCTTCTATGTTTCTATGTTTCTAATCAGTGGATCAACAATATGTTCTGCCATAGTGCATGTATACTATATTTTATGTCAGGTTAGCTATTACGATAGTATACAAATATCAGTAAATTATATCACCTTGATATTGATTACAAGTCAGATTTTTATATCGTTTCTGAACTTAAATGTGCGGGCCCCAGGGGAAGAGCCTTCTCTGTGGCGGCCCCGGCCCTCTGGAACCAACTCCCCCCGGAGATTAGAACTGCCCCTACTCTCCCTGCCTTCCGTAAAGCTCTTAAAACCCACCTTTGTCGTCAGGCATGGGGGAACTGAAACACCTCCCCCGGCCACGTACAATTTATGTATGGTATGTTTGTGTGTGTGCTTGTTAATATAGTGGGGTTCTTTTTAAAACTATTTTAAATACTTAAATTTATTGAATTTATTTGGATTTGTACGATTGTTTATATTTTTTGTTGTGAGCCGCCCCGAGTTCGCGGAGAGGAGCGGCATACAAATCTAAATAATAAATAAATAAATAATAAATAAATAAATTTATAATGCAAAATAGGAATGAGGAAATATATTATCAGTGTCTTCATTTTCAGTCTTAAATTTACTTTGTGACATTTCCATATCAAATTGCACTTTTTAAAGATAAGCACGTTTTTAATTCGACTTTTGTGTACTTTCACTTTATAAAATTTTGCACAAAATATTTACACACATGCACCCACACACTAAATATGTGTAAATATTTTTATGATATGTAATTTTGGGGTGCATTTTAATGTGTGTAGGCGTGTGTGTTTCCAACATCCATACACAGAGAGTCCTAAAACGCAAATGAATATTGCATATTGATTTGCATATTGATTTGGAATAGAGACGTTTTGTCTATTCCTAAGAACAACAATCATTTCAAGGAGATATACTGCATGGATAAGGCATGGATGACATTTTGGCATGGATGACATTTTGGGATCTCATATAATACTTATGGTTTTCTCTAATTACACTAAAATGCATATGCATTTTTTATTTTGGTACTATGTAGTAGTATCTGAAGATTTAATCCAATATATTTTTATTATAAACCACAGAAACTGTGAATTGTTTGGAGCAAAGTGAGGTAGTGTGAGAAAACCTTGCAGTTATGTTTTCTGTCTCATTGACAGCATGAGAAAAAGTCTAGTTGGCAATTGTGGTAGGAAAACATTTCTGGAGGTGGCTGACATGAAAGATTTCATGCTTCTAATGCATTTTTTATTCTTCATAGTTGAGTTAGAAGGAAACCCTCTTTTGATTTGTATGGTAGACTTAAAGTCTGCAGAAAATACCACAGTTATTTAAAGCAGAATCAAAATGTGTGCACTTGCCAAGACATGGGTCAGATGAGGTTGCTAATATCCATTCAAAGGTGATTGTTATAAACTTTTACTGTTTTTCACACAGACTATTAAATTGTAGAATTACAGAGATATAAGAAATACATACCTATCTCTCTGTCTAATCTGATCTGATCTGATCTGATCTGATCTGATCTAATCTAATCTAATCCAATCCAATCCAATCCAATCCAACCCAACCCAACCCAATCTAATCTAATCTAATCTAATTTTGGAGAATAAAAACATGGAAACAAATACAAATATCATAATATGACACTAAAATACGGATTAAAATATTTAGCGGTATATAAGACACTTGCATTTTCATGTTCCTGGCCTAACTGTTCAAAAATAAAAAAATAAGGAATATCAAGAACTTTTATTTGCATCTCCCCCCTTTTTATTTTTGTTGAATTCTATCTTAATATAATTGTTTTCCCTATTATTTTCTCTATATCTATTCCTGTCTAGATTCTGGGCTAGATACTAGATGAAAACTGTCCTGGTTGTCCTGGTTAATGACTGTTGGCATTGGGATGGAGGATGTGCCTACCTATTGGTTCTTAAGGAGTTCTTATGAAGGTTGGGAGTTAGGAACACTGGGTTAGAATGGCATTCTGAAGTTGATGCTTCCAATTAGTGTGAGTCATGGAGGAAAGGTCATATCTGTGATTGCTCTAATATGGTCTGCCATGAGACTGCTCTCCATTCTATTCAATATTTACACAAAACATCACACTAGTTTGGGATGATGTTTAAATCAGCATGCTGAAGGTAATCAATTATGTTCTGATCTGGTGCCTGAAAGCTATAAAGGCCTAGAGATAGAACAAGATAAAATTAAATGTCTGAAAGATAGAACTCCTGGATTTTGGATCTGGCTTGATTATGGTTCCGATAATGTATTTTGAAAGATTAAAGCTGCTGAAGGAGAAGATTTGTATTTATGGAGTTATTTTGGACTTGCTGCTTATCAGGTGAAGGCTATGATTAGGAGTGTCTTTGTCCACCCTAGTTGGTATGTTAACTGCAGCTTTCCTTGGCTGGAAAGCCTGGGCAATAATGACTCGTGGACTCATTAACCCTGTGGTTAAATTTCTCTAATGTACTGTATTGGACTTCTTTGAAGATGACTCAGAAGCTACCACTGATGTAAAATGTGGTCAGTATGCTAATTGGGAATAGTAGATTTAACAGTGTTTAACAACCACAATTAAATCCAGCCTTACCCTAAGTCAATGCCTGTGAGAAATGTCAGCTTTTCAAAGATTTAGAAAGGTTTTGGCCAAGCATATCTCAAAATAACAGAATTGGAAGGACCTTGGAGATCTTTTAACCCAACTTCCTGCTCAAGCCTGAGACCTTACACTATTTCAAACAAATGGTTGTTCAATCTCTTCTTTTAGAAGCAAGTTGTTCCACAGATTGTTTTCACTGTTCAGGAATTTTATCCTTATTTCTAAGTTGCTTTTTTGATTAGTTTTCATCCATTGCTTTTTATCCTACCTTCAATTCTTTGGAGGATAGGTTGATGTCCTCTTTTTTGTGGCAGCCTTTTACATATTGGAATGTCGCTATCGTGTCACTCCAATCCTTCTTTTAATTAAACTAGACATACCAAATTCTGTTCTTCATATGTTTTAGCCTTCAGTCCCCTAATTATCTTTGTTATTCTTTTCTATACAATATCATGGTGACCAAAACTGGATGCAATATTCCAAATGTGGTCTTACCAAGGCATTATAAAATAGTATTAAAACTTCATGCGATCTTGATTCTATTCCTATATTAATGCAACTAGGATTGTTTTGGCTTTTTTGACAACAGCAGAAAAATTCTGGCTCATATTTAATAATGATAATAATAATAGTAATAATAATAATAACAACAGAGTTAGAAGGGACCTTGGAGGTCTTCTAGTCCAACCCCCTGCTTAGGCAGAAAACCATCAGACAGATGGTTATCCAACATCATCTTTAAAGCTTCCAGTGTTGGAATATTCACAACTTCTGGAGGCAAGCTGTTCCACTGATTAATTGTTCTAACTGTCAGGAAATATCTCCTTAGTTTTAAGTTACTTCTCTCCTTGTTTAGTTTCCCCCTATTGCTTCTTATTCTACCCTCAGGTGCTTTGGAAAATAAGTGGACTCTTTTTTCTTTGTGGCAACCCCTGAGATATTGGAACACTGCTATCATGTCTCCACTGGTCCTAAACTAGCCATGCCCAGTGCCTGCAATCGTTCTTCATATATTTAAGCCTCCAGTGCCTAATCATTTTGTTGTTCTTCTCTGCACTCTTTCTAGAGTTTCAACATCATTTTTGCATCATGGTGCCCACAACTGAATGCAGTATTCCAAGTGTGACCTTACCAAGGCCTTATAAAGTGGTATTAACACTTTATGTGATCTTGATTTTATCTCTCTGTTAAAGCAGCCTAGAACTGTGTTGGCTTTTTTGCAAGCTGCTGCACACTGCTGGCTCATATTTAAATAGTTGTCCACTAGGACTCCAAGATCCCTCTCACAGTTTCTATGGTTGAGCAGTGTACCACATATACTGTACCTGTGCATTTTGTTTTTCTTGCCTAAATGTAGAACCTTACTTTTTTCACCACTGAATTTCATTTTGTTAAACAGCACCCATTGTTCAGGTTTGTCAACATCCTTCTGTATTTTGCACCTATCTTCACAAATCTTTTGTGCCAATCGTTTAACTAATTGTCCACCAGAATTTCAATATCCCTCTCACAGATATTACTATTGAGCCACTTGTGCATTTGGTTTCTCTTGCCTAAATATAAAACCTTACTGTCCTGTATATTGAATTTCATTTTTCTATACAGGCCTTGTATTGGGCCTGGTGTTCATGGCTGTCAAGATCCCTCTGTATCTTGAGCCTATCATCTGGAGTATCAGCTATTCTTGCCAGCTTGGTGTCATCCACAGATTTGATGAGTTGCCCTTCTATTCTCTCATCTAAGTCATTGATGAAGATATTGAAGAGTACTGGGCCTGAGACAGAGCCTTGAGATACCACACTGCAAACTTCCCTCCATACAGTTCCATGGGTAAAAGTATTTCCATGGGGCAGGGAAACTCCACCAGATGATAACACTTAAGGAAGTCACCTGGAATGTGCCCTTCTATTTGACCTAGTAAAACTAGCAAATATGATAAAAGACGTGATCCTGGTCTCTTGTCATCCAGGGAAATAAAAGTAATAAGAGCACCCTGCACTATATTCAAGAAAAAAATAACCTGGAAGCCTATGCAGCTTGCACAGCAATCGTGTAATACAAGCAAACTATAATTATCTAATTTCTTTTAGAACAGCAATCTGATAAAGGAGAATATTTATAGCTCAAGGGTAGCACCAGCAGCTAATACCCAAATGGGTATTGTAGCTGAACTACAAGATTAATATCGGACCAACAATCAAGAAGTAAACAAAACCCCAATCAACAAAATGTAAAAAAGATAACAATAAATAGCCCCCCAAGACCACTCCTACCAATACTGACAGGGAAAACCAGTAAACAAAACTTGAAAGCAAACCCCGCTCCGATCAGCATTGGTGATGTTAACCTATTTTGAGTAATGAAATGTTTGCAAGAAAACAACTAGAAAGCACAAAACATTGATTTGTTGGGAAGTAACTGCTTGTTGATTTTTAAAGGATGATTATAAGTTAATTGTTGCAAATGCACATAAACTTTCAGAAAGAAGGTTAGGCATCAATATTTGTATGTTTTTCTTTTCGTCATTCCTCATTAGTCATTATATATATATAAGAGGCAAATAAGGAGCTGTGATGTTCCTTCGATACACCAGGGTGATTCAACACAAAAATATGTAACCCTTCCCTGGTGCAGAGCTGAAGGGATTGGATATTGTAGCCTAGAGGATAATTCTCTGCCTTACGAGGCAAAGGTTGCAGGTTCAAGTCCCAGTGGGTATGGCTAGCTGATGAGACCAAAATAAGGCCGAAATAGATCTATCCTAGTCTCCCTTAATTTTCAAATTCAGCAAAAAAAACATGTGACATATATATATATATATATATATGTGTGTGTGTGTGTGTGTGTGTGTGTGTGTGTGTGAAAAATGCCAGAGTTTTCAAAGTGACAAAAGGATGATATTACTGTAAAGTTGATTTAACCCTGTTTTATGTTATAAAAAAATACAGATGTGGAAAATAGAGACATTTGACAGAATAAAGGAGTATAAATCAAACGAGATTCTATTACATAGTCATGCTTACTGTTGTGGATGAAAAAAAATAGAATAAAGTTGGTGCTGTGCTAGCAAGACTGATTAAGTATGAACATGAACATAAGAAACACAAGAATACTTTCACTTGTTTGAAAATGCATTCGTGCCTGAGAAAGTAATCCATGTCTCAGCCAACATTGATGAAAACATGACATCCTCCCCAAAAAACTGGTTATATAAAACATGTGCCATCAGTGGAACACATTTCAAAATTGTTTGAAATGTGCTTGGCTAAGGTTTTTCATGTTGCTGCTGAAATCTAATTTGTTTCAAGTTAGTGTTTAAATATTGATCTAACTCATTTTTTAACCTTTATTTCATGCCACTCAGATCAGCCTGTGAAAGTATTGGCTTGAGTGTTTTGAAGAAACTATGTATCTTTTTGGTGGAAACTAAGCCTTTTCTTCCTTCCAAAGGAAATGATGAGATACAAGTAGCCCTTTAACATGTTTCCACTATCACACAACTCCCCTCTCTGTTCTTCATGTGATTTGACAAAAATACGATTGTTCTCAACTGATTAACATTTCATCTCATGTTTTTTTCAGCCCCAAACATGTACCTAACATGGCTTGCTGTAATTAAAATGACAGACTAATGTGACTGAAGTAGTGACAAAGATGATCAACTTACAATTAGTCTTGAAAGGCCTTGACAATGGCATTTGTTGAAAAGTACTAGGAAGTAACAGGAAAAATAGAATCGGTGTTCATTTCCTGCATTAATTATTCACAGAAATTTCAACTGCTAATAGCAGGTCAGGTTTTCAAACCTGAGAGGAATACTTCAATTCCTGAACATGCACATATCACATGACCCAGGGTGAATACATATCAGTTGAAAGGAGAATGTTTAATCTTCAAAATATGATGTTGAAGATTTAACAGCTTCTGTTAAAAAGGATAGCAGAAAAGCAATGGTCTGGGAAAGTTAACTGTTAGATTGCGCGGGAAAGAAGACACAGACACAGGAGCAATTCAGCACTTTATTTAGAACTATCTAAATTCCAAACATGAACTCCTGTTTGTTTGCAGGGAAGCTGCTTTTAAGACCTTGCCGGCAGCCAAGCTGGCCACTGACAGCAGTTCATTTCTCCCGCCAACAGATTACCCAATCAGTGGCGGCTATCCAAATCTATGTCCATATGTAACAGTAGCAGAAAAGACTTAACCAACAATCTCTGTTGAAGCAAATAGAAAAGTAACACAGAGGATCTGGCTGGACATGAAAGAATCTGTCTATTCCAGAAACTCATCAATTAAATGGGTAGAACAGTGATTTTCAACCTTTTTTGAGCCGCAGCACATTTTTTACATTTACGAAACCCTGGGGCACATTGACCGGGGGGAGGGGGGAGGCTTAAAAAAGTTTGGACAATAAAACTCTCTCTCTCCCTTCCTCCCTTCCGCTCTATTTCTCTCTCCCTCCCTCTTTCTCTCCCTTCCTTCTTTCTCTCTCCATCCCTCTTTCTTTCTCTTCCTTCCTTCCTCTCTTTTTTGCTCTTTCTCTGTCCCTCCCTACCTCCCTCTATGTCTTTCTCTTTCTCTCCTTCCCTCCCTCTCTTTCTCTCTCTTGCTTTCTTTCTCTCTCTTTCTCCCTCTCTTGCTTTCTTTCTTGTTCTCTCTCTCTCTTGCTTTCTCTCTCTCTCTTGTTCTCTTTCTGTCTCGCTCTTTCTCTCTCTTGCTTTCTTTCTCTCTCTTGCTTTCTTTCTCTCTTGCTTTCTCTGAGCTTCGCGGCACACCTGACCATGTCTCACGGCACACGGGTTGAAAAACTCTGGGGTAGAGTACCTTATGCTTGTTTGACAGATAGTGTAACTGTGTAATTGTGATTTGTTGTTTGATCTCTTTGTCCCTGTTTTTATCATGTGCCTTTTTATCCTATTTGGCTAATTAATTGCTTTTGATTTTTTTATATAAATATCTTGGTGTTTCATAAATAAATAAATAAATATGAGATCTATTTTTGCTAGCTACACTGAGCAGCTTTACTCAGATATGAATAAAGAGATTGACCCATTAACTCTCTGTTTATTCCTTTTATCCAGTAAACAAATATCTTACATTTTCTTTGCTGATGCTGAAAAAGAGCAGGTGGCATTGCATAGCTTCACATTGGATTATTAAAGAAAAAATACATCTAATTAGTAATGATTTCCCCGTTTTACTGTGCTAGCATTTTTTAGAAATAAATTACATGATTAATGTTATGCATTGATTCCCCATATCTATGTAGTTATAATATATACAGTTTATATTAGTAACCAAGCTGTACCAAAGGAAGCACTTGGTTTTTATGTGGCCCAGGCGTGCACTTCTTACAATTTAATCAACATTGAATGTGAGCCTTTCACAAGAGAACAGTAATCCGTGCTTTAAACTACGCACGGAAGCTATATTCCTGCCCTCCCTTCTAGCCATCAATAAAACATGACTAATTGAATATAACTGAATTCACCTGTATTTAATTGAGGGACTCTTCATTTAAAAGAAATTGGGACATTAGACATTTCCAATTTCAGTTCAACAGTACGTGAAGGCAGGATGGACTCAACAGAACTATTTTATTTAGAGAACAATACACCAAAAAGACCTAGTTTCCAACGAATCTTAGTTCAGCTCAGGAAATGTGTGTTTCTAAAATAATTATACAGCTGTTAAGAAATTGCATACTTTTAGTTGAGAATATGAAAATTATCAAGAAGAGAAAGGAATGGGGTGGGTGGCAGAGAAAATCCCTGCCAACTTTTAGGCTTCTTGCTTCTTCTCTCCTCTTAAGTCTTTCTCTTCTGTCACAGGCCAGTGGTCAGGTTAATAGCCTGAAGTAAAGCTAACTTTCACAATGACTCGATTTCACTAGCAATAAGATGTCAGAAACGGAAATAGAGAGGGGAAAAAAATCTCTTTAATGATCTGTTCAATTTATCCTGTGGAGCAGCTGCTGCCAAAACTATATTGGGAAGCTGAATGACAGCAGGTACTTTATACTGCTGGAAAAAAACAGTTCCTATTTTCTTTACATATTTCTGTTTTTTTGTTCTGGGCTTCCGGTAGGAATTGTAGATAAGAAATTTGCATGGCTTTTTAAAATTTAGAGCTTGCTTTATGCTTGACTGTAAAAAATATGATTTCAACAATCGAGTTATTGAAGCTTGGAACTCATTACCGGACTCAATTGTGTCAACCCCTAACCCCCAACACTTCTCCCTTAGACTCTCCACGATTGACCTCTCCAGGTTCCTAAGAGGCCAGTAAGGGGCGTCCATAAGTGCACTGGTGTGCCTTTCATCCCCTGTCCAATTGTCTTTCCTTTCTTTCACCTATCTTATATATTCTCTTCCTTTCATATATCCTATCCTCTAAGTTCACCTTCACCCTCTTTTATATTATCACATGTCTATTTTCTTCCTATGTATTTATGTATTGGACAAATGAATAAATAAGTAAGTAAATAAATAAATAAATAAATAAATAAATAAATAAATAAATAAATAAATAAATAGTGTATATGAGAAAGAAATATGAAGGTTGGAAGAACTTGGAAGAAAGAATGAGGGACAAATGCACTATCAAAGGGACAAAAAAAAAGACTGAATTATATGTGTATTAAATAAGTAAATACCATTTAGCATTGTAAAGGTGAATAAAGTAAACCCAAATCCTTCTATTTCCTGAAAGAGTTTGTAATTGCTGGGGAAGTGGGTAAATTCTTAGGTATATTACCCTTAATATCCTAGAGTAGATAGTGTAATTTCTGTATGGGATAAGAAAGGATGCTTTGTACAAATGTTGCTGCCCTTGAATATTTGAAATTCATAAATTATTTGTCTTGAGAATGAATTCCAATTTGTACCCACAAATTCCCAGTCATTCCCTATATTCAGAACAGTGACATATCAGCTGGTTTCTTTTGGACAAAGGCCTATCAGTTTTACCAAAGACTGGTAAGCAGCTTTTTGGTCTTTTTTTTTTTTTTTAGAAAATTTTTATTAAAGTATAGACAAATTAAAATAACCAAGAAAAACAAATTATCCATAAAAATAAGGAAGTTCCAGTCCAAAAAAGATCTCTTTGGCAAAAAAACAAACTGGCTGTATTGCTAACTTTAAAAGCTTCTGCAAAAATCTATGCCATTAAATAAAGACTGAATGCCCTAATTATCACATTAATCAAGAAGAAAACATGCCAAGCATAAAATCCCCCTGTACCTTCTATAATTTTGTAAACAACCAACTCAAAGATTCGAGATCAATCCCATCCCTTAAAGGAGCTAATGGTAAAGACTATAACAATGAAACTGTAAAACCAACTTCTTTAATACAACTTCAGCAGCAAAGTGATCTATACCTGGAATTTCTTCCCTAAACCCCAAAAACTTTAATCTTAGACTGTGTACTGTTGACGTCACCCATTCCTAAGGGGCATTCATAAGCACACCAGCATGTCTACCATCCCTGTCCTACTGTCCGATTGATCTCAATTATCTGTATTTACTTTGTTTATGTTTATGTTTAAACCTATACTTGCTATCTTGTACCTATGTGACAAACAAACAAATAAATAAAAAATAAAATAAATATCTGTTAAGGATAGTTATACAGGACTTTATATTACAATTGCAGTACTAGTATACCAACCATCATTGTATGCCATCTCTGCAAAATGTAGAAGATCCACCCAGTCAAATTGTTGGTAGGTGACATAGCACCTAAAGTATCGTTCTATTAGAAACATAGAAACATAGAAGATTGATGGCAGAAAAAGACCTCATGGTTCATCTAGTCTTCCCTTATACTATTTCTTGTATTTTATCTTAGGATGGATATATGTTGTCCCAGGCATGTTTAAATTCAGTTAAATTACAGCTTTAGTTCTCTTATCTGCCCATTGGTACTCGGATACAAGGCTGACTCAACCCTGGGAACAATCCAGCTTCCTGACAAATTCCCATCAGAACTTGGCCATGAAATGGAGTCCCTGATCTGATGGATATGTAAAATAAACAGTTTAGCCAGCTACATTGCCAATGGTAAGCCAGGTTAGGGTACAAAATGGGCCTGCTTTGAAAATAAATTGATGACCGTCCATATAATGCTCTGGCCATTGCTCTCCGGTAACACCACAGTGAAGTCAATGGCTATCTCCTCTGTGTGGGGTCAGCTAGGACTGTAAGAAGCCAGGGGGCTTCCCCATACAGGGTCCTGCAGTTGTGCAGACTGTGCAGTTTTTATTTTTTATTTATTCTTCTATGTCATGTGGCATTCTGGGCCACCAGAATTGTCTTTTGGCTAAATGCAGAGTTTTTAGGAATCCTAAATATCCAGCCTGTATTAGGTGAGGAAAACCACCAGCTAGACTAATGCATGACTAATGATGGGGCAAAGCCATCCAGGGGAAAGAAGGTGTGGCTCACCTTTCTAAAGCATGCTGGGAGGCAGAAGCTCAAAGTGCTGATTTCCCTCAGAGGTCTGACCTCTAGACCTAAATCAGTATGGAAATGCTGCATGCTTGTATGCGAACTGGCTTTATTCAGCGGGACTCTGACACACAATGAATTGTAGCAGCAGAAAAACAGCAGTCTGTAAAGATGCAAAGTCAGTGCTGGTAGCTGCCACCTTCCACCTTCCACCACGCTTTTACCAAGGCAAGCGACACGTCTTTCCCCAGGCTGGCTTCACTCCATCATTAGCCATCTATTAGCCTAGTCAGCCAGGCTCTGCCCAGCCTTTCCCTGCCCCCAAACAGCTGATTGGAACAGCTTATCATCGCTTGGAGCTTCTGATTCCTGCCAGTGTTTTCCTCATGTCACCACACCTCCCCACTTCGCAGCTGAGTCCTGTTGCTGCATCCGTTACCTCTACAAGCTCCCCTACACCTTCCCCCACCACCATTGCTCTGTTGCTCCATCGCTACAGTCTTGGCACCACCCTTCACTAGTGCCACCCCATGCCAGCCCGTCATGGCAATCCCCAGATGTCAGAGTTTAACATTCAGTTCATTTCTCTGATCAATTTATTGGACAGTGTACTGAGACATGCGCAGATATGTTCATATTATTTATTAGATTTGTATGGGTTTAGGTTTAGGTTTATTGGATTTATATGCCGCCCCTCTCCGCAAACTCGGGGCGGCTCACAACAATAATAAAAAACAGTACAGTACACAATACCAAATACAATGCCCACCCATCCAGTTCCAATTTAAATTAATAATCTCATAAAAAACTGTATATATAAAAAACAGGCACACAGTCAATCAATCAACAAAACAACATGGGCAAGGGGGAGGTGTTTTAGTTCCCCCATGCCTGACGGCAAAGGTGGGTCTTAAGGAGTTTATGCCAACCCGAGTCTGCGAAGAGGGGGGCATACAAATCTAATAAATAATAATAATCGCGGAAACCAAACAACCCGTTTATAAACACATGGCACAACCTAGGAGAACAAACCCATTAGGAGAGGATTCAGCAGTCCATTTGCATTTAAAATACAAAGGCCACTCTTTTAAGACCCTCCTTTTTGGGTGGGAGGATAGAGACAGGGGTGGGCTGCTTCCCGGACAAGGGGGAACGCAATGGGGTAGTGAAAATGGAGTTCCACCATAGAGCACCCAATTTGCACAGAAAGATGTTGAAAGAAAATGCAGGGCATCCTGCATAAGCCACACCCACAGAGTGGTAGTAAAAATTTTGGTAGCCCTTCATTGGATAGAGAGGACCACTGGTTGGAAAGAGGGATCAACGATGCCATGTATGTGAAACCTGAACAGCCCTTTATCAACAGAAGGGGAGGGATATGACATCATCTATCTCCAGTCTACAACACAGTCCTTTCAGCATTTCCAAAAAGGCCCCACATCCATTTGCACTACTCAGGTGACCCTGAAAAAACAGATAAACCTTCAAGGGGCATCAACAATTCTCTAAAAGAATGCAAATGACCAGCTGCCTGCAAGAATATAAATCCTTCCATTCCACAACATCCAGTCAGAGCAGAAGAAGCTTCTTAGATGAGAAGCGAAACATCTTCAAAGAAAAACAAGAAAGACCAGTTGCCTCTTTAAAAAAAGAATCTTTGGGATATGTAACCTAGTGACTCTAATGAAATCCTTGTCACACTTCAATCTGATTCTCCTCAATCTTAGTCTAATACCTATAGTTGGAACTTCAAATTACTTTGTGATTTAGTACTAAGATGCTTGTATAAGAACTTCTTTTCATATGTAAATACAGTGGTACCTCTACCTAAGAACGCCTTTACTTACAAACTTTTCTAGATATGAACCGGGTGTTCAATATTTTTTTGCCTCTTCTAAAGAACATAGAAACATAGAAACATAGAAGTCTGACGGCAGAAAAAGACCTCATGGTCCATCTAGTCTGCCCTTATACTATTTTCTGTATTTTATCTTAGGATGGATATATGTTTATCCCAGGCATGTTTAAATTCAGTTACTGTGGATTTATCTACCACATCTGCTGGAAGTTTGTTCCAAGGATCAACTACTCTTTCAGTAAAATAATATTTTCTCATGTTGCTTTTGATCTTTCCCCCAACTAACTTCAGATTGTGTCCCCTTGTTCTTGTGTTCACTTTCCTATTAAAAACACTTCCCTCCTGGACCTTATTTAACCCTTTAATATATTTAAATGTTTCAATCATGTCCCCCCTTTTCCTTCTGTCCTCCAGACTATACAGATTGAGTTCATTAAGTCTTTCCTGATACGTTTTATGCTTAAGACCTTCCACCATTCTTGTAGCCCGTCTTTGGACCCGTTCAATTTTGTCAATATCTTTTTGTAGGTGAGGTCTCCAGAACTGAACACAGTATTCCAAATGTGGTCTCACCAGCATTCTATATAGTGGGATCATAATCTCCCTCTTCCTGCTTGTTATACCTCTAGCTATGCAGCCAAGCATCCTACTTGCTTTCCCTACTGCCTGACTGCACTGTTCACCCATTTTGAAACTGTCAGAAATCAGTACCCCTAAATCCTTTTCTTTTGAAGTATTTGCCAACACTGAACTGCCAATACAATACTCAGATTGAGGATTCCTTTTCCCCAAGTGCATTATTTTACATTTGGAAACATTAAACTGCAGTTTCCATTGCTTAGACCATTTATCTAGTAAAGCTAAATCATTTACCATATTACAGACGCCTCCAGGAATATCAACCCTATTGCACACTTTAGAGTCATCGGCAAATAGGCAAACCTTCCCTACCAAACCTTCCCCTATGTCACTTACAAATATATTAAAAAGAATAGGACCCAGAACAGATCCTTGTGGCACACCGCTTGTAACCTGACTCTGCTCAGAATACTCGCCATTAACAATAACTCTCTGATGTCTACGCTTCAGCCAGCTGCAAATCCATTGAACTATCCAGGGATTAAGTCCAATCTTCACTAATTTATCTATCAGCTCTTTATGTGGAACCGTATCAAAGGCTTTGCTGAAGTCCAGGTAGGCAATATCCACGGCACCACCTTCGTCCAACACCTTTGTGACATAGTCAAAGAAATCAATGAGATTAGTCTGACATGATTTGCCTTCAGTAAAGCCATGCTGATTTGGGTCTAATAAGTTATTGTTTTTTAGGTGCTGATTTATCCTCTTTTTGAGTAGAGTCTCCATCATTTTAACTACAACTGATGTCAAGCTAACTGGCCTGTAGTTACCAGCTTCTTCTCTACTGCCCTTCTTGTGAATAGGCACAACACTGGCCATTCTCCAATCCTCAGGAACTTCTCCTGTTAACAAGGATTGGTTAAACAAATCAGTCAGGGGGGTAGCAATGACAGATCTGAGTTCTTTAAGAACTCTGGGGTGGATGCCATCTGGACCCATTGCCTTATTTATCTTTAATCGTTCAAGTTCTTCTAAGACATCGGCTTCTAAGATCACTGGAGCTGAATCCGTACAGCTGGAAGCAATGCTATATCCCTCTATAGTATTATTTTGTAAGGTGTCTTTTGAGAAAACTGAACAGAAGTAGCTATTGAAATAGTCAGCGATCTCCTTATTCCCATTAATGCATGTATTATTCCCGGTACTAAGCTTCGTGATGCTGCAGTTTTTCTTCTTCTTATCATTAATATATCTGAAGAAGGTTTTATCCCCCTTCTTTACAGATTTGGCAATTTCTTCCTCTTTTGAGGCTTTAGCAGCATATATTATCTGTTTCGCCTCCTTCTGCCTCATTTTATATACCATTTTCAACTTACAAACCCGAGCCCCCAAAACTGTAACCGAAGGGAGAAGCCTCTGTGGGCCTCTCTAAGAATCTCCTGGGAGGAAACAGGGCCAGAAAAGGCAGGGAGAAACCTCTGTGGGGCTCTTCTAGGAATCTTCTGGAAGGAAACAGGGCCCCCAACCCCCCTATGGTTTCCCCAATCGCACACATTATTTGCTTTTACATTGATTCCTATGGGAAAAATTGCTTCTTCTTATAAACTTTTCTACTTAAAAACCTGGTCACGGAACGAATTAAGTTCGTAAGTAGAGGTACCACTGTATATTTAAAAGAAGACTCCTGGTACTTGTGAAGGATTACATGAAAGACAATCAGAGAGATTTCCTTCTCAGTATAGAACATTTTCTTTATAATGGTCATCCTTGGTCTCTTCAGCCTTTGCCATTTAGTTATTTCTGAAAATTCCTGCATGTCTCTGTCTGGAGTTTATATTAATTATCTGTTTGAAATAATAAAAAATGGAATTGTGATCAGCTTAACCTTTGCCTTTTGGGCTGTTGCTCAATGATGTCAATATTAATGCAAGCAACATTTTGGCTGTTCAACCGCACACAGGTTAAATGTCTGCAAAGATCTTGAGAACAGCAGAAAAAAGTAGCACATCTGAGTCTGAGAAATATCAAAATATAAATATTCAGAATAGGGAAAATGTTAGAGGTTGCTGTGAAATATAGGCAATCTACACCTGGGATTGTTAGATAAATTGAACTATTAAGGTTGGTCTCCTTTTGTCTCTCATTTTCCAAAATATAACAAAGTGCAGTGCAGCGAGAGCAAATTATATTTTAAGGAAGAAATCAATAAACATATTTTAATCAAACCAGTAAAGGATAAATATAAAAACCATACAGCAAGAAAAAAGTAGATTTGATTTACTGTGGAAAGAGTATCAATATTGGTAAAATAATTGCTTGAATTAAAGCATGGGAGGCTGAAAAGAAAAGCTGCACCATATAAGTTAATACTGAAAAAACCAACCTGAATTTGGTTTTAATTATGAATGTACTGCATTATTGCTATAATTAGTGGAACAGGAAAAAAGACGAGTTAAAAATACTCTTATTCTTTTTTCTTTCCATTCACTCAGTAGATTTGGGACAGGTACTTTGTTAACTCAACATCTGGATTTTACTTTGTTTTTTTATTGTTTCATAAATACAGTATATTTGTTTGTTTAGCACTGCTTGCATAACCCAAGTCTTTTTACAAAGTCATGAATGTGTACTGAAAGTTTATAATTTTTGAAATGAACTTCTCTATAAAATTATCTCTTCAAAATACAGTATATATATATATCTCTGTGTGTGTGTCTGTGTGTATCACACACTTTTGCATACAGAACATGTGACGTTCCTTCAATATACCAGGGTGATCCAACAGAAAAACACACACACACACACACATATATTTGTGTGTGTGTGTGTGTATGTATGTATGTATGTATGTATGTATGTATGTATGTATGTATGAATGTATAAGTATATGTATATGTATTCACATGTTTAGGTTTATTTGTTAAAATACTAAATATTAAGCTATATTTTCAAAAATATATAGCCTAAATGTATAAACCTGAAATTAATTTGGAATGATGTTCTAACATCTTCCGCTGGCTTCCTGCTACATAGAATAGAATAGAATAGAATAGAATTTTTATTGGCCAAATGTGATTGGACACACAAGGAATTTGTCTTGGTGCATATGCTCTCAACGTACATAAAATAAAATATACATTTGTCAAGAATCATGTGATACAACACTTAATGATTGTCATAGGGGTCAAATAAGCAATGAAGAAGCAATATTAATAAAAATCTTAGGATATACGCAACAAGTTACAGTCATACAGTCAACATGGGAGGAAATGGGTGATAGGAATAATGAGAAAAACTAGTAGAATAGAAGTGCAGATTTAGTAGAAAGTCTGACAGTTTTGAGGGAATTATTTGTTTAGTAGAGTGATGGCGTTCGGGAAAAAACTGTTCTTGTGTCTAGTTGTCTTGGTGTGCAGTACTCTGTAGCGACGTTTTGAGGGTAGGAGTTGAAACAATTTGTGTCCAGGATGCGAGGGGTCAGTAAATATTTTACCCGCCCTCTTTTTGGCTCGTGCAGTATACAGGTCCTCAATGGAAGGCATGATAGCAATACCAACTTCCCACATGAATATTCCCCCGCGATAGCTACGTGCCTTGTAACCTTACTTTCTGGATAATCCTCTTAGCAAGCTGGCATTCATGTTTTAACATTTTTTAAATGTGTACTTGAAGATAAAGATAATTGTGGCATCCTAGATGGACAAATCAGATAGTATCTCAAAATGTTCTGTGCATTTGTATGCTGCCCCAAGTCTTCGGAGAGGGGCGGCATACAAATCTAATTAATAACAACAACAACAACAACAACAACAATAATAATAATAATAATAATAATAATAACCTAAAAATCTAAAGATTTAAAATCGAGCTGCAACGACTCTGGCATAAGTCAGTGAAAGTGGTCCCAGTGATACTTGGCATGCTGGGCGCAGTGCCCAAGGATCTCAGCGGACATTTGAAAACCATTAGAATTGACAAAATCTCCATCTGTCAATTGCAAAAGGCTGCTTTACTGGGATCGGCAAACATAATTTGCCGCTACATCATGCAGTCTTAGGCACTTGGGAAGCGCCCCACTGATGATGAAATACGAAATCCAGCATATTGATTTCATTTGCTGTGTTGTATTGACATAATAATAATAATAATAATAATAATAATAATAATAATAATAATAATAAAAAATCTTCAATATGTCATGAAATAGTTACTGTGTTATATTCAAAAATATCAAAAAATATCTTGTTTCTTTTTGCTTGTTTTATCTGAGAGAAATAGCTTAAATGCTATCTGATTTATGCTGATCTTTCAAATATTGTAGTAAAAACTCTTTATGTTGAATTCAATGAGATTACTAATTAAATCAGCAGAATCTAATATAATCCCCATGTCTTAGTATGGAACAATATAATTTTTGGTTTCAGTATATTGAACATTTTCTACCTTTGCTTTGGATAACAAATTAATGAATATGGCAAATCCAGTAATTAATTAATGTCAACTTTGTTGCTAATGTTTATGCTTAAAGTGCCTGATGAGGAATACAATTGTAGCTGAAATGTATAATGCCATATTAAATCTCTGCTAACCCTTTTGAGAGTAGTTTGCTTGGATTCTTGTGCTAAGGAAATAGCTAAAAGACAAGAATTACACATTTTTCCCCCAAGGCAATTCTTTTTGGGGGCACATTTTATGACATTTGCTTTAGTTGGTAATTATTCTGATTGGAAAACTATGTATAGTAATTAAGTAGCTAGGTAGAAGACCACAGCTGCAATATAAGGATATCTATAAGAAGGATTTAAAGGCCTTGGGAATGGATATTAACAGCTGGGAAACCTTGACCTCTGATCATTCAGCTTGTAGGCTAAAGATGCAGCATGAATGTCTCCATTTTGAGAAAACACTTGTTCGGCAGGCCGAAGCAAAGAGGCAGTCCCAGAACCAGTGAAATCTGGAGGCAAGCCAGGGAACAGAATGGATCTGCCCTCAGTGTGGAAGGGATTGCCACTCTCAGATTGACCTTTAAAGCCCTACATGGCATTGGGCCAGAATACATCCGGAACCGCCTTCTACCGCACAAATCCCAGCGGCCGATAAGGTCCCACAGAGTTGGCCTTCTCCGGGTCCCATCAACCAAACAATGTCATTTGGTGGGCCCCAGGGGAAGAGCCTTCTCTGTGGCGGCCCTGGCCCACTGGAATCAACTCCCCCCAGAGATTAGAATGGCCCCCACTCTCCTTGTCTTTCGCAAATTACTCAAGACCCATCTTTATCGCCAAGCATGGGGGAGTTAAGATATTCTTTCCCCCTAGGCCATTACAAGTTATGCATGTTATGTTTGTGTGTATGTTTGGTTTTACTATAAGGGTTTTTAGTTGTTTTATTAATTGGATTGTTACATGCTGTTTTTTAATCATTGTTGTTAGCCACCCCGAGTCTGCGGAGAGGGGCGACACACAAATCCATTTAATAATAATAATAATAATAATAATAATAATAATAATAATAATAATAATAATAGATTGGCTTTTTTAGCCACACTAGATGCTGTTCTAGGAACTCTTCCCAGAGCACCATACCATAGTCTTTTGACTTTTGAAGGTTGCCAATGTAAAAAAAAAAAAGGTAGAAGAAAGGATGTGTTACAATGAGATAACACACTAGAAAAATCAGGAAGTATGAGGAGAAATTTGCTTCCAATCACTTGGGAAGATATCAAAGTATTTGTACCAAGTATTTAACGAAGGCTTAACATACTGTATTAAATGCAGTCTACAACATTAAACGCATGCTTAAAAAAGAGTTAATGTTTTATATTAGAAAAAATATGAAGCTCCAAAATACTACAGTAACAATTTGAAACTTCAAGAAATATTAAAGACATCCTAATTTTTTCAGATTTTCTATTCCTTTCTATTCACAAAGATGTTGATAAAATTACAATTTGATTTCATCAATATTAGCACAATTATGTTGCAAATATCTTTTTCTATTTTTCAAAACTAGCGTGCCAGATGAGGCCTAACAATATTATACTCATGCCAAAAATAGATTTTTATAAACAATTAACCAAGAGGATACAGCAGCAACTGAATTTTAAATTCTGTTTTATATTGATAATTAAAATATTTGTCAGAGTTCAATAGTGTTTTATTAGGCCAGCGAATGCAAACTTATACAAGTTTACAATACAATTACTAAATTACGTTTCATACTGCTTCCCCATAACTGTTATCTAAAACAGTTTAGCAGTTGAGAAACAACCCTACAAATAAACTATACAATACTTACAATTTTTGAAGTCACAGTTTACACAGACTTTAACACATCAAAACTGCACAGTTAGTTTTAACATATCTTACTGTGTCCATCCATCTACACATCTCTTTCTGTGTGCTTTGGCGTGTTATGTTTTCAGAAGAGGAAGAATCAAATTTTATAGTTTATTTTTAACCTCTTTTAGCAGCCCAGGGTGCCAGCTATTCTGTTTTCTTTCTGTTGGTCAGGTTACGTTTTGTAGTTCATCCCCCATTAAGCAGCTCAGCACTTTGCCCAGAAAGAAGCACCATCAGGCACAGACCTTTGTTAAGTTGCTCTTTCTCACAGCTAGCAGCACATAAAGGGGAAACATCAGACAGCAAAAATACATCTACCTTTAATCTCAGCAACTTGTGGAAATCAAAGGAAATGGATTAAAACAAGAGTAGGATCTGATTCCCCAGGAGACAACTTTTTTCTTCCATTTGATATAACAAACAAGATAATCAAAGAAAGGCAAAGCAGAGGTTCAGCCAGCACAGCACTATTTTTTTCTTCTTCTTCTTCCAAAAATGCATTTGTGATGTTGGTTCAGAGATTATAGTAATAATAAAATAAGATGTTAGCTTTCACAGAAACATCATAACTGGGAGGAAAAAAGGAGCATTCTGCTTTTTAGCCCAAAATATTATTGTGCAGGCATTTAGATTTCTCTTTCCTATTGACTATACAATTGGCAAAGATAAATTTAGTGGAAACAAGCCAAGCTGCATGGTATTAGTAGGCACAGAAGTTTCAAGATATTTTTTCCCCTTTCTTTTCAAACATTGATTTGCCTGTACAAGATTATCAAGAAAGGGAAGAAATTCAGTTTTAGACTATACAAAGATATAATAGATGTGCTGGAGGATTAGATTTGTATCGATCATAGTGGTAAAAGGGAATAGTGATGACTATGCTCCCTGTACAGCCTGGCATTTATAAAAAAATCTTTGAATTAAAAAGTGTTAAATAGAAAATAATGTGTTTCAAGGCCTTATTATCATGTTTGTTTAAATAAACCATTTGGCCTCCACAAAGATCAATCTGGTATGGTGGAGATAATATTAGTTTATTTTTATTTGTTATTATCAAGTTATAAATAATTGTTATATGAGAGGTATAATATGCTGGCAAATGGCAACCATTTAATTGAAATCTCCTTGAGCAGCCATTGAGACTTAATCAAACAGTTGCTAATACTTTTGTGGTGCAGGCAATTCCAAAAAAGTTAATGGTTTTTTATTTATTTATTGCATTTATATGCCTCTCATTCCGAAGTGGACTCCGAGTGGCTAACAAATGGGATAAATACAACAGTAATAAAATACAATCAAAATACACAATAAAATCAGTAATATAATAAAACAATAAAATAATATCCTAAAAAGAATCATACATACACAGCAGTCAATCTAATTCTGGGCCTGCTGGAAAAGCCAGGTCTTAATGGCTTTCTGGAAAACTCTCCGGGGGCAGTTTATTCCATAGGGTCGGAGCCGCCATAGTGAAGGCTCTTCCCCAAGATCCCACCAACTGACATTGTTTGCAAAATGCAGATGGGACCTGGAGAAGGCTGACTCTGTGGACCCTTACTGGCCTCAATGAGCTATGAGGTTGGAGGTGGTCCCGTAAATAGTCTGGCCCTCAGCCATTTAGGGCTTTATAGATGATAACCAACACCTTGAATTGGGTTCGGAAACTGACTGGCATCCAATGCAGCTTGCGTAAAGATGGAGTAATATGGGCATACCTAGGTATACCCATTATTACACGCGCCGCTGCATTTTGCACCAGCTGAAGTCTCTGAACATTCTTCAAGGCTAGCCCCATGTAGAGCACATTGCAATAGTCAAGATGAGAAGTGATGTGTTTAGTGGATTAGTATGGAATAGCTGCATACAAAACTCTGATTGGAGTGTCATATAGGCAGTGAAAGTTATACAGCTTCTCCCTGCTATAACTTTCTTGCTTAATTAGAACTGTAAGAACTGATATACAATAGAATTTGCCACATACATATAGATAAAAAAACATCAGGTTAAAATAGAATATAATAGAATAGAATTCTTTATTGGCCAAGTGTGATTGGACACACAAGGAATTTGTCTTGGTGCATATGCTCTCAGCGTACATAAAATAAAATATATATTTGTCAAGAATCATATGGTACAACACTTAATGATTGTCATAGGGGTCAAATAAGCAATGAAGAAGCAATATTAATAAAAATCTTAGGATATAAGCAACAAGTTACAGTCATACAGTCAACATGGGAGGAAATGGGTGAAAGGAATTATGAGGAAAACTAGTAGAATAGAAGTGCAGATTTAGTAGAAAGTCTGACAGTGTTGAGGGAATTATTTGTTTAGTAGAGTGATGGCATTCGGAAAAAAACTGTTCTTGTGTCTAGTTGTCTTGGTGTGCAGTGCTCTGTAGCGATGTTTTGAGGGTAGGAGTAATCATGTGATTCTACAGGAACATTTTTTGCACATTTTATTATAGTAATTTAAAATAATGAAAGTTATATGTGTATTCCAGAAATTTACATAATACAGCCCTATCTATTTTGTGTCATAACTTTCCACCAAAACTTGCCCATTTCTGCAGGATCTAATCTGAGTTAAATCTGGAAAAAGAGAGAGAAGTCCCCAGAATTTAAGCTACAGTACAAGTCAGAAATCTTGGAAGAATAAACTTTTGGTCCCAGTGACCAATTCAGATTGAATCCTGCAACATTATTCTGGGACACGTAAATTTGCCTTCATTTCTCCACTTCTGATAAAGTTGCACAACAGCAAGATAGGGTAATAAAAACACATTTACCTTCAAGGTAACATTCTTATTTGATATAGTATTTTATAAAAAAACCCATATTTAAGACATGCTGACTTCTGTTCTCTTTGCCAAAATGCACACAGATAGTTAAAAGTAAAGGAGACAGACAGAATGCATGAAATATATATCTTTCTCAGTCACTTACCTTTTATTATTTTCTGGCTAGTTTGAGATGCTTCTACTTCAGTGGCGCTTAAGGATAAATGATTGAAAATGTTGATTTGTCTATACCAAATATGCCTCTGACTCTTTCCAATGGACTCTACTGTCAATCTTATGAGTATCACAATGATAAGCATTGGATTTTAAGTTTGAAGAATCAAATAAATGGTTTTTTTTCTGAACTGATTTATTGCTTTAAACTAGTGTGATGTCAAAGAAATATTCTTTTTCTTAACTCTTCTTTTCTTTTAGACATCTTCAGCTTATACTTTCAGCTTTATGGTTTTCATCCAATATAGTAGCTGACAATTGTTTCTAGTCAAGTGATATACTTTCACAAAATAGAAACATAGAAACATAGAAGTCTGACGGCAGAAAAAGACCTCATGATCCATCTAGTCTGCCCTTATACTATTTTCTGTATTTTATCTTAGGATGGATATATGTTTATCCCAGGCATGTTTAAATTCAGTTACTGTGGATTTATCTACCACGTCTTCTGGAAGTTTGTTCCAAGGATCTACTACTCTTTCAGTAAAATAATATTTTCTCATGTTGCTTTTGATCTTTCCCCCAACTAACTTCAGATTGTGTCCCCTTGTTCTTGTGTTCACTTTCCTATTAAAAACGCTTCCCTCCTGAACCTTATTTAACCCTTTAATATATTTAAATGTTTCGATCATGTCCCCCCTTTTCCTTCTGTCCTCCAGACTATACAGATTGAGTTCATTAAGTCTTTCCTGATACGTTTTATGCTTAAGACCTTCCACCATTCTTGTAGCCCGTCTTTGGACCCGTTCAATTTTGTCAATATCTTTTTGTAGGTGAGGTCTCCAGAACTGAACACAGTATTCCAAATGTGGTCTCACCAGCATTCTATATAGCGGGATCATAATCTCCCTCTTCCTGCTTGTTATACCTCTAGCTATGCAGCCAAGCATCCTACTTGCTTTCCCTACCGCCTGACTGCACTGTTCACCCATTTTGAGACTGTCAGAAATCATTACCCCTAAATCCTTTTCTTTTGAAGTATTTGCTAACACAGAACTGCCAATACAATACTCAGATTGAGGATTTGTGAGAAAATGCTAGTATCTCTCTCCTCCCTCTTGCTTCATAAATAAAGAGACATAAATGGTCTGTTCTCTTCTCTTTTCCTCTCCTCTCCTTTCCTCTTCTCTCTTCTCTCTCCTCCCCTCCCCCTCCCTCTAGTCTCGTCCCCTTCCCTCCCTTCCCTTTCCTTCCTTTCATTTTCATCCCATCCTACCAGTCTTCCTGAAAGCCATTAAGATCTGGCTCTTTCCACAGGCCTGGGAACACAAATGATTGATAGTATGCATAGTTTTTTAAGGGTTAGTAATATATTTTACATTGTTTTTGCTGTTTCACTCTTATTACATTTAGTTATTGTGATTATAGTGAGCCACCCAGAGTTCGTTGGAATTGGATGGCAAATGAATGAATGAATAATAAATAAATAAATAAATAAATACATTTCTCTTCTATGAAATGAACAAGCTTTATCTAGCTTATCTGTAATTCCTTGCCATTGGCTTTAACAGGTCTTCTATCCTTCTATCACTTCACATTACTATCCCATTAATATCAACTAATGATAGTTCAGCACCATGTTAGGTTAAGTATTGCATCAGG
The DNA here is from genome assembly GCF_031021105.1 of Erythrolamprus reginae. Taxonomy (NCBI): domain Eukaryota; kingdom Metazoa; phylum Chordata; class Lepidosauria; order Squamata; family Dipsadidae; genus Erythrolamprus; species Erythrolamprus reginae. Next base: position 42,285,812 of record NC_091953.1, read on the forward strand.
TTTCTTGGACTAAATTTAATTAAAATGTTAAAATTACAAATACAAATAACATAATTATATTATTGCTTCACATTTTCAAAACAACATAGTTTATATCTTCTTTTCCTAGTGGCAAATATAGCTCTTGTAATTGACAAAAACATATGTATCAATCCCACTTGCTCATGAATTTTGTTGGATTTTCAGTAACAGTAGAGCATAAAATAGCAGAAGAACATAGTGTGAAGGAACAAGTAGCTACATTTTCAAAACTTAAAGCAAGACTGATCATGATTTAAAAGCATGAATTTTTTGATTAATAAAATTTTGTAATTGTTGCTTACATTTATTTAATAATGTAACTCTTCAATAGAGTTTCTTTAGTTGGATGTGTCATTTTAAAAAGAATAGCATAATTTTTATATTATTTTAATAATTAAAAGGCAGAACTAACATTTTACTTAAAATAAGTGTGAATTATTGTCTAGCTGTTGTGTGCCAGTTTTTTTCCTTAATAATTGTGTCTATATTCAGCTCTTAAATTGGGCATATAGCAAACCCAAATATTTATGCTTAAAAGATTGGAACAAAAAATAGAGCAAAAAAGTCTTGCTTTATCAAAAAACTTGGCAAAGATGTATGCTTGGGGTTTGGGGCCCAATTGTACAGCACATTACTAGTTGCTGAGAATAAGTCCAATGAATCTACTGATTGCTTGTATCGGATATCAACAGTTTCACCGCATAAAATAGTTATATACAAAACCTTAAAAAATATCTTTCTATATTATACACTAATCAAATTATAAAGTGATATACTATAACATGATCAGATTGAATTTACTGGCATTAAGACAGTAAATTATCATACATAATATATTCTTAAATCTGGAAAACTCCAATGTAGTGCCATGTTTGTTGCACTGCAGAAAGGGTGGCATACAAACCAACAAATCTTTATAGTTTGAATATTTTTCTATAAACAGAAGGCAAGTTTGAATGTTTAAATCAGCAGAACCCAATTTTTATAATATAATAATAAATAATTGTATCATAATATTCAGATCAAGTTAGAATTTTTATTTGTTGGATTTGTTTGGCTCGGGTGCCAAAAGGGGATGTGCACAAGCGATAGCACTTGTGTGTGTCCTTAATGCAATGGCCTTCCCCACATATGCATATAACCTTCTCTCTGCTGCCCCCCCATGCATGCAACCTCCCCATGCTGTCTCCCTGCACATGTGCATAGATCTCACTGAAGCCTCTGGACTTTGGTGGCCATTTTTCACCATCCCCAGGGTTCAAAAAAGTTCCTGAAGCTTGGGAGAGTGAAAAATGGCCCAATGGGCCAATCCAGAAGTTTGGAAACGAACTTCTGGTTTGGCCATTGAAACATTTTTTTCTCATCCCCAGTGTTCAGGAGGCTTTCCTGGAAAGAGCAAAAATGGCTGAAAAGAAAACTGAAAATCAGCTGGCAGAGTTGACATAGGGCAATGCCTCATGTGCCCTCAGATATGGCTCCGTGTGCCATCTGTGGGTGCCATAGGTTCACCATAATTGATATAGAGACATTACATTGACTCTTATCCTGGAAGTTTATTAAGTGGCTCTGAGCCATTCATTATACCTTTTCTCTTCTAGGAGTTAATTGTGGGAGGAAATGCTTTCTCTACTCCCTTGAAAACAATAGAAAAGGTACAATATAATCCAAGGAACAAAATATAAATGCAGTAAATAAAGACCTCTAAAAATAAAGTTAAATCTCCTTTTACCTGAAGCCTACTTGATTTGACAGAATGATGATTAATAATTTTGCTATTACCTTTTAAAAATAATTCATTGTAAGACAGACAGACAGAGAGAGAGAGATTATGTATGTATGTATGTGTTATGCTGGGCTTCACGTTATGAGCCCCAATTAAGTCAGGAATGTAAATTCAAACACATACGCTGTTGCAGAGTAAACAGAAAAGCAATTTATCCAAAATAATGCTGTGCACATGCACTTTAAACTGAGCTCACACAGAGATAACAGTCCTTGCAAGCTGCGAGAGACACAAACAAACAGAGCAGAGAAGAGCAGTTGTGAGAGCGTCACAGCCAAACCTCTTCAAATGGGTCCACAAGATTTACTTAGCTGTGAAATATCCAAAAAAGTCTGTGAAAGTCCTGGAACAATGCAAACACGAGGTATCCTTCTCCAAACAGATAAACTCCCACATGCGCTCTCTGCAATGCTGGTAATTTATCAGCAATACCATTAGCCTAATTGCCTCAGTCAGAGGTGTTCTCCCGTATCTTATATGATACCTGCACAGTTGTTCTCTTCTCGTCATAAACCTGTGCCTATGAGCATCTATTAACCGATCCTCCTCTGAGTCTGATGACTCACTAATGGAGTCATTAGCTAATGGGCTGACTGCCTCCACTTCTCTGTCTGATTCTTCTTCTCTCCCAGTGTCTGACCTTGACAATGACTCTTCACTGTCAGAAACTGCTGGCAGTAAGACAAGTCTCTGGGAATCTGAGGATTCTTCTAATCCAACGTCTACATTCCCCATTGCAGGAGCTGACCCAGAACCAACCACAACAGTATGTATAGAACCAATAACAGAAATCTAGAATTCTAGAAAAAAATGATATTATACAATGTTATTAACAAAATACTTTCACCATACAAAGCAATTATTTGTTTTAGGACTAGAATGGTTGATTAAAGATTATCTTTTGTTTCTGGTGCAAACACAATAATAGTGATGTTTTTAAGTAGACATGCTACTTGATCCCATGCTACTGAAGAACTGAACAGATGCCTCAAGAATAACTGTAGCTTTCTTACAAGTATCATTTAACTTTCCCATAATAAGATTTTTTAATAAAACAGATTTGAATAGAGATCCCCCCCTCTGCAGTAGTTTTGTTTTTTGTTGAGCATTCTAAACACTATTGTTTTTATCCTAAAAATGTAGCAAAGTATTTGACAAGAAATATAATTCATGTCTACCAAAATAGTTCTCTTCTGTCTCAAGTGCTTGAATTATTTATCTTGAAGCTGGTAATTTCTGCAATGTTCACTATAAAATTAGAAAAGCGTAAACTTAAAATAAATAAAATATATTAAACTAAAGAAATCATATTCTTATAAAATATTAAATATAAGATTGTGATGCAAAAAAAATAAAATGCAGTATTATAATCTTTTAACCACTATGCAAATAGGGATGGATTAAGGCCAGCCGATGCCCTAAATAGAGTCTATGAGTTGTGTCCCTAACAAAGTGAAATTTTCAGACAGGGAGACGGAAATAATCATGATATGTAGAGACACTTTCAAATCAAACATTTAAACAATAGTCACCCATCATGTCAAAATAATTGTTTTTGTTTTAACAATGCAAATTAAACTTGAACCAGGTACCTAAGGACAGTTACATTAAAAATAAATTCAAATGTGGCATGATAGATTGAACAAAAAACAGTGTTGTTCTTCCTCTCTTTTTGTCCTTATTGATTAATCCAGGGCTGTTCACAAAATAATAATAAAATTTTCTTAAGCTACCTTATCTGGTGTTCTCTAAAAATATTTGAAGTATAACTTCTTAGAATCTCTATTGACCAGTCATGCTGGCTTGAAAATTCTAATTGTTCTAGTCCCAAGATAAGAACCAAAGCACTAACCAGACTTACATTTCAATTTCTTAAACTATTTGCTGGCTCTTCATATAAGAATGTCAGAATATTTTCATGATTTGTAGCATTCTCATTGAAATAAACTAATACCCTGATATAAAATGATGTGCTATACTATGTTTTATATTCGTATCTGCAGATCAAGCAATAAATTACCATGGAAGCTTTAAATCACTGTTGTTTAGAGTTGGAAAGTCTTAAGCTGGAATAGACTCTAGATATTTCACTGATTCACAGGATCTTTTTCATTAAGGTAAACTGAAAAATGTAAATGTATATTTGAGCAAAGAGAGCAGTTAATCCCCTTTGCTTTGTGTAGGAACATTTTTAAATGGATTGAATATGAATGAAATTAAATTGTAGTTTTGCTAAATCCCTTTATCTTTAAAATTCACAGGGAGTTATGACAAATCTTTTTCACTTCATCCTTGCACTTATATGAGACTTCAGTATATCTTTATACGATCATGAAGATAGGGAAGTTTTGGGTAGCTGGTTTATTTGTTTCATTTACTTAACAATGAAAAAGAAGATATTTAAAGGTTTATTAACCTCCTTATATTTTGGTAGATGGATGGAATAAAAGAGCAATCAAAGGACTCTTTTCTTTTTGAGGATTCTGGTTATGAACGTAAGATATTCCCTACTTCCCATTGTTTCTTTGATAATGAATCTTGCCTTTCTCAGTCAAGGTTATCTTCCTCAATCTCTACAATTTGTTGGCATGCATTCTTTTCCAGAAGTGAAATCATAGTTCTAACTCCACACTTAATCAAAATTATCCTACTGCCATTTTCTTTTGTAATTTTTTGTTTCTGTTAGGTCGATACTCTAACCAAAGACTTTCTGTAAAGACATGAGAATGTTACTTTAGTAAAGACTTCTGTTAATTAAAAAAATTGAAATAATTTAGAGGATTCTCTGAATATGAATTATGATAAAGATTCATGAATTAACAGAAAGATACATTACACACAACAAAGACAAGCAGAAATGATTAAATAAGAAAGAAGAAAGAAGAGAATATACACCTAGCCTTGATTCTATTTTGAAATTGCTTCCAGATTTTGTGCTTGCAATGAAAAAAAAACTTTGATTTTGTTTTTGCTAATTAGATAGGTTTATTATTATAGAAGTGAGTTGTACATACTTCTGTGTAAAGGTAAAAAGTTGCAATTGTAATGTTACAATCTTCTGCTGTGCTAAAAAGTGTCAGAAATCAGTGCCTTTTTCTTTCCTTTTCCCTCTTTATACCATATTTGTTTTCTTCTCCTTGTCCCTCTTCCTAGTTTTCCCTCACTATTTAAATTTTTTCTTTGTATTTTATAACTTGATAAACCAATAAAAACATTTTAAAAATACTTATATTATTTTAAATTCCATCAAACATTACCATTAGAATAGTACTAACATGAGGTTAAATGTAGTGAGACAAACCTAGTGGCAGAATATGGAGAGCAAGTGGAAGAGACAACATGGTGAAATTAAAATCAATTTTATTCCTGTTAGGAGATTAGTCTTTACTGATAACTAAAACATTCAGTTAGAGCCCATGGCTGGTTCCAGCCTTTCAACAATTTTTTCAGGCACTGTCTCAAAAAGTGAATCCAATTACTAACGAAAGACTAGCAACTGAAAGGCTGTAGGACAAATTGTCTAATGGATGAAAAGGGTTATGATTTCTGTAGCAATCAAGAGGACAAGGTCAATTGTTATAGAACAAGCTAATTTTAAATCACTTCTATTGTAGGTTGCCTTCCTCTTTGTTTCAAAATTTGATCAAGAGATCTAAAGTTTTTATTATTAAAACATTCCACTGAGAACTTATTCTGTCAAGGGAAGAAGCATTTTTATTATTCAGTTGATTAAAGCAAACTGCGGACAGATAACTGAATCATGTGGTTAAAGCTATAGTATTCTGCAGTTAGTAGTTTTAAATATAGGACATCCGGAAGCCAAGAATAGCTCAACAATAGTCATGTAGAAAATAGGCTGCTGTAGAATAGAAACATAGAAACATAGAAGTCTGACGGCAGAAAAAGACCTCATGGTCCATCTAGTCTGCCCTTATACTATTTTCTGTATTTTATCTTACGATGGATATATGTTTATCCCAGGCATGTTTAAATTCAGTTACTGTGGATTTATCTACCACGTCTGCTGGAAGTTTGTTCCAAGGATCTACTACTCTTTCAGTAAAATAATATTTTCTCATGTTGCTTTTGATCTTTCCCCCAATAGGCATTTATAATTTCGCTCTTTGTGGAGAATGTGGTTTGTTTTTTGAACTGTTCCCTTGTAATATAAAAAGTAATTGGCTATCCTACTAAGAACCATCTTACAAGAATGTTCAATTATAATATATAAATGAAATATTGAAATAGAAACACAGAACCATTATTATATGGCCTTCTCGACTGGACATACAAAAATAAAATAAACCAATTTTTACTTTCAAGTAAAAAATACATGGTTGTAAATGAAACAAAAATGCATTTATTTTTTTAAAATAGTTTATTGAATATAAATAGTTAAAAATTTTATATTTTAAAATTTTATTCCTTTCAGTGAACCATGGGCCTATGTTTGTGCAGTGGAAAATATAGTCATCTGTTCTACATCATCTGTTAAATTCATTTGCAATATTTTTATATTTTCATAGTTAATTAATATTATTGGAAAATAGCCAACACATGTCTTTAACATTTGCGAAGGAGCTATAGGCAGAACCTATAATTAAAGCTGCTCATATTTCAGGAATGTGAAAATTGTGGATCTTAGGCCAAAGGCAGTTTCCATAATCCAGTTGTCAGATAGAGTGAAGTCAGTGTATTCACTCTTTTTGTCTCATGTGGGCTTTACGGTACAAAAGCTTCTTCCCAACTCCTCAACATCTGGTTTAAAATGTTAGCCTCACCCATTCCCTCCAGTAATATCATTACATTTTTAGCCAGACTCTCATGATTTTCACTGGGAGTGGGGGAATCTATCTTGATTTTAGCCACACTTGCTCATTTAGCAGTCATTTTAATACTTCATATTCTGCAGGTTTATTCTAGAGTCTCCTGCCCAAGCAGGGGGTTGGACTAGAAGACCTCCAAGGTCCCTTCCAGCTCAATTGTTGTTATTATTATTATATGTTTTAGTTTGAAATTTGCACTTTCAGTATACTTGGAGTACTGCATTCAATTTTGGGCTCCACACTATAAAAAAGACATTGAAATTCTAAAGGGAAATGATAAAGGGACCCGAAACCAAACCATATGAGGAAAGGTTGCAAGAACTGGGCATGGATAGTCTAGTGAAGAGGAAGGCCAGAGGGGACTTGATAGCAGTATACAGGTACTTGAGGGGCTGCCAAGTAGAGGAGGGGGTCATGCTGTTTTTCAGGGTACCAGAGGGCCAGACCAGAAACAACGGATGGAAGCTGACCAAGGAGAGATTCAACCTGGAAATAAGGAAGAACTTTCTGACAGTGAGAATGATCAACTGGTGGAATGGCCTGCCTGTGGAGGTTGTCAACATCCCAACACTGGAGACCTTCAAGAAGAAATTGTACTGCCATATGTCTGGGATGGTATAGGGCAGTGATGGTGAACCTATGGCATGGGTGCCACAGGTGGCACGTGGAGCCATCACTGGTATAGGGTCTCCTGCACTAGCAGGAGATTGGACTAGAAGACCCACAGGGTCCCTTCCAGGGGTGGGCAGCAGGCAGGCGGGGTGGACACAGTTTCACCGGTGGAAATGAAGCTGCATGCACAGATCCAGCTAACCAGCGGCAGTAACTTCCTGGATTACCGGTCTCAGCTCGGCTCTCCTTTTTCCCCCTGCTGCTGCTGCTGCTGATGTGCGCTCTTTGCTTTCTTCCTCTTTCCTCCTTCCTGGCCTCCAATGAGCTTCCCTCTCTCCTGCCTGGCTCCTCTCCAGCCTCACGCAGCCACCTCCCAAGGCCAGGAGAGCCGCATTGTGCCAAAGCAGTCTGAGCTGTGATCTTTTCCCCCTCGCAAAGCCCTTACTCTGCCCACAGCTGAGACGAAAAGGCATCGTGCAACAATAACAGTTCACTTGAACGATGATGATTGTTCAAGCCACTCCCACCTGGTCACACGGCTGGCAAGCCACTCTTACCCAGTCACATGACCATCAATCCACACCCACAAAATAAACCACACCCACAGTATGGCAGTAAAAATTTTGGCTGCCCATTACTGGCCCCTTCTAACATAAACAGACAATAAATAAAATAAAATAAATAACTAAAATGCATTCAGTGTAGTTTTTCTGACATGTTTGCTTGAAACAAGCTGTTTCACAAATTAGCCTTTTTCAGAACAGACTCTGGTGTGAATTTCTGCAGCAATTCTGTTTAAGTGTCTCTTTTTAAATTCAGCAGCTTATTTTTTTAAACAACTACAAAGATATATAATTAAGACACAAAGCACCACCGTATCTCCATATATAAGGTTGCCTCTCTCCCCAGGATCATTTCCTATACATTTAGGACAAAACACTTTAAATCACATCATTTTTTCTTCAAACAACAGGTTTTTTTGTGCACATTACTTATATGAACAACCTAAGTTATAATGTTCTGCATTCACCAGGCCTGGAAAACTTTGTTTATTTATCTTTGTGTATTGCTTTTTAGAAATTCTATATCCATAAAACCCAAATCCCTCTATGACATTAAATATAAACATATTAACAGAAACTTTTTCCATATCAAGATTTTTGTAAACTGAAATATCTGCTGTCAAAACCCCATTAAAATAAACAGAAATGCTTCTTAAATCTTGTGGAGAAAGGGAGAGATTATATGGGTTTCAATATTTATTCTTTAGTTATCTTTGCTGATACTTGGGGTTGAAGTACAGCAAAATAAAAACTGTTTACCTAAGAGTGATTCACTTCCTGGGACATTATATTTCACAAAATTAAAATAAGGAATGAGAAAGAATAATATCAGACCAATAGTATTTCTTGCAGATATTCCAATGCACTATTGTTGCATTGTTTGTATGACTTTCTTGCAGTAGCTAACTAGGTAACCATTATTTCTTCAGCTTTTTTTTTTTTTGCAGAAGTTGCATTTGGTGCTGTCTTCTCAATTCTACTTCACATACATTTATCTTAAGCTTGGTCTTGTGAAGCTAGAATTATTACTCCCTCTCTCCCTGATCTGGGACTATAGAATTCACATAGACAAGCATCTGCCACATGACATCCCATCCGGTGTCAGCCGGAGCCAGCAGTGGGGTTCCACAGTGGGTGAGTGGCTGGCCGGTGTGGGAGGCCTTGGCGACCAAGATTCTAGGGCTGCCCAGTGGTCGAGAGGCTGTGGCAGAGCCGAGGGGGAAGCGGAAGGCTCACCGTTCTTTACCTCAGCAGTTTTTCTGCTCTGGATGGGATGAGGGAAGGCAAGGCAGGCATCTCCTTTCTTCCCCTCCAGATCCCTGAGCACTTTCAAGGAAGCGGCTACAGTGGCCAAGGGCATTGCGTGGTTAGCAGCAGAGATGTGCCTTCTCTGTCTTTGGGGGAAACGTGAAGTGTGCTTAGGTGGACTCGTAAGCCCATGGTCTCCCATCATCGCCTCAGATGTGCCAGACTCCAACTCCCATGGGCCCCTACCTTGAGGCTTAGAATGGTAGGAGCTGAAGCTTGGCCTACGTGGGACTTTTGGAGGCCACCCCCTGCTCAGAATGTCGCTTTATTTTCCCTACTTCACGGATTTCTGTTTATTGCGGGTGGTCCTGGAACGCAACACCCACGATAAATAAGAGAACACTGTATTTTCTCAGCAAAATGCAAAAAGCAATTGTATTACAGTAATCTAGTTGCAGATTTTCAGGGGGGGTTTAAATTCAATTTTATTTTATTCAACCATGACATCATTACTGAACTGATTTGACCAGCACCCCTTAGGGATCAGCAGCTGATTATCTATCTATCTATCTATCTATCTATCTATCTATCTATCTATCTATCTATCTATCTATCTATCTATCTATCTATCTATCATCCCTTCCAGATTGTATTTGTATGATCCTGAAATTAACTAAAACAGTAAGAAATAAGCAATAAGCAATAAGCAAGCAAGCAAGCAAGCAAGCAAGCAAGCAAGCAAGCAAGCAAGCAAGCAAGCAAGCAAGCAAGCAAGCAAGCAAGCAAGCAAGCAAGCAAGCAAGCAAGCAAGCAAGCAAGCAAGCAAGCAAGCAAGTAAAAAATACAAAATCATGCAAAAAAAAAATTGACGAAAAGCAAACATTATTACAATTGGGCCATTGCCCAAGATCTTGGCCATGTAATATATGTAATGGGATTTCCATTAGTCATCTTGCAAGAGTGTGTTTATGTTCAGGAATCCAGGCAGGCAGCCAGCTGGCCAGCCACTCAATAATGTTTTTCTCCTGCTAATTAGTTGCTTTCAAGGATGATGCAGGGCATTCCTTTCTCCAGCATGAAGAAGAGGAAGACTAGTGGCAACAGTTTGATGCAGATCCTTTTACTACAAAGTAAATTTGATCTGGAAAGCCAAATAGACAGAGAATCAACAGCCATCAAATTTAAGTTACCTAGATTCTTAAAGAAGGAAGCTCTGTTATTCAAAACTTTGGCAGTCTTCTGTGAGTCACATATTTGCCTGTCCTAGTCTTTGCCATGGTGCTGTTTCTCCAGTAAAAATATCACTGTAGCCATCCTCTATTGTAAATCCATCACTCTGCAACATGCTGTGCAAAGTGCTCTAATACTAAACACCAGGCAGGCATCTGCTTACCGGTCTGATTGCTGCTCTCTGTAAAACAGCTTTGCTTTTAGCACTTAAGAGTGATTAGCTTTAACTCAAGGTGCTTGCTATAGCTCACTCTGCTGCTGCATAATTAGGGGAGAAAGGAACCTTGGGAATGTCTCAAGTATGAGAGCAACTTGTTGGCAAAGGCACACATTTGTGACAAGCTTAAAGCCTAACATATCACCTTATGCAGAAAGGAGATGGAGACAGGCAGGTAAAGGGCTCTCTAAGAATGTATGCTGACCGCTCTCAAGGTCTGCCCAGTATTGGTTTCCTTTCTCTCTAGCAAAACATTTTTTGATCAAATAAGGAAAGGTTTTAATTGCTTCTCTTGTCATGAGTCCAACTCAACAATTCCTTTTTCCAGTAGTTGCATCTGTCTTTCATTGGCTGTTTGGCCGTTTAGTTTCTTAGTTCCACAGTGCTACTTTCTGTAATCTCTTTCTCTCCCTGTGGCTGCTATGGTTCTGTTTCTGGAATGCATTGGCCTCCTTATAATTATTTTATACCAGGTTGCAAATTTTTTGGGGAAATTCCTGTTCTTTGGGTAGAATCATATTCAAGATCTTTATGTTCAAATATTATGCAGAAAAGCTAGTTTTTGCAGGAGAACTATTTATAGGGATGATTCATGTTTTATGTCTTTTCAGTTTCCTGACTTTCAGCTTGCATGAAACCTATTTACAGATTTTATGGCATGCAATGAGCTATAATTGAGTTGTAAAATCAAAAATAAATGAATAAAATAGCAATTTCTTTGTAATTGACAGTCATTCTCAAATTTATAAAAATTGTTTGTGTTAAATCCTCGGACTTACAATGATGCCAAAACCCAAGCTGGCTGCAATTCGAGTTTGATTGGCTAAGATGTAAGTAGCCGGCAAGCTGGGGCATCTAGTTTGGTTGCTAGTTTGACAGTTCGACTGTAAAAGGAGCTGTCAGACAGTAAGTTGCTGTTCTGTTCTCCTGCTGTTGCCTGTGGTGCTGAAGTTTGAAATAAAGCATTGCTGTTACCAGAACCTCATCTTGCCTCCATTCCTGTCAACCCAGATACATCACTGCTGATGAAAGTGGGATTCTTGATGGAATGACTGGCAATTACACACCATGGAGGTGGTTGGCTTGAGCCTAAATCACAGACAGCCCAGGGAATTTGCAGTGGAGGACTCGATTTTTCCCTTAATTTAGGAACCAGCCAAAAATGGCTGCCGGGTCACATGACTCAATTAGCTGGACCCTGTTCTTATAGATTCCAGCTCACCAATGACTGGCTTTGGTGCTGCCACATTAACCAATTAAGATGATGAGTCCCTGGAGTGGAGCCTGCCGGCTTGGCTTCCCTCGCCGCTGCAGCCAATGCGCGCTACAATCTTCCGGGCGAGCCAGGCTCAGTGACGGAAGGCAGCCACTTGGCCCGGGATGCTGGGCCGAGAGGAGCCGGGCTTGATCCGCTGAGCCTGGCTGGCCCGGAAGATGGCAGCGCATGTTGCCTGCGCCGGTGAGGGAAGCCAAGCCGGCCAGGCTCAGCGGATCAAGCCCGGCTCCTCTCGGCCCAGCATCCCGGGCCAAGCGGCTGCCTTCCGTCACTGAGCCTGGCTCGCCCGGAAGATCGTAGCGCACGTTGGCTGCGCTGGTGAGGGAAGCCAAGCCGGCAGCAACGTCGCCGCCGCTGCAGCCAACGCGCGCTACGATCTTCCGGGCGAGCCAGGCTCAGTCACGGAAGGCAGCTGCTTGGCCTGGGATGCTGGGCCGAAAGGAGCCGGGCTTGAAGATCGCAGCGCGCGTTGGCTGCGGTGGCGAGGGCTTGCGATGGAGGGTGGAGGAAGCGGCCATGGGAGGGCGAGCTGCCTCAGGGAGGAGGATTGGGCGGAACCAGGTGGGGGCTGGAATTTCTCCGCTGGGAAGAAGCGGCGATGGATCATCCGTCTACCTCTGTCGGCTGCTCCGGGCCAGGGCGAAGGGCGGGCGAGCGGCGAAGGGTGGGCGAGCGGGTGCTGGGGAGGGCTTCTCGCCCTCCCGCCAGCAAGAGGGGGAGCGAACAGCGTGGGCGGGCGAAGGGCGGGCGAGCGGCAGCGAGGAGTTTGCGTGGGCGGTGGGGAAACTCCTCGCTGATGCCAGCAAGAGGGGGAAGACCCAGGGAAGCCGCCCAGCAGCTGATCTGCCGAGCGCCATCTACGCATGCGTGCCCATAGAAAAAAAAAAGGCACGCATGCGCAGATGGTGTTTTGACTTCCGGGTTGAAAAATCGCAAATTACCCTGTTTGCAATGGTCTGGAACGCAATAACCGGGGGATCACTGTATTAGTCAAAACTAATGCGATAAGAGAATTTAGAGAAATAAAACAAGCAGCGATAGAAAGCGCTCAGGTGGTAATAGTCTTGGGTTGGAAGGATGCAACAAAATGGAAAATTCCAAATTGGTTCCGGTACATGGTGGACCACATTCAATTTGAGATTATGGATAAAAGGATGAATTTGGTTAATGAAACTGACTTGTGACAATTTATGGGACAATGGGACAAGGTAAGACGATACATGGTGAGTACAATCCGAGACCAAGCTACAAGAAACAAATTGGAATCACTTTATAATGTGTAAATAGATACTTTGGTCTTGGGTTAAAATGGTTTATACAAGAAACACCTTCGATGGGTATGAATGTTTATCTGGTGGTGGGCACAATACACAAAACACTTGTTTTATGTTGTGTGATTCTTTATATTGTAAAAAAATCAATAAAAATATATTTTTTTAAAGAGGATGATTTTTTTAAATTTATTTTTTCTTCTGAGCTTGCGTGGAAGCCACCTTTTCGGCATTGTGTATGCATCACCATCTTGTTTTTGGCATTTTTTGTAGGAGATGTTTTTTTTATTTTTTAGCACTGCACATGTGCAAATGTGCCCATGTGGCACAGCCATGTGGCACAGGAGGAAGTGAACTGGAAGCAAGGTAAATTAGAACTCAAGCCTGCTTTGGACTATTCTCTGTGTGGTATTTGTACGGTGCCTGTTGTGTGTGGCTTTTTATATGTAGATTGGAGTGTTGGTGACTGATTAAGTCATTCACTGTTGTTTCCTTGTGCTGCCAAGCCCTCCAACATATTTGATAAACTGGGGGTAAATCGGCACTCCTGTTGATTGATAAGAGGTCCATTTCCCGGGCTTCAATCACTTCCCTAGCTGTTTTTGCTTTACTCATTCAACAATCTTAGTAGCTGAAAAATTGAATGTCTTTGTTTATTGCAATGTGATGTTACCAATACATTTGGGTCTCCTCATCTGATTGCTCACTTGTCTTCTTGCAATCTGGTGTTAGCTTCCTCCTTATTTGTCTTACATAGCCAGAAGGGCAATCCATGTAGGAGATCAGTAAATTACATTTAATTTTTCAATATATCAGAGTGGAAGCAAATAATTTGTGCAAATTCATGTATGCAGCTGAGCAAATAACGAGTCAGTTTGCAAAATATGTAATCATTAATTTTACTTTTGGCTTATTTTGTACATCAGTTTTTCCTTCCTATATATTATACAAAGTAAAATTTAACCTGCATCTTGTTCCCTAGTACCTAGCCTTTAGAAAAATAGAATAATAATGGGTATAAGCAAATTACTGAGTTGATTAGAAACATAGAAACATAGAAACATAGAAGTCTGACGGCAGAAAAAGACCTCATGGTCCATCTAGTCTGCCCTTATACTATTTTCTGTATTTTATCTTAGGATGGATATATGTTTATCCCAGGCATGTTTAAATTCAGTTACTGTGGATTTATCTACCATGTCTGCTGGAAGTTTGTTCCAAGGATCTACTACTCTTTCAGTAAAATAATATTTTCTCATGTTGCTTTTGATCTTTCCCCCAACTAACTTCAGATTGTGTCCACTTGTTCTTGTGTTCACTTTCCTATTAAAAACACTTCCCTCCTGAACCTTATTTAACCCTTTAATATATTTAAATGTTTCGATCATGTCCCCCCTTTTCCTTCTGTCCTCCAGACTATACAGATTGAGTTCATTAAGTCTTTCCTGATACATTTTATGCTTAAGACCTTCCACCATTCTTGTAGCCCGTCTTTGGACCCATTCAATTTTGTCAATATCTTTTTGTAGGTGAGGTCTCCAGAACTGAACACAGTATTCCAAATGTGGTCTCACCAGCATTCTATATAGCGGGATCATAATCTCCCTCTTCCTGCTTGTTATACCTCTAGCTATGCAGCCAAGCATCCTACTTGCTTTCCCTACCGCCTGACTGCACTGTTCACCCATTTTGAGACTGTCAGAAATCATTACCCCTAAATCCTTTTCTTTTGAAGTATTTGCTAACACAGAACTGCCAATACAATACTCAGACTGAGGATTCCTTTTCCCCAAGTGCATTATTTTACATTTGGAAACATTAAACTGCAGTTTCCATTGCTTTGACCATTTATCTAGTAAAGCTAAATCATTTACCATATTACAGACCCCTCCAGGAATATCAACCCTATTGCACACTTTAGAGTCATCGGCAAATAGGCAAACTTTCCCTAGCAAACCTTCCCCTATGTCACTCACAAACATATTAAAAAGAATAGGACCCAGAACAGACCCTTGTGGCACACCGCTTGTAACCTGACTCTGCTCAGAATACTCGCCATTAACAATAACTCTCTGATGTCTATGCTTCAGCCAGCTGCAAATCCATTGAACTATCCAGGGATTAAGTCCAATCTTCACTAATTTATCTATCAGCTCTTTATGTGGAACCATATCAAAGGCTTTGCTGAAGTCCAGGTAGGCAATATCCACGGCACCACCTTCATCCAACACCTTTGTGACATAGTCAAAGAAATCAATGAGATTAGTCTGACATGATTTGCCTTCAGTAAAGCCATGCTGATTTGGGTCCAATAAGTTATTGTTTTTTAGGTGCTGATTTATCCTCTTTTTGAGTAGAGTCTCCATCATTTTAACTACAACTGATGTCAAGCTAACTGGCTTGTAGTTACCAGCTTCTTCTCTACTTCTCTACTGATTCAATGAAATAATTTAAATTATAGGACAATAATCATGCCTCAGATAAACCTCATTGGCTATGATAGTGCCACTGCGCGAAGCAGTGTACCAATGGGTTATTTATTTAGACAGTGTAAAACTGGAGTAGAGTGGTCATACATTCAGATATAGTCCAGATACAAATCAGATTTAGAACAATATGGATTTCCAAGACACATAAAAAATGGATAAAATTCTTCAAGGTTCAGAGGAAATATTGATAAAATTGTTGGGATATAAAATGGAGGATGAGGTGCTCAAAGAAAATATGATAATATGGGGCAAATTTTTTGTTTATAACGTAGAATTGGATAAATGGGAGAAATTATGGAACAAAATTATAAACTGACGATGTCTGTAGCCTACAAGGAAAACAGATACAACCTTCCATTGGCAAGATTGGTTAAAATGTTCCCAATACCCATCAACCTGTTGGAAATGTAAACAACACCAGGGAACATATTACCACATGTGGTGGACATGCCCCAGAGCAAAACAGTATTGGAGTAAAATCAGAACACAATTAGAAGAGATAGTCAAACATATAGAGATGAAGCCTGAATTATTTTTATTAGGAATACTCTTCGAGTCCTATGAGAAAAGAATACAATATTTAATTATACATGTTGCAACAGAAGCAAGAATAATTGGAAAAATAATAATAAACCAATGGAAGAAATTTTGATTAGGACAGTTTTGAAATATGCATAAATGGACAAGCTTACAAAAGAAATACCAGAAAAATTAGGAAACATAATATTATAAATTATGGGAGAAATTGTATGAATGGTAGAGAAAAAGGATAAAGGGTAAGGAAAGTGTACAGAAGGACGATATAGGAGTTGAAAGGTAGCAATAAATAAATGAAAAAGGACTGAACATAGAATGTATAATGGTAATTGAGTATATTGCTTTCTCTATGTATATAAATTAATATTATAATTATATGTATAAATGGAAAATTGAATTTAAGAGAAAAAAATGGATGCGTAAGAAATATATACACATAAGAAATGCATATGTTATAAGAAATGCAAAAATGTTGAAAAAAGCTTTCTTTTTGTTTTTTAAAACTGTCTAATAGAAATTATTTAAAAACAAAACAAAACTGGAGTGAGTGTGCCCAGAAAAGCATGGCTTTGTGCTCCCAAAGGATTAGATGAGACAGATAAAAATTATCTAGGTATTGCATGCCTTTATGAGGTTTCCTTCAAGCTTCAGTTCTATGGCTTCTACAGTTTGTTGCCACTTTGCATGCTATTAACTTCAGCATTACTGTCCCATTTAATACTTGCACTTCATCTTTGAGGTATGCTTGAAATAGAGCAGCTAACATTATTAAATCCTCCCCTGGTTTAAAAATAGAAGCAAAATCATTCTGCTGCAGTAAAAATGCCTTTACTCTGCATGGAATGTCTTTCCTCTTTTGCAGAAGAGACGGAGTAATGACACGGACACAAGAGCTGGATTTAAACTGGGTCATTTTTATTAAAATAAATTAGCATAATTTATTCAACTAAATTAGCATAGATTAACATATCTAATTATGACCCAAACAATGGACCTGCAGGGTCAAACAATTGCTTTCAGGGCGCAAAATGACGTCACATAAACTTCCTGGGCAACATATGGGTGTAGCTCCATGCTAGTCCAGGTGAGGGACCCCTCCCTCACCTGAGACCCTGCCATGCCCTTGCATGAGGGGGGTCCCGCCGGCTAACCCTTAACGGGGGACTTAAAGGTGCGGGACCCAAAGGCAGGTTCCCCCCAACTGCTCAGGTCGCTTCCACCACAAGCTTGGAGAGAACCTGTCAATCATCCCCAAAGATGCCCAACGGAGAACATGCAGTTGCTAAACCACCACCCAGTTTTCCGCCCCTAACCTGCCTACCCAAATGACCAAAGGTAAGCCAATTAGACTAAAAAAGGTGCAAGCACCCCCTAACCGCATGTCCCTTTCCCCAGTGTGGAATGGGTGAAAAAACGGCCCGGCTAAAAGGCCAAGCCGCAAAAAATTCCCATTCGGCCCCCTAGGGCGACCCATAATAGCACACTGCAAAATAGGGAGGGCGGGCGGGTGTCTGCTCTTCTGACGTGGTCCGGGCGAACAGGCCGAGCCCGGGCCTGCGCGCCTTTTATAGGGCTGGGAAGCCCCGCCCGGATACGTCAGCAATCAGGCCACCCTGGCCTGATTCTCGGCCGAAGTCTCGCAATCTCGCGAGACTTCAGCCGAGATCCAAGATGGCGGCTGCCATGTGTCCGTGCCGTCCCGACCCTCCTGCAAAAGGCACCGGCTGGTAAGTCTGCCAGTGCTATTCTTTTATAGGTGAACATGGATATGGCACTATAGTCAAACTACAATTTCCTTTCTATATATTTTTCTTCCAGATATGAATGAAGGTTTTTCCATTCAAAAAACAATGCAAATGTCTTTTTTCTATTTAGGCTCACATTGCTAAATAACAAGCATGTCATTTATAGTGGTGTTTACAACTTTATGAATAATTTTGAACTTTCAATATTTCTGCATAAATATTACCTACAACAACATTTATTTTCCACCTACCTCTCCATAAGTTACTTTAGATAGCTCACAACCACAAAGAAAATGAAGAAATAAATAAGAAGTTCAAATGAAATAAAAGTAAAACAATAGAACAAGAAAACAGAAAACAAAGAAAATACATTGATATGATTAGTAAAAAAGATGGACGTGAGGAGAGCAGAACACATAGTTATAGAGGTGGGGCCTATTGTCAATCTAGCAGCCATCTTCCCCCATTGAGTGCCCTGGCCAAATATGTCCTGCAGGCTAGAAAAGGTTAGAAAACTATTTCTAAAGTGTTTGGATCCCACTAGTCCACTGTCAGGCAGATTGTGTGCAAATGGAAGCAATATAATTGCTATTCTCCCCAGGAATTGTTGAGCAACCAAGATGTGTAAATTGGAAGGTCTCAAAAAGCCAAGGTAATCTTTAAGGCAAGTGTCTCTTTTTCTGTCACTTTTGTGAGGTAGATCAGACAGGATGAGCTAATTCTACCTTATTGCAAAGTTAAATTAATATTGCAAGTATGAAAATAATCCCATCCATCTTCTTTAGAGCCAAAGAAACTGAAACGTGTATCTTCTGAACTACTCACCCTGATATTCTTACTGTGGGATAAGTTGTCTTATTATGAACTATTTGCAATAATACTACAACTTATTGCAAGTTCCTCCAAGATCAGGAAAAAAGCAAATGGGGGTGTCCAACCTTTGCAACTTTAAGACTGGGGAAGTCGAGGATTTGAACTCGATAAGTCTTAAAGTTGCCAAGGTTGGATATCCCTGCTTTACAAACTGTATGTGCATAGCTGAGTCTATATATCAGAAGTTGACTGCAACTCCAAGCACTTGCAGTAACAATGGTTGTCACATTGTCCTTTCCAGGGACTGTATGGTATGAAAGAGACAAAATGGGCACAGAGGGCTAAGCTTCTCTAACAAACAATTTGGTTTCAGAAAAAAATTATCCACTAACCTGGAACTCCTACATTGCAAAACCATATGGATTTCACAACTCCATCAAGGTAAATCAATAGATGCAATTTTATTCAGTAGTACATGACAAACTACTTCAAAAACTAAAATCTTATGGCATGATTGGATAACTCTGTTCTTGTCAAAGAGACAACAAATGGTTAAAATAGGGAATGCCCTATCAAATCCGACACCTGTCACCAGTGGTGTCCCTCAAGGCAGCATTCTATTATTATTTACATAAGCGACCTTAGTGATCATATTATAAGTAACTGCGTTCTCTTTGCTGAATCAGAACACAAAATACAAAAACCAACAGAATACTTTTCTGCAAAAATTGCACCTTTAACTTTAGTGTGTCTCTTTAATATTTCCACTGAGCTACACAAAAATATTAAATCAAATTGGATTTTGATGTGTTGAGTGAAGATTGTGAAGAATTTTGATTTAAAAGAATGCTACTGAATGCCACTTGAAGTGAAAGAATGCCAGTGAAAATCGAAGTAATTGTCAAACATTTATTGAAATGCGATTTATCCTGGAATTTGGTTCCCCACCTGGCTGTCATGTATTCAAGTCTTTGGAAATATCCTATAATGAGAGCATTAGCTGTTGTAAACTACCTTAGAATTTCTGCCTATGATTTTGATATTTGGTGACGTTTTTATGACACTGTAATTTATAAATTGCAATATAAATAAAATAGCTTGCTGCTTGGGCAGCTATAAAAGTAGGTTTTAGAAATTATTATAATCTTTTGGTAGAAACATTCCTGTAAATGTGTGCATAATTATATTTTTATGTTTCATAATATGTTGTAAAATATTATGAACATTAGATAATTCCTGTGGCTAACTTTCACTCAGCTTTTTAGACTATATAACTAGCAATTTTGCTATTATATAATTATAAGATGCTAAGTAAACAGAATTGTGAAAGCCTCATGATTCAACATAACTTTGACTAACATATTGAATATTATATTTTGAGACCAATATTTTTGAGTCCTAGGCTTGGAAACATTTGTATTTATTATTTAAAGTTACAAATATTTTAGCACATTTATTACATTACCAGAATAGAAATGGAACTTCCATAAATTTTTAAGATGTAAATATTTTGAATCATTTGGCCATTAAGTTTTAAGAAGTATTAGATTTAGATTTAATGGGATTTGTATGCCACCCCTCTCCGAGGACTCAGGGCAGCTCACAGCATGTACAGAAAAACAGAAAACAATAATAGCAATCCAATTAATACATTAAAAAACAATCCTAAAATTCTAATTAAAAAAACTATCAATATCATTCATTCAACAGTCAAACTAAAGCATTCATTGGTTGGGGGGGGGGGGGAGATCTAAGGAACCCCAGGCCTGGCAGCAAAAATGAGTTTTTAAACTCTTTTGGAAGATGAGGAGGATGGGGGAAGTATGAATCTCCAAGGGGAGCTGGTTCCAGAGGACCAGGCCCCCACAGAGAAGGCTCTTCTCCTAGGTCCCGCCAGCCGACATTGTTTGGTTGATGGGACCTTAAGGAGACCAACTCTGTGGGACCTCACCGGTCGCTGGGACTCATGCGGCAGAAGTCAGTCTTATATTGCATTCAGTGTGATAGATGCATTGCAAAATATATTTTGGATGATATTTAATATCTACTTGGTGTGAAAGTGTTACCTGACCAATGAAAGAAAATATACGTTTCCCAGAATAATGTTGCAGGATCCAATCTGAATTGATCACCAGGACCAAAGTTTATTCTTCCAAACTTTCTGGCTCTTGCTAGAACTTATCATCAGGAAACTACTCTCTCCCTGGAATATGTGCATTGGGCTTTTCTATATATTGTATTAAATATATTGCAAGGCTACCAACATTCCACACATTTTGAGCTTCAATGGTAACCAACCACTATCACATAAAGGGTTGCATCAGAATCCCAAGCGGCCGAGTGAGAACACACTGTAGTACCCAGCAAGCAAAACAACTACATGAATAATTTAGGCTAAATGGGTATTCACAAGCATTTATCACAAGTAGCCTGTGTAATAGGCAATAGAGAAAGGAAGGAAGAAGGTACAAAAACAACTACATGGAACACCCTGCCATATATTTTTTTTAAAATCAAAAGCAGTAGAGCAAACTTCTGAGATCTGCAACTGGGCATTGCTGCCACCGAGTGGCTACCATACAAGGACAAGTCAAACACTACAAAGATCTTTTGGAGATGGCAGAAATTTTGAATGTCTTTTTCCAGATTACTTGTGATTTTGCGGGACAGATGGAGAGGAAACAAAATTTCAAGAGCACAAGTGAGCAGTTAGAGGAAGAGACCTGAAGAGGAAGAGACCTGCTAACTTATATTGCAGTGAACAAGGACATTCAAGTTTGTAGATTATATGATTGGTTGGTTGACCAGGACAAAAATAGTCAGAGAAATTATTGAAAGGGGTCCTTTGTCATTCAACAGGAGTGCTGATTGACCACCAGATTATGAGATACTTAGGAGTTGAGACTGTAGTAGCACAAGGTAATAACAACCAATGATTTAACAGCCAGCTATCAACACCTTAATTAACAATTAAAACAACATACAACCAGGTACTGTTGCTCAGTGCGAGTTATTCTTGAGAGAGAGAGGTTCTCTGAATATGGTCTCAAGCACAAGCCCTAAAGCTTGGAAGAATAAACCTTTGGTGGCAATGAAAACCTCAGATTGGATCCTGCAATCTTTTTTTAACTCCAATAAATTAAAGTTGAATAAGACGAACCATCCAATTTTCTCTCTTATATGTGGAAATTTGCTGCCTGTTTTCCTAAGTATTTATTGACAGGCTTACATGTCTCACAGTGCTCAATCTGATTCTTTAGTATTTATTCTTTGCCCCAGTTCCTCTTTACTAAGGGAACTTTGTGACTTTAAATGTTAATTTGTCCAGAGGGAACTAACATTAATAATAGGATTAGAGAAAGTAAAAGTATGAATAAAACCTAGTGAGAAAGCACTAGGTGCTTTCCAAATAAGAATGACTACAAGCTAGCATCCAATTCAATCTATAGAAAAAATATTTCTGGTTCGAAATCCATGGTTATGATGAGGTTTGAGGGAAGAAAAGTAAAATAAATAAGCTTTCTGTTTTATGTGCATTAAAAAAAATACTAAAGAGCTTTAAAGGTGAAGAATAAGTATTTACTAGATGTAATTTCTGAGCAAGTCTCTTCTGCCATGAGTTTCAAAATTGTACAAAACGGAACTGTTGATGTTTCATTAAAATGTTTTCATGTCTCACAAATATGGCTACATTCTTTTTTCTGTTTAGGTATTTGCTACATCATAAATGTAACTCAAAGGAACATCCACTTGGATGGTGGGAGACTTCAAAATGGTGGATGCAAATTGGGCAATCAAAGCTTTATGAATGTGTGTAATATGCATGTAAATAATGGGCAGGAATTAAATGTCTGTTGCAGCCTGCCAGTGTGACCTTAGTGATCACGTCTGTGGATGCTCCAGTTCAGATATGTTCCTTGATAGTGACTCTTCCAACTGAAACACAATGTCATGTGCAGCACAACACTGTGTATTCACTACAATATTGTGAACTAATTTCAGAGGCTTGAATAATGGTAATCATAATAATATGTTTGCCTAGTTGTTATAGTAGTCTCTGAATGATTACTACATTCATTTTTAAGAAGATATTGGATAACTATTTATTTATTTGTTTGTTTGTTTGTTTATTGTTGTGGTTAGCTCTGGCCCAGCTCCTGCCCCAAAGACTGTGGATGTGGGGGAGACATCCACATGCTGCAGGCCTGTTTTGGCCCCCAGTGGAATCTTCTGATGAAGGCTCCTCTGACCAAGAAGACATGAGTCACAGGGGGGAGGAGAGTGGGGCAGACAGCTCAGAAGCAGATCAATTATCTAGCTCTTCCTTGGATTCAGAACAAGAGTTAATGATACAGCCACCCATGCGGAGAGAGATGCATAGGCAACAACTGAGAGATTATTATCAAAGAAAATGAGGCCACCTGTGGTTGGGTGAGGCTGTGGTAATTAGTGAGGCTGCTATAAATAGCAGCCTGTGGGTTTGGCCATTGTGGAGGATTATCTGATCGTTGTGTTTCGTGACTGCTTTACTAACTTTGACCTTTTGTGTGCTGATTTTTCCCCGCTTTGAAACTAAACCAGAGCAAAGTGTGTTTCACTTTGTGAAAGAAGAAGGACTGTGAGTTGCCTCACAGCTGCAAGCTAAGTATCACAGAACTGATAAGGGACTTGTACAAATTACGAGTTTGTTTGGAGAGGAGTGCTCTTTGCTGTACCAAAAGAGGGCTTGGTTTAAGTGACTTTTCATTATAAAGAACATTGTTTTGAATTTTCAAAAGTGTGTGTGTCTGAAATTTATACCTGTGAATTTTCGGGAGGAGTCTACCAGAGAGCCCAACAGAACATTTATTTGTTTGTTTGGATTTGTATGCCGCCCCTCTCCGAGGACTCACGGCGGCTCACAACATATACAAGAACAATAATAAAACAATCCAAATAATATACATAAAAAACAATCCTTAAAATTCTGGTTTTAAAAATCTTGTCTGAAGTGGTATAGGGTTCCTGCCTAGGAAGGGTTGGACTATAAGATCTCTTAATTCTGTTGCTTTGTATTCTATATTTATGTATTTGAGCAACTGTTCTATCAATCAATTTAATGATACTGTATTTAAACAAAAACAACAGTTTTATGTCAAATGAAACTAAATAGCTAAAGGTAATATATTCATTTAAAGTAAACTTTGAAATAATTACGTAAACTTTTAAAAATGTATTGTTGAATATAGATATTGAAACATCCAAATTTTGTACAAATCTTAGTTATCATTCAATCAATCAAAACTGTTTAATTGTACAAAATATTTAAGTGTTTTTTAAAAGAAAGAGGTGGGTGGTATGCATTTAATGATTCTCATCTTTAGTTTGTGTCCTGATGGAAGGTTTCTTTCATCAAAAGTCATATGTATAACTAAATATGGAACCTGTGTGGTCACTGTTTGTTCAGTTGTTGCATATTAACTCCACAGTGGTTAAAACGATCTGAACAAATAAGAGGGCTTACACTACATTATATTACCATTTATTAGTAGGAAATTGAAGTCTAGAGATTATTATTAAGCCTCAGCCACTAAAGTCTGGCAATACTTGGATAAAGACCTTTCAAATTAACCTCTGATCAGCCGTGTTACAGGGATTTTACCCTTTTAACTAATTAAATAAACAACCCTGTTAGTATTAGTCTTACTCAAAGCCATTTTGTGAGATCAACTCTCCAACACACCACAGGACAAAGGGAATCAAGTTCCTATTTGAAAAGGAATACTATATTTTGCATATTAAATTCTGGCACAAGGGTTATCGGTTGCTCAACTCCTTCACTGTGATTAACTCACTAGTATATCCAATATCAGCAGGCTTTTCATTACATAAAGTAACCCCAGGATTTCTTGTAAAATATTCTGAAAGGAAGCAAAACAATTTTATAAATAATGGTTATCTGGTTTTGGATTTTGGGGGTGGGATGGTCTCTGTGAAATATTGGTAGGAGATGCTTGAATTAATGAAGATGTTAAGAGATATTTTTCCCCTGGACATATTTTAATAGTTATTAAAATATATACTAATATAGCTGAATATGAAAATATAAAAAGTATGTGATTTTATGCAAGTACATTCAGAAATAATTTTAGAGTTGGTCAGGATTTACACTAACTTAGGTAATGGGCATGTATTACAGCCTCAAAGAAAATTACAAAAGAAATAAAATATTATATAGTGCAAGATATTGACTACTACTCAATCAGTATGACATGAAGCATTGAAGTGATTTATAAAATGTTAATCTCTCTTTTCTTCAGGGTACTGTCCAAAAATTTAAAAAACTCCATTATTTTAAATTGTAAATATACAGTGCAGTGGTACCTCTACTTAAAAACTTAATTTGTTCCGTGACCAGGTTCTTAAGTAGAAAAGTTTGTAAGT
This sequence comes from Erythrolamprus reginae, assembly GCF_031021105.1. Taxonomy (NCBI): domain Eukaryota; kingdom Metazoa; phylum Chordata; class Lepidosauria; order Squamata; family Dipsadidae; genus Erythrolamprus; species Erythrolamprus reginae. Next base: position 42,310,866 of record NC_091953.1, read on the forward strand.
AGAAGCAATTGTTGCCCTAGGAATCAATGTAAAAGCAAATAATGCATGCAAACCCATTAGGAAAGAAATAAAACCTTGGAATTTGGATGGGAGGAGGAGGAGGAATAAGAGGAGACAGTTGGTGCTGAAGGAAGAAGGTGAGGTGAGGTGAATCAAAAAAATTCAGAACTTTAAGGCTTTAAAAAAAAGGCAGCAAGAAGGAACACGTGCCTCCCATACACCGGTGCGAGGCTGCTTCCCATACACTGTGCCAGAGAGAGAAACCCAGGCGGGTGAGAGGGGAGAACCTCCCACTCCTTTGACTGAAAGGCAGCTGCTGCTGCTGCTACCTGCTTCCTCTTCCTTCCCATGCTGAAGGGCTCCCCTCTCCTCTTGCTCGCTTGCTTTGTAGCCAGCACCTTTCCTTCACTGTGGTAATGCCTCAGTTTGGCTGAAGCTGAGTTGATCCAGCAGGGGAGAAGTGCCCCCTTTTGCCCAGATGCTCCAGGAGGTGTTGGGTGTATGGCAGGCAGCATGAGGGAGTCACCACAGTGAAGTGGTTTATTCCCTCTCCAAGTGCACAGAGAAAGGAAAACGCTCCGTTCGCTCTGAGCTGCCCAGAGCGAAGGGAGCATTTCTTTTCTCTGGGTGCTGACAGAGGTTTATTCCCTCTCCAAGTGGCCAGAGAAAGGAAAATGCAGTCGCTCTGGACTGCCGAAGCCTCCTTAAGCACCACTGAAAGGCTCCTCTGGCAGCCCAGAAAAGCCCAAGATGGCCCGGATAAAAGTGGGAATGGCCGGAAACTGGCCGGGCCTTCGTGCCGCTCTCAAATTTCCTGGAATTTTTTTCTGGGCTCGTGTTCTTAAGTAGAAAATGGTTCTTAAAAAGAGGCTTATCTAGAAAAGTTCTTAAGTAGAGGCATTCTTAGGTAGAGGTACCACTGAACATAGCACATATTTTTGCACATGTGCACACACACACACACACACACCACATATTTTTGCTGATAATGAAAAGGAAGGGAGACTCCTATAGATCTATTTCAAACTATTTTGCTCTCATCAGCTAGCCATACCCTTACTGGGATCTGCCTGTAAGGAGTAACTTTAACCTCTAGGCCAGTTGAGAACAAAATAGCTTGAAATAGATCTATAGTAGTGTTCCTTCCTTTTCATTATCAGCAAAAGTATGTTACACGTATAGAATATAGTTTGTCAGCTATAAAAATTAACTGATCTGAAGGGGCTGACTGGCAAAAAGGAAGCAATAGGCTCCCTCCCATATTTGTGATTCGATAGAAACACCCACCCACACCCACCCACACATACACACACACACACACAAATGAGAACAGCTAAAAAAATCATTTTATTAAAAGCCATCCAATGCATGAACAAAAAGGTAGTAACAATGAAAACCAGGCACTTTTATTTGTAGACTCTCCAGTAGGTCCATATCTGCTCTGAAAGCATGTTTCAAAATAACACCTCCTTCAGCCTTGAGGAGGTAATTGATGCAGCTGCCTCTGAAGTCTGCCTTTCTGCTGGCAATGTTAACAAGACATACCATTGCAATATAACAAGCAAAAGAAGGTGAAGGTGTTACAAAGAGAGGTACCATGCAGCAGGAGATCAGCTCTGATTAGTGAGGATATTTTTTTTTTAAGTCACAGTAAATGCTGAGATACATTTCTTTGTGGATATCTGTCAGCACAGAGTGGGAAAGTGTTACATTATTTCACAAGTTTATCAGCTTCTAACAGACAGATGATAATGATACTTGACTTTGGAGGTTCCCTATCACATCTGGTAGCAAATATTTCAAAAGCAATTTAGGATCCTCATTATGCATTATCCACATGGATGGAACAATATTTGCCAAGCATATGTATGGTATTTATTTTTTTCTTTGCAGAAAGCATAATATGTGCTGAGACAGGACTAATGTATTTTGTAGGTCTCTTTCTCTCTTTCTTTCTCTCTCTCTCCTCCCCGTCTCTGGGTATTTTCTCCCTTCCTCTCTACCAACAAGTACTAATAAATAGATGGTGACTAAAGGTGCAAAACATTTTTTTTAAAAAATTGTAAGTATTCTTTTCACCAAAAATGCTTTTGTTTTGATTTTTTTTTTAATTGTTAAAAACATGAAAAGCTGGAACAGGAAGGAACTAACAATTACATTTAAAGGAGAACACTTATATTTGACTTACTAATACCAGTGGTCATTGAAGGATATTTATGAACAATTGTTCTAGGAGTTAATTTTAAGAATGTCTCATAATAGATTGTCTTTGTTTAAAATATGTTACTGAAGAAGAACAAGTGTTATCAGAAAGAATGAAAGTGATTTGAAACTGAATTTAAAAATGAAAGGTGACTAGAATGATATATAAACATATGCCAACAAAACTGGTGGATGTCTTAATAGTTAAAAAAGATAGGCAAATAATAAACTAAAACAGTGTTGTGGATAACTTTATTATCTTGCATTTATAAAAGAGACTTGTTTTTAAGGGTTTTGTGAGAAAGAAATAATGAAAGAAATAATGACAAAAATCAAGTTGTGGGACAGTATCTGAAAAGATTGTTAAATCTTCAGTACAGATGAAGATTGTTAAAAGTAAAAGGAAATAATATAATATAAAGTTGATCAAAATTAAATTAAATTAAATATATTGTTATCTGTGGAAACCTAAATTAAATATATTGTTATCTGTGGAAACCTTTGATTGAGTTTTCCTGACTGGGACTGAATACAAGGTTTCAAAAATTATTGATAACAGATGAGATAAGGGAAGACAAGACCATTTGTGGTATTTAGCACAAAGCAATAAGCTACGGAAACAACTTGCAATGTGAAAAGTAATTTTCATTTTTTTAAAAAAGGTGAATGAGCTGCTCTAAATGATCTGCCATAAAAGGACACGACATGCCCTTAACTTGAACTTTTTGTATTCAAGTTTGACAGCTAGAAAGTACAATACAGTACTTATCTATCTTCATTATATAGTTTCTTCTTGGTTAAAAAGAATGTACAGCCCACCAGAGAGTCTCTCTTTGTTTTTTGGCCTGGGGATTCCCATCCCCAAAAGCCTGGCAGTTGTCCTGGTTCATCCACTTCAGTTAGCCATGTTTCTCGAAAGATTTTCCCTAGCAAATCTAGGAAGAAAGCTCATTAGTCCATTATCGACCATCCCTTTCAGCCAGCTACATTCCAGGTCAGCATCTATATGCAGTTCCCAGAGAATTGTCTGGCCTAGTCCATAACCCTGGGGGGGGGGAATTATTGACCCCCCTCAGAGAGGGCCCGCAACTTGGGCATCCTTCTCAATCCACAGCTTACATTAGAGAACCATCTTTCAGCTGTGGCGAGGGGGACGTTGCCCAGGTTCACCTGGTGCACCAGTTGCGGCCCTACCTGGGCCGGGACTTACTGCTCACAGTCACTCATGCCCTCATCACCTCGAGGCTCGACTACTGTAATGCTCTCTACATGGGGCTACCTTTGAAAAGTGTTTGGAAACTTCAGATCGTGCAGAATGCAGCTGCGAGAGCAGTCATGGGCTTTCCTAAACATGCCCATGTTACTCCAACACTATGCAGTCTGCATTGGTTGCCGATCGGTTTCCGGTCACAATTCAAAATGTTGGTTATGATCTATAAAGCCCTTCATGGCATCAGACCAGAATATCTCTGGGACCGCCTTCTGCCGCATGAATCCCAGCAACCAGTTAGGTCCCACAGAGTTGGCCTTCTCCGGGTCCTGTCGACTAAACAATGTCGTCTGGCGGGACCCAGGGGAAGAGCCTTCTCTGTGGTGGCCCCAACTCTCTGGAACCAACTCCTCCCAGATATCAGAGTTTCTCCCACCCTCCTTGCCTTTCGCAAGCTCCTTAAAACCCACCTCTGTCGTCAGGCATGGGGGAATTGAAATTTTCCCTTCCCCCCTAGGCTTATAGAATTTATACATGGTATGTTTGTATGTATGATTGGTTCTTTAAATTGGGGTTTTTTAGATTATTTTTAATATTAGAATTGTTTACATTGGTTTTTTTAATTGTTGTTAGCTCCCCTGAGTCTTTGTAGAGGGGCGACAAATCAAATCAAATCAAATCAAATCAAATCAAATCAAATCAAATCAAATCAATAAATAGTTAGTCTACCGACTGTAATTATATTGATCATCTCTTAGGCCTTTACCTGATTGAATGTTTTCTTTATAGGTGTTCACATTTTTGGAAGGAAGACAATGGCCTTCTCTAGTTTAATTTTCTGAATTAGCCATCCCATATCTATCCATGATTGTTGTCCCAAGTCCTTCTGCAGCGTTTGGATGGCTCCTAACAAACTTTGCAAAAGATTCTTTCAGGCAATCAATCTTACTTATGACAATTGATAAAAGTTATTGAGTTTACAATTTCAGCTGTAAGCAAACATTGTCTTGAGAGAAAATCTGTCACATTTTCTCCCTTCAAATTTGTCACATCTCCTCCTGTGCAAGAGAGCAGGAAAGTTGTAGAAACTGTTTGCTTTCAAGATCAGTTTGTGAGTCCCATTCCAATGAGTCACATAAATTAAATTTATCTGATAAAGTGGCTGCAGATAAGTTACTTACTGGAACAGAGTGCTTGTTTATGGTATAATCTTCCATTTTCTGCTGTTTCAATGGTTTGAATGAGTTCTGTATTGCTGAGTGCTGTCTCTTTCTCCTTTCCCCATTCTTAAAAATACTGGCTTGTAATATTATTAAAATGTATCTAAAACAAATGGAAGCCACACTATATGTGCTTTTATGAAAGTCTGGTATAGATTAGAAATGAGTTAAAAATATAAAATAAGTTAAAAATAAGTTAAAAATCTAAAATGTTTTTGTTAAAATATGTTAAAATATATAATGAGTTACATTATATGTGTGTGTGTTTGTGTGTGTACACACACACACAAACACACACACTTATACACACATTCTTAGGTCTAGGCATATTCGAGTCTTTTCCCGTGTAAGATTGATAGACTCCTGGCAATGTTTTGACGAGGTCCCACTCATCATCTTCAGGCTGTTGTCTTTGGCTTTGTGCTCGGCCGAACACAAGTACGTCCAAGCACAAAACCGAAGACAACAGCCTGAAGATGACAAGTGGGACCTCGCCGAAACGTCGTCAGGAGTATATATATATATATATATATATATTCATAGATTTTCACGGGTATATGTATGTAGATTGTTCTGAGTTCGGGTTTTGCCCCGTGTAATATTTTGAGTGTCTATGCGACGCTTCGGTGAAATCACATTCACCATCATCAGGCTGAAGTTTTAAGCTTTGTGCTGCTGTAAATATGGAATGTTTGCAACTGCCATTTGTTCCTTATATATAGTGTTGGGGGTGGAGATTTGGTTTGAATGTAGCAAATAGATTCGGTGACTATGTTTTAGTGATTTTATTGGTTGGTGGAATCACAATTACTTGAAGGATTGACATGGTGATGATTATGATATGTTTTTTTGTTTAAGGCTGGTTTCCAAATCTCTGGTAGGCGGGACATGTCATCCCTTTTGGAACAAATGGCAGTTGCAAACATTCCATATTTACAGCAGCACGAAGCTTATAACTTCAGCCTGATGATGGTGAATGTGATTTCACCGAAACGTCGCATAGACACTCAAAATATTACACGGGGCAAAACCCGAACTCAGAACAATCTACATATATATATATGTCACATGTTTTTTTGCTGAATTTGAAAATTAAGGGAGACTAGGATAGATCTATTTCGGCCTTATTTTGGCCTCATCAGCTAGCCATACCCTCACTGGGACTTGAATCTGCAACCTTTGCCTCGTAAGGCAGAGAATTAACCTCTAGGCTACAGTATCCAATCCCTTCAATATCCAATCAATCCCTTCAATATCCCTCCAATGTCCTCCATTCATCCATCTTAGCATCATTACATCATTTCCTGCTGAACCCATTCATACCGTACTTCTTACTTATCATTGAAATGAAAATCAGTGAAACAAATGGAATACTATTTCTAAAAATGTAGTGAACCATTAGAAATAAATGTTTAGTTTTATATTTTACACAGATTCTTTTGAGGTTTCTATTTCATAGTTATGTTATGGGTTAGATTAGAAATCCATCTGATCTCAAATATGTGGTCATCAAGATCTTTCTAGAACACTTCTACTACATATTGAATGAATCAAAGAAATTGTGAACATAGCAATGCTCTTTGGGTGCTTGACTAAATTACTGACTACTACTGAGGAATAGAATTTTTGACATATTACTAAATTATTTTGATCAAGTTAATTTTTGTGATACCATTTAGCCTGGCAATCATCATCATGTCTTGTGTAAACACTGTCAGAAAATTTGTCATTGTTATTATTTTATATTTCCTTAACCTTTAAGAAAAATATCATACTACCTCCTCAATTTAGCAAATTCCAGTTTATTGTTTTCCTCAATGGTCCCCGGTCAGAATGGTAAAAGATTCCTACCTGGAGAAGACTGTTTTATTATTATGATAAACGGAGGACAGAAAATCTTTTTTCCACAGTTGCCTTTATTCATGTAACATAGAATACAGTTACCCTAAGCAACTTATTGTGTCTAGAGTGTTAATTAAGTATATTAGCAATATAACTGAACCATTTAAAAGAACAGATAAATGTATAGCTTTGCATTGTTAATAGTATTCAATGTATTGTGTTGCCCGACATGCTTTGGATAAATCTGTCTCTATCTTGTCCAAATGGAAACTAATGGTTTAACTATTTAATTAATAAATTGTTTAAAGAAACAGTTTGATCTAGTGCTTAAGGTACCTGGCTAAAAACTAGGAAAAACAGCTGGGTGATTTTGGACCACTCATTCTTTCTCACCTTAGAAGGTTAATATCATGGGAAAATAGAAGGAGGAAAGAGTATTAGCTCCAGTTGAGCGCATTATGAAAATAATGAAATTAACATTTAATTCAGTAAATAAAAACTACCAATAATCAAACTTTTCCTTGTGTTTCTTTATGCAGAGAAAAAAAATCCAGTAATCCATAATAGTGGCAAAAAAGCAGAAGAGAATGACTTTGTCTTTTGATTTTCACATAAGCTGAGTATTTATTATTATTATATATACATATATATATATATATATATATATATATATATATATATGTCACATGTTTTTTTTTTTTGCTGAATTTGAAAATTAAGGGAGACTAGGATAAATCTATTTCGGCCTTATTTTGGCCTCATCAGCTAACCATACCCACTGGGACTTGAACCTGCAACCTTTGCCTTGTAAGGCAGAGAGTTATCCTCTAGGCTACAATATCCAATCCCTTTAGCTCTGCACCAGGGAAGGGTTACATATTTTTGTGTCGAATCACCCTGGTGTATTGAAGGAACATCACAGCTCCTTATTTGCCTTTCGGCCCAACCCAGGGCCATTTCCAAGGCAGTTAATTTTATTGATAGCCGACAATTCTATCTGTATGTGTCACATGTTTTTTTTACCATACATACATACATACATACATACATACATACATACATACATATATCACATGTTTTTTGCTGAAATTTTAAAATTAAGGGAGCCTAGGATGGCACCATTTCGGCCTTGTTCTGGCCTCATCAGCTAGCCACACCCTTACTGGGATTCGATCCGGCAGCCTGATAGCTATTTCAGGAAAACTTCATGAGAAGCCACACAGATTTTCTAATTAATAGCACATTAAAACCACAAGTCTCTTGGTTTACTTTTTTATTTCCAAAGCCAAAGCATACCATATAAATTTAAAGTCTATTAAAGATCATTAAACAGTATGAACAGTCCAAAGGCTGTTTTGTTAAGATTTAATGAATTTATTAAGATTCATTGATAGAAGTTTGTGAAGGGAGAAAATCTGGCCTTTCTTTGCTGACTCAAGTGGAATTTAGGAATAAGAGAAGAGCCAATACAAGGAGTTCAATGGTGAAACCAAACTAAAATCCCAGACCAAATGGAGCATCATCTAGAGCCATTTATTATAAAGTCAAAGCAAATGAGAGGCCTCTTTATTAGCAAATCTGGGTAAAATAACTATCAACACACACTGAGTCATGTTGGAGGCTTTAAGAGAGATATAGGGGTGTCTGTCTCTCTCTCTCTCTGTGAAATAACTGAATTAGGTCTAACTAGCTATACCATAATGTAATTAATAAGTATTTCATTAAAAAATACATCAGGTTCAGATTTAATGGGGGGGGGACTTAATGGCTTAATATTATGGATGTGGCTTTTGAATATCAGTTCAGGAAACTCAACTGAAAAGTTTCACTAGCTATGTGACCAGGTATTTTGAAATTATCAGAGAAAGAGGCTGCAGGGTCACTTCAAACCCCTCCCCACTGCCTCTTTCCTCCTTCTCCCAGAAACTCTTTTGGCCTCCTTCCACTTGAACTCCATTGCTTCAGCTGAACTTTGCAGCCTTCTTGGACATGCTGATGAATCATTGTTCAACCCATTGTGCAGCTGTGGACTATTCCAAACCTGGTTACTGGCCTGAGATGGAGCTGGGCATGACTGATATCAGCCTTACCAGATATACCACATGGAAATATGACCAGTTGAGCAGCCATCATCTTTGCACCCTATAACTTAGGAAGTATCCTTTCTGAAAATCTTGCTCCACCCATTATGCCACTGTGGACTATACTCACACTTATTGGACCTTTCCCCAGAAAGCATTTCTTCATCCTATCTCCCAAGGTCATTCTCATTTAGCATGAAATTCTGCTTCAGCTGGCTCACCCTTCTTTAAGTCAATCCAGAAGTAACAATGATTGCAGAGGATTACTTTAAGAAGCCAAAAAAAGCAGAGGTCAAATGCATATCTAATGGGGGGATACATTTGAAAGCACCCAATCAATTCAATTAAATTCAATTTATTAGATTTGTATGCCGCCCCTCTCCGAAGAGGTGCATAATGCAAAACTGATCCCATGTAAGGAGATAAGAAATTATTCTTACCATTTCAATGGACTTTGCCCAGATGAAGTGTTTTGGTCAAAATGGGCAACTTTGTCTGCAAAATACTGTGTTAAATAGTTACAGTAACCAGACAGAAAATTTACCTGCTGCCCTTTTTACTTAACGGTTATTGGTCATCCTCTATAGTGCTATAAAATGGCAGTCTGGTGAATAATAAGGAAAGAAAAATAATAATACATCAAGTTTTACCTCAGAAAGTGACTTGAGGAGGGCGCCCCAACATAGGTATTTTTTTCTTTCTACTGCAATGGCCTTAATGATGCTTTGGCTCTGAACCCAGTTTTCCTAGTATTATAGATAGTGGCTTTTCCAGCCACTTACACCCTCTTCGGGGTTCTAGATTCTACGTACATTAGAACACGGTCAGGTCAATCTCCCAGGTAGGAAGCAGTTAGAGGATACATTCGTACCAAGGATAGCCAAGTTGTAACTTTTATTCCCTCATCCTTTGGTACACCCAGATACCAGAAATTAAGGCCATGACTGGCAGGCCCACAATTTGTTAGTTCCTTGAGGAAATATTCAGGGGTAATAAATGCATTGCCTGGGGATCAAAAGTGGTTCTCCTTTACTGCCATTCCTCAAATGATATTTAAATCAATGGCCTAAATAGATTAGAGAATATGGTGGCAACATCCTTGGTAGTGCAGGGGCCTGGTTGTGATCAGTCATGCCCATGAAGGCCTGTGTGTCCTTGTGTGGTTGTGCCAAGTGGCTGGTCTTGCCCAAGTTGGCATGATCCTGGAATGGGAGGGGCTTTGCAGTTATCTGTCTAGCCCATGTAGACTTTGGGTCCCTTTGTGTTGGTTGCCCAGTCACACGTTGATTTGGGTGGTAATCCTCTTGAAGATTGTGGGCAGAACAGATTATTTCCTAGAATGGGGAGTGTTCTGTCTGGGTGCCCCCAGACTTCAACACCAACTGGAAAAAGCAGCCAGACACGCTGGTAAAAGCAAAAGCACTTTATAGTTTGAAAAATAAACACAGAGAAAAACCTGTTCTTCCCAACAGGCAGGCTGTGAGACTTCACAGCAGAGTCCTGATGGCCAGACAATACAGCAGACTTCTTGCTGGCACACCCACCACTGTAGAGAATAAGACCCACACCTTTCCCCCCCAAGGTTTCAGTATTCAAAGTCACAAACCAGAATTCCAAGATGCCAAAGATCACAGCCAGGTCCCAGGACTCCCAAAGATAATACTCCACAAGCCAGGAAGGGTGGGTCTGCCTTTTCAGTCTTTCCAGAGAGCACCACACCCAAACCCAGCTGTTGCCTCTTTAGTGCTGAAAGTACCTGGCTAATTGTCCCCTTTGTTGTGTTGCTCTTCTCTGCCGGAGATCGATTATTGCTTGTGCATTTTCATCTAAGGAATCCAGGCTGCTTGCTGGGGAGAGCTCCCTCTCGGGGGACTCTGGCTGTCCTCCCTCTCCCTCAGCCTGAGATTCCTCCTCCCCGTCTGCCTGAACCTCCTGTTCCTCATCCTCCCCCTCTGAGCAGGAAGCTGGCAGAGGATCAGCCTTTCCCTGAGAGGCCTCAGACGGAATCACAACAGGGAGGAGGCTAGGAAGGGGTTAACACCAGTTAACACCCCCCCCCCCCGATCAGCATTGACAGGCCTGAGCTCCACCGTGCCCGGCATTCACCTCTCAAGTGACAGGAATGCCATTTTTTTTCCTTGGGGACCTGCAGAGGTGCCTGTGTGAACTGGTGCAGGTTGAGGGGGGAGTCAGGAGCCAAGATAGAGATCTGACCCCCCCCCTCCGTGGCAGGTTAGGGGAGGAAATTGGGCAATGGTAGAAACTGCGTGTTCTCCTTTGGGCATCTTTAAAGTTGATGGCCAGCCTCTCTCCAGGAAATCATGGTGTCCGCACCAGCCTGGGCAATTGGAGAGGAGCTGCCCTTGGGACTCACCTATCCCATTAACTGGAAGGGGATGGGACGGTGATCCCTCCCTCACGCCAGGGCATGGACAGGATCCAGGTGAAGGTGTAGTACCTTCACCTTGTTCAGCAAGGAGCTATGCCCATAGTTGCCCAGGAAGTTTATTCGTGAAATATTTCCGCCCCCAAAAAATTTTAATAGCCTCTGCAGGTCCTAGTTATTGGACAATAATCAGTTAAAGTTCATTTAACTTTAATAAAGTGACCCATTTAAATCCAGCTCTTGGTGTCCATGTTCTTATTCCGCTTCTGGTGCAAATGCAGGATGTGAGTGCCAAATTGATAGTTTGTCCATGTAATAACCAGGAATCAAATCTGACCCGAGGCGATAGATGATCTTATTGATGAAATCTAAAACCACATTTCCACCCATTTTAAAATACATTTTGGCATCTAAAAGATATAATTTATTGAAAAGATTTGTGGTACATGAAAAAAGAAGTACTGATCTGCCTTGAATACTTGAAACTAATCTAACTGTGACATGATTTCCACATTTAGTTAGTCCTGTCTAATCTACAGGGCTTCCAATTCCAGTTCTAACGTATAAAATGGCACATAGACTGAAAATATTGATATGGTTTGTACTTCAACTAAGAAATGGAAAATGGATGAACTGACAAACTGCATTTCTTTTTTATATCTGAATATTTGTTAAGAACATACAAGCTGGAAGGAACTTTCCGAAAGATTCACTCTATCACTCCATTACTGATCAATTGTGTAGCAGCTGGAGCCTTGAGATTGTTACAGTGATTATGTAGAAAAGAAACTGCAGCTATTCTTCATTTTAAAAATGAACAAGTTGCAAATCGTAATAGCTGGAAAATATTAGTGCAACAGGCAGCCCTCAGATTCTCAATAATTTCACTTATTCTATTTTAGTTCAGTCAAAGCTGATGTCCTCTTTTTTTAAGAAATAAAAGAAAACCTAACTGATTGAGAAAAGCTGTTGCCAAAGTATATCTGTGCCAGGTTTTACAGTCATTTTTTTTGGCATTTGAAAGATGGCTCAACTGTTTCAAAGAGAGAGCAAATAATACCCTAAAAATAGTTTTCAAGTTAAGCTTAGCAAAATATTGAAACTTTCTAATTTAGGCAGTTATTAAATACAAATGTTCTTTTATTTTTACTATTACTACTTCTGACACAATTACAATCAATAAATCATCATGATTGACAAGATTTGGTAGTCTAGAAATGCAATAAACAAATACTTTTTAAGTTGAAAGTAATATACATACAATTAAAATACAATGTTAAATTAAAATATCTGATAAACTAAAGGTTATTCAATTAATAATTAATGAAAATAATGAGAAAATAAACCAATGTTGGTTGAGGACAAACCTACAAACACAATTTAAATGACATTTGTAATCTATCTGATATTTACTAATGCTACCATGTGAATAGGTATTTACTGAATGGCCCTGACACACCAGGTTTCACTATTTTTGCCATCTACATAACTTTATTAATTCAAGATCTCTCCAGGATTACTTCCAATGAAAGGATTGGTTTACTATGATCTTATTTGATAATCTCAGACATTCTCTTGGAACTCATAATCCTTTCGACATCACTAAATAGTCCTATTTTATTTTGTAGTTAATCAATTGTACTTATAAAATTGGATAGTGATAGTACAGAAACATTCAAATCTTCCACAAAGTCAAACAAGCTACATATTTTTAAACAATTACTTGTTTAGTGATTTAACTTTGCAAGAAAAAATATCTAGACAGAATTCATCTAAGACAATTTGCTTCCTGAACAAAGAAGCAACTATCACACACTTTGTGTTCTGTAAAAAAACATACCCTAATGTTCTGTTCCCGGATCTATTTGACCCAGACAGAAAATTGTTCATTTTAGATAGTTATATTTGGTCTTTTTGAAAGCTTTTTTTCACTTGGAAACAAGTTTGAACATTTCTGCACACAATGAAATGAAAATTGAAATGAAAAAATTAATGCTTATTGGTTTATTTTGCTCATAAAATGCACGGCCCCCTTTTTGTGAATTCTTTTTCAATTTATAGATAGTTTTCCCTGCAAAATGCATTCTATTTTACTAAAGTTAGTGTGGGGATGGTAGCTTGAACATTTCTGAACATAATGATATGAAAATTGATCTGAAAAAATGATGCTTATTTGTTTATTTTGCTCATAAATGCCCACCCCTGCTGTGTTCAATTATTTCAATTTATATAAAAATTATGCTGTTAATTTCAACATTACATACTTCTTTTTAGTAAAATGGATTTCTTTCATAAAATTAGTTGTCTGGCTATCATGTGCTTGCTTTTCAAAAGGATATTCCAAATATTTCTAGCCAAATCTATATAAAAAGTGAAAATAATGGCACACAGCAAGGCCAAGGGGGTGGTCCATTTGTGAGCAAAATAAACAAATAAGCATCATTTTTTTCAGTTCATTTATATTTTTCTTATGATCAGGAATGTTCAATTTAGTATATCAAAACTTTTTGGGGGAAATTCCTAAGAGATTTGTAGCCCAAAAAAATGCTGAAAAAATGGGGGGGGGGTTTGATCAAAATAAAAATATAAGCATCAATATTTTCAGTTCAATTTTCATATCATTACATTCAGAAATGTTCAAACTAGTTTCCCAGTGAAAAAGGTTTTAAAAAAGACCAAAGTTAAGTACCTAAAATATTTTTTTTTGTTTCAGGTCAAATAGACCTGGGAACAGTACAAGTGTAGGTAAAATTTTGGCCAGAAAAAAGTTAGCCCTCACCCCCAAAAAATATTTTTATGATGATCAGCAATGTTAAATTGAGTAAATCAATGCCTAAGATATTAAAATATTTCGGATTTGGAGCCTAACAAAAATTTAAAGTGAAAATGGTTGCAAGCAGCAGGGGGCGGAGGCCTTATTTCTGATTTTAAAAAACCAATAAGCATCATTTTTTTCAGTTCATTTATATTTTTCTTATGTTCAGAAATGTTCAAACTACCAATCCCACACCAACTTTAGTAAAATTGAATGCATTTTGCAGGCTAAAGTATCTATAAATTGAAAAAAAGTTCACAAAAAGGGGGGCTGCCTTTTATGATCAAAATAAACCAATAAGCAGTATTCTTTTCATCCCCCCAAAAAATTATAATAGGAAGAACCCCTGAAATTATGCAAAGTTGTGAAATTTCAAGTTTCAGATATGCATGGAAAATTTTTTACAGGGTTTCAAACTTTGATTTTGGGTCTCACAGACCTGAACAGAACAGCAGGGTTTTAAGATAGTAGAAAAGGGAGGAAGTAGGGTACCCAAGACTGGCTGTTGGATACCTGAGACAACTAACTCCTAAAATTAAAAATGAAATAATATTTTAAGTCTGTCTGATCACTGAATTATATTGAGTGCATATATTAGAAACTTTGCATTTTAAATATCTCATTAGGTTTTTCCATTAATCCAGAACTCTGCAGATTAAAAAATAAATAAAACCACAGATCAGTTTGCAATGTTCTAGTTCTGAAAAGATAGTGTTAACAAGGTAAGATATTCTTCCACAATTTATACTGGTAGATATAACAAAGCGAGGGACCAGTTGTTTTACCAGCTTTTGTAACCATTGTAGCAGCATTCATGGTTTCGTGGCATAAGATTCAGGCCATCTGCTGAATGGACTAAATGTGCAAATCAGGGCAAGAACCTGGCAACTGGCATTACATATTTGTTTGTTTATAGTATAGCAACTAAATAAATGCAAATAAATGCAGTTTAAGGTTAAGAAAGGATCTCTTCAAAAGGAGAAAGAAGTAGGAGAAAGAACATTAAGCTTTCCAGAGAGCAAATCTGGATCATTTGTTGCAAAACAAATACGTCCATCGATGTTCATGTGTGTGTGTGAGAGAGAGACAGATCTAGATTATTATTAGAGTTGGAAGGGACCTTGTAGGTCATCTAGTCCAAGCCCCCGCTCAAGCAGGAATCCTTCACTATTCCATACAAATGGAAGTCCAATCTCCTTTTGAAAGTCTCAAGGGTTAGAGCTCTCACAACCTCTGCAGGCAAGCTGTTCCACTGACTGATTGCTCTCACCTTCGGAAAGTTCCTCCTTATTTCCAGCTTGAATCTCTCCTTGGTCAGCTTCCATTCATTATTCTTGTCTGGCCTTCTGGTGCTTTGGAAAATAGCCTCAACCCCTCTTCTCTATGGTAGCCCCTCAAGTATTGGAACACTGCTATCATATCACTCCTGGTCCTTCTAGTCTATTCGCTAGACTCTATAGAGAGAAAAAATGGGAAAGGGGAAGAGGGGGAGAGGGAGAGAGAAAGATCGAGATCTGTTTCTTTTAAAGGGTAGAAATCTGATCAAAATGCAGAACAGAAGCAGAAGAGTTTCAATTTCACTTTTGCTTTCACAGCAGCAAGGAGCTCTACTGCAGAACAGTTGAGCTAAGCCACACACAGACTCCTTCCTGTCTTCTTGCTCATACAGCAAATACTGATCGATTTTCCAAACAGCCCATAACTCTCTCACACATTAGCAGGACACTAGCCAGATGAATACGAATGGATGCTGGAAGGTAGAGACAGATTTTTTTTTCTTTTCAGTTCAGATGAATCTGTTTCTTCTACTGTAACACCAGTTAAAGGGAAAATAGGCAAAACATGCAGGAAAAGATATACAGATATGGTTAAGGAAAACACAAGTCAGGGAAGCTGATTGTTTCTCCCATGGGCAGTTCTATGTGGCATGCTCCAGTCAATTCACCTGACAGCCTGGTCAATCTCCAGCCAGAGAGCAAAACCAGGAATGTTGTTTACAGGGAGGTCCTTAGCAATTCATCTGAGGTATGAATTGAAAGTCTATGCTATTCAAATAATGTCTTCACCTGTAACAAAAACTTAGTTTAACATCTCTAACGAAATAACACAATCTCTTTTTAAACTACTCATTCATTTTCAAGCTTTTAGTGTCAATTTATCAAGCCCCATCACATAGTTTTGTAGTGAAGCACAGGTATTTAGCTAGTGTTAACATAAAACAATATTTGGACTTCTCCCATGTGAGGTACTTGTTTGTTGTATCATAGTTATAATATGAGATTCCTAACAGACTTTTAAGGTTAGTTAATCCATATCCTGCCTAAATGTTGTGTTGTAATTGGGAAATAGATATAGCCTGAATGATTCTAGAAAGAGTCCATCTTTGCATGAGTTTGTTCAAAAGAAAGTATTCCCAAAGGAATTTCTTGATAATAATCCTCAGTGGTTTTCTAGAGACAACAAAAAACTGCTGGTCTGTTCCTAGTGTTTTTAATTTTTGAAAATAATCTTCAAATCCTGGAAAGTAGGGACAATAATGACACATACCATTCAAGCAACATGCTTGAACAATAATTTTTGAAAATAATCTTCAAATCCTGGAAAGTAGGGACAATAATGACACATACCATTCAAGCAACATGCTAGAACTCTTCTGTGTTTCAAGAGATAAAGTTGACTTCTTTTCATAGATTCTATGAAAGAGTCGGTTTAGTAATTTATGTCTCTCAGTTTCAATGTCACATAACATACATAGGTATATTATTCCATAGGTATATCACTAACAAGAGAGAAGATGGTAGGATGTTATAGTGGGTCAATGTAAAAATCTCTGTAGTTTTCATATGTGATATTAAATTAGACCAGGTGAGATGCTTATTTTCTATGTCAGTGAGATAAAGTAAGGTGGAATTTGGCTAAAATAATATTGGAAATCAATGTCCCTACTATATTGCTGAAAAGTAGACTACTTGTTCAAAACTCATTAAGGTCAGTGCATTTGGTAAAGTCCATAATAGCTTAGGTCAAGGGTCTCCAAACTTATTTCCGAGACCACCTTCTGCCCCACGAATCCTAGTGACCCGTGAGGTCTCACAGAGTTGGTCTCCTTAGGGTCCCATCGACCAAACAATGCCAGCTGGCAGGTGAGGTCCCACATAGTTGGTCTCCTTAGGGTCCCATTGACCAAACAATGTCAGCTGACGGGACCTAGGGAAGAGCTTTCTCTGTGGGGGCAGCAGCCCTCTGGAATCGGCTCCCCCCAGAGATTCGTACAGCCCCCACCTTCCTTGCCTTTTGAAAGAGCTTAAAAACTCATCTTTGCTGCCAGGCCTGGGGTTTTTAGATCTTCACCCTGACTAATGAATGTTTTTTAGTATGATTGTCCAAAGAATGGTTAATGGAAGTTTTTTAAAGTAGAATTTTTAGGATTGTTTTTTAATGTATTATTAATTGGATTGTTTATTATTGTTTCTTGTATATGCTATGAGCCACCCCGAGTCGTTGGAGAGGGGCGGCATACAAATCCAAATAAATAAATAAATAAATAAATAAATAAATAAATAAATAAATAAATAAATAAATAAATAAATAAATAAATAAATAAATAAATAAATAAATAAATAAATAAATAAATAAATAAATAAATAAATAAATAAATAAATAAATAAATAAATAAATAAATAAATAAATAAATAAATAAATAAATAAGTAGGTAGGTAGGTAGGTAGGTAGGTAGATAGATAGATAGATAGATAGATAGATAGATAGATAGATAGATAGATAGATAGATAGAGATAGACAGACAGACAGACAGACAGACAAACAAACAAACACACACACACACATACATACATAAATACTTATCCTGAGTTTTAACGGTACAATAGGAAACAACAGTTCTTGCTATTTTCCTACTCTCTCCCACTGATGTGAAGTTGAAATAATAACTGACTTATCTACAATAGATCTACTAATCAAACTTAGCAGGTAATGTTCTGGTTTCGCAGACAGTAGATATTAGATTATAGTTAAAAAAACTAAACAACAAAGTGGCCCCAAATGCCGTATAACTAGGAATTACAGCATAAAAGTTACCTTAATTCCCAAGCCTAATTTGGATATAGTATTATCATGTAACATTTTAGAAGTGGCAGCAGATGCTTATGAATGGATGAGATAACCAATGAATTACATGATTATTTGATCCCAGTTCAAAGTTCAAATTCTGAAGAAGATACTTCACTTGAATCTCTGGAATTTTAGCACCATAAAACACCAATCTAACATTCAAATGATGCTTATCAAACACAGGGATTGCTTAGAGAGCCAGAACAATCTGATGAGGATGATGTAAGTTCTCCCAGCCCCTGTACCTGGAAAGTAAAATCATAGAGCAGAGATGAAACATGACATATTCACCAAACAAGGGAGTAAATGTCTGATGACAGCTGGCTGCAGCTTGATCTAAGAACCAAGTCTGACTCATGCTCCCTTGCTGAAATCAACATCTGGTCTCTGGTTCTTAGATGATGTGCCCGTGAATCCTGTTCATTTAAGAGAACTTGGGCCTGTGAACTGATTAACAAACCTGACTTGGCTCTTGGAACCATGGACTGGATTTGGATTATTTTTCTCATAGACGTTTTCAGTCCATTCTTCAATGAGTAAGCTTTTCTATTTCATTCAGTCCATTAGTTTTTAAAATAAGTATCTTGATGTAACTTACAAATGTTGTTTAATCAGACAATGGAGGGTCTCTTTCATCTTCTTTTTTATACGGTAACAATAATATATTGTATTCTGTATGTATTTTCAGTCCATGCTAGATGTGAACAAAACCACTAAAACATGTGTCTAAGTATTCAATTTTAACAGCTTGATGGGCTAGTATCACTATGTTGTGTCCAGAGGACAGTTAGGCCTTGTATCCGCCCCATATTCCTTGGGCAGGAAAATACTGCAAGGTGATTGGTTGGCTCAGCCTGGCAGCCCGGGTTATATATAGCTGCCAGGCACGGCCATGTTGTTGTTGTCTTGTTCCCTTAGTGTGAACCGTTACCTTCTATTCCAGGGGTCCCCAAACTTTTTACACAGGGGGCCAGTTCACTGTCCCTCAGACTGTTGGAGGGCCGGACTATTAAAAAAACGTGTGAACAAATCCCTATGCACACTGCACATACATTATTTAAAGTAAAAAACAAAATGGGAACAAATACAATATTTAATATTTATTCTTCCTCTTTCTCTCTCTCTCCCTTTCTCTCTGTCCTTCTGTCTTTCTAGTTCTCTCTTTCTCTCTGTCCTTTCTCTCTCTTTCTTTCTCTCTCTTCTCTCTTTCTCTCACTCACTCTCTTTATATCTCTCCCTCTTCCTCTCTCCCTCTCTCTGTCTCCTCCTTTCTCTCTCTCTCCCTTTCTATCTCTCCTCTTCCTTTCTCTCCCTCTCTATCTTTCCCTCTTTCTCTCCCCCCTCTCTCTTTCTTTCTCTCTCTCTTCTCTTTCTCTCACTCTCTTTCTCTCTCCCTCTTTCTCTCTACCTTTCTTTCTCTTTCTCTCTCTCCCTTTCTCCGTCCCTCTTTCTTTCTTCTGTCCCTCTCTTTCTTTTTCTCTGTCCCTGTCTTTCTTTTTCTCTGTCCCTCTCTTTCTTTCTCTCTGTCCCTCTTTCTTTCTCTCTGTCCCTCTCTATCTTTCTCTCTGTCCCTCTTTCTTTCTCTCTGTCCCTCTCTTTCTTTCTCTCTGTCCCTCTCTTTCTTTCTCTCTGTCCCTCTCTTTCTTTCTCTCTGTCCCTCTTTCTTTCTCTCTGTCCCTCTCTTTCTTACTCTCTGTCCCTCTCTTTCTTACTCTCTGTCCCTCTTTCTTTCTCTTTGTCTCTTTCTTTCTCTCTGTCCCTCTCTTTCTTTCTCTCTGTCCCTCTCTTTCTTTCTCTCTGTCCCTCTTTCTTTCTCTCTGTCCCTCTCTTTCTTTCTCTCTCTTATCTCTGTGTGTGGGGGAGGCGGCTGCTTGAAAACCCCTGACCTCCATCGCCTCCCCCCCACGGCACAAGGTGAGCACACCTCGCCGCTGACACAGGCGGCGGGAACTGCCCTGTCCCCCTGTCCCCCCTGCACAAAACTATGCAGCCCCAGATCGCTCGCTTCTCCAGCCAGCAAAGCCGACTGCCCGGCTTTGCTGGCTGTTGCAGGAAAGGAAAGTGTCACATTTAAAAAGCACGCCACTTTCTGGGACTGCGGCGCCGTGGTGGCCTTCAAGCGCGGCCCTTCGCGGCGCCCCACCACCCGTTCCTGCAGGAAGAGATCGGGCACTTTACCGGGAGGTGGAGGCGGCGTGGGGCCGGATGCTGGGTGCCGGGGAGGGCGAAGGAGTGGACGCGCCTCTCAGCTGCAGAGCAGAACGGGGGTGGAGATCAGCGGCGGAGTCCGGCGCTGGGGCCATGCGGGACCGCTCATCCAGGCGTGCATGGACCGGCAAGCCTGGATGAGCGGTCCCGCCTGGCCCCAGGCCCCCAACGCCGGACTCCGCTGCTGATCTCCACCCCGTTCCGCTCTGCAGCTGAGAGGCGCGTCCACTCCTTCGCCCTCCCCGGCACCCAGCGTCCGGCCCCACGCCGCCTCCACCTCCCAGTAAAGTGCCCGATCTCTTCCTGCAGGAACGGGTGGTGGGGCGCCGCGAAGGGCCGCGCTTGAAGGCCACCACGGCGCCGCAGTCCCAGAAAGTGGCGTGCTTTTTAAATGTGACGCTTTCCTTTCCTGCATCAGCCAGCAAAGCCGGGCAGTCGGCTTTGCTGGCTGGAGAAGCGATCGATCTGGGGCTGCGTAGTTTTGCGCAGGGGGGACAGGGGGACAGGGCAGTCCCCGCCGCCTGTGTCAGCGGCGAGGTGTGCTCGCCTTGTGCCGTGGGGTGGAGGCCATGGAGGTCAGGGATTTTCAAGCAGCCGCCTCCCCCCCACACACAAACTTAGCCATGGTGCACTTAGCTGTGACTTTCAGTGGACAGTTTTTCAATTGCCAATCGCCTTTTCATGAATTTTGTGTCCACTCACCGCAGAGGAGGAGGGGAGGAGGAGGTGGAGAGGCAAGGGGGCGGGGAGGAAAGCGGGCCTGCAATTGGCCAATTTCTTTCTCGCCTTTAGGTAGAGGAACTGTTGCTGCTCTGCCATAGGGCAGCAACAGTTTCTCTCCCTAAAGGCGACAAAGGAAGGGGCCAATTGCAGGCCCGCTTTCCTCCCCGCCCCCTTGCCTCTCCACCTTCTCCTCGCTGAGCAGCCGACCGCGGTGAGTTGACAGGAGATTTGGGAGCTTATTTTATCGACCAGTAAAATCTCGTGAGCTTGCCACGGGCCGGTTAAAAGACCTCGTTGGGCCGCATCCGGCCCGCGGGCCGTAGTTTGGGGACCACTGTTCTATTCTAATAAAAAAGAACCGTTACTTACTCAGAGAGTCTGCAGTTGATTCTTGTAAGGATTTAACAACTAGGTTAGCAGTTTCAGTTTGTATAACAGAATTAATTTGGCAAATCTTCCTATGTTACTTTATAAGTTATTTTATGTAGATGGATATGCAATAAGCTTGCCACACAGACATGAAAATTTCTTATTTTCATCTTCACTTCGTCAGATACAATATTCCACAATCATATTTGGAGGCCTATATCAGTTGTCTCCATGATTATTCTGAGCTTCTCCACCACCCTCCACAAACAGCATTATGCTTTCCTTTGGCTCATGGAGTCCATTCAACAGTGATGACCAGGACAAATTTTAGGATGTCCTTAACCCTTGTATACTTCTCAAACTATAATCTTTGCCTTATTATACTTACCTTTCAATTTTGGAAATTACTTAAACATAGTTATCTATCTATCTATCTATCTATCTATCTATCTATCTATCTATCTATCTATCTATCTATTGGATTTTTATGCCACCCCTTTCTGAGGACTTGGGGAGGTTATATATACAGTGGTACCTCTACTTGCAAACTTAATTCATTCCGTAACCAAGTTCTTAAGTAGAAAAGTTTGTAAGAAGAAGCAATTTCCCCCCTAGGAATCAATGTAAAAACAAATAATGTGTGCGATTTGGGAAAGTACATGGAGGGGGGAGGCCGTTTTTCCTCCTAGGAGATTCCTACAGAGGCTTCTCCCTGCCTTTTCTGGGCCTGTTTCCTCCCAGGAGATTCCTAGAGAGTTCCCACAGAGGCTTCTCTCCACCTTTTCTGGCCGTAGAGAAGCGATGGAGGAAGAGTAGGTCTGAATCTGATCGAACACTTGTAAGAGCTTTTATTAAGACTTACAAAGTGGCGCTCAAGGCGGCAAGATGCGCGTACCATGCCGCCTTGATTGCATCAGCGGAATCCCGCCCGGCCGCTCTGTTTAGGGTGACCCGCTCCCTTCTTAACCAGGGGGGAGTTGGGGAGCCCTTGCAGAGTAGTGCCGAGGAGTTTAACACGTTTTTCGCTGATAAAGTCGCTCAGATCCGGGCCGACCTCGACTCCAATTGTAAAACAGAGTCGACTGACAACGAGTCAGTCGAGGTGACTGGGGCACGTACTTGTCCACCTGTCTGGGAAGAGTTTGATCTGGTGACACCTGATGAGGTGGACAAGGCCATTGGAGCTGTGAGTTCCGCCACCTGTTTACTGGATCCGTGTCCCTCCTGGTTGGTCTCGGCCAGCAGGGAGGTGACACGGAGCTGGGCCCAGGAGATTACCAACGCTTCCTTGGGGAGGGGAGTTTTTCCATCACTCTATAAAGAAGCGCTTGTGCGCCCCCTCCTCAAGAAGCCTTCCCTGGACCCAGCAGTACTTAACAACTATCGTCCAGTCTCCAACCTTCCCTTCATGGGAAAGGTTGTCGAGAAGGTGGTGGCACTCCAGCTCCAGCGGTCCTTGGAAGAAGCCGATTATCTAGGTCCCCAGCAGTCGGGCTTCAGGCCCGGTTACAGCACGGAAACCGCTTTGGTCGCGTTGATGGATGATCTCTGGCGGGCCCGGGACAGGGGTTTATCCTCTGTCCTGGTGCTCCTCGATCTCTCAGCGGCTTTCGATACCATCGACCATGGTATCCTTCTGCACCGGTTGGAGGGGTTGGGGGTGGGAGGCACTGTGCTTCAGTGGTTCTCCTCCTACCTCTCTGGCCGGTCGCAGTCGGTGTTAGTGGGGGGTCAGAGGTCGACTCCGAGGTCTCTCCCTTGTGGAGTACCCCAGGGGTCGGTCCTCTCCCCCTTGCTATTTAACATCTACATGAAACCGCTGGGTGAGATCATCCAAGGACATGGGGTGAGGTATCATCAATATGCCGATGATACCCAGCTTTACATCTCCACCCCATGCCCAGTCAACGAAGCGGTGGAAGTGATGTGCCGGTGCCTGGAGGCTGTTGGGGCCTGGATGGGTGTCAACAGACTCAAGCTCAACCCGGATAAGATGGAGTGGCTGTGGGTTTTGCCTCCCAAGGACAATCCCATCTGTCCGTCCATTACCCTGGGGTAATGGACCCCCTCAGAGAGGGTCCGCAACTTGGGCGTCCTCCTCGATCCACAGCTCACATTAGAGAACCACCTTTCAGCTGTGGCGAGGGGGGCGTTTGCCCAGGTTCGCCTGGTGCACCAGTTGCGGCCCTATCTGGACCGGGACTCATTACTCACAGTCACTCATGCCCTCATCACCTCGAGGTTCGACTACTGTAATGCTCTCTACATGGGGCTACCTTTGAAAAGTGTTCGGAAACTTCAGATCGTGCAGAATGCAGCTGCGATAGCAGTCATGGGCTTACCCAGGTATGCCCATGTTTCACCATCACTCCGCAGTCTGCATTGGCTGCCGATCAGTTTCCGGTCACAATTCAAAGTGTTGGTTATGACCTTTAAAGCCCTTCATGGCACTGGACCAGAATATCTCCGAGACCGCCTTCTGCCGCACGAATCCCAGCGACCGATTCGGTCCCACAGAGTGGGCCTCCTCCGGGTCCCGTCAACTAAACAATGCCGGTTGGCGGGCCCCAGGGGGAGAGCCTTCTCTGTGGCGGCACCGGCCCTCTGGAACCAACTCCCCCCGGAGATCAGAACTGCCCCTACTCTTCCTGCCTTCCGTAAACTCCTCAAAACCCACCTTTGCCGTCAGGCATGGGGAAACTAAACATCTCCCCCTGGGCACGTTGAAGTTATATATGGTATGCCTGTATGTGTGTATGTTAGTATAGGGGATTTTCTTAAACTTATAATATTTTAATTAATTGGATTGTATTGGATTGTTTTTCACTTGTTGTGAGCCGCCCCGAGTCTTCGGAGAGGGGCGGCATACAAATCCAAATAATAATAAATAATAATAATAATAATAATATAGTCTTTTCCAACCTAAGTCAATGGTGCTGTTTCCTGGGCAATGATTATCAATCTTAATCCAGTAGGGAAGGCTGTTGCATTAAATATAAATCAACTGTTACTAGTTCTTGAAATTCATTACAGTGACTGTAATAAATGGAAACTACATAGTGTTGATAAAAGCATAAAAGTGTGGAGGGCTTCCGGTTTGGCGGTGATCGCGGCGGGACATCCTTGGCAGGGCTCTGCCAGGCGATCCCTTCTACCCCCTCCGAAGGTCGCATTTGCGATCGGATCGGGCTCGGATGGCCCGATCCCAGAACAGGGGGCTCCCCTCTGCCCGAGGAGCCATCGCTGAGACTCCAGAGGCAGCGGTTCGCCCCGCAGCTTCGAAGACGGGAGAACCGATCCTTTTTGCCTGAGAGGACCGGCCAGCGCTTTCTCCCCTCACCCAGCAGGAAGCTGAGAAAAAGTTCTAAATTGAAAGTTCTACATTTAACTAACTGAAAAAGAATACATCCGATAAAGGACTCAAGGTAAAAAATTTCCTCTTTGTTTCAAGACCAAAATCTGAAGATTTGATCGTTCGCAAGCCTCAAGGGAAAGCTTTCTTTAACGAGGCGAAAGTGAAAGTTTTTTTTTCTGAGTCTCATCCGCAAATAACAGCCGAGACTAAATTCTCTCATTTTCATTGTTTCCATTTTGTATTTGAATTTTGGAATCTATAAAACATTTTTTTTACCCTATGCTTTAATAAAAGAACTTGAACTGGAAATGACTATTTAGAAGATTTCAATGCTTAAAAGAAATTAGTAAAGATGACTAAAATTTCTTTGTTATAGTCTGTCAAAACATTGTGTTCCGGGCTGACATCTTAACAGCGGAGGAATATAACTTTGTTGCCTTATTTTTTTTTTCTCATCCTGTTGTCTTTGCAACATAATAACATTATATAACAACTTGAAAATAAATGGGAAATAGAAGGAACTGATACCTTTCCTTTGGAATATTTACCTTTGGATTAACCTACTTGGATTACTTGCTGATTGCCTTTGAATTACTTTGGATTACTAGCTGATTGCCTTTTTTCCTTGGGATTATTTTTTCTTCTGAGAACCTTTTCACATCTGCCTGATCATATGAACTTCTGACTTCTAACCTGACTCCATCTTGGGATCTATTTTTTTTTGCCTTTGTCTTGAATTTGGAAAAGAACATAGACTCCATTTTAACTACAAGAAAATTATTAATTTGACTTTTTTTTTCTTTTCGTGAGACCTGCAATTGGGATTAAGTACAATTGTATTTTCTGACATTGGGATTCACACTCTTTATTCATCTAATATAATTTCCTAATTTATAAGAAGAACATAACTATACATACTGTGTTTTCTTTTTGATTAATTAACTCTTTTTTTGTTCTCCTTCTGATTTTCCTTCTTTTTATTCCTATTTCTAAAAGAAGTTTGAATTGAAGACTATGCATTGTTAGCAAACCTTGGTTTCCTGCTCTATTCTAATTATTTGAATTGAAATATTCCCCATTTCTTTTCTCTCTCTCCCTTTCTCTCCCTCTTCTTGCTGCCTTATTAAGTCTTTTTTCTCTTCCTTTTTTTTCTCTGTACTTTCTTAAAATCTCCCTTTTTAAAATAGTTATTATTCTTTCTTTGCTGTCATTTATTTTGTCTTTTTATTAGACCATTTATTTTTAACTTTTACTGGTTTTCTATTCCTAAAAGTTTTATATTTGTTTTCTGAGTTATTATATCTTTAAATTTTTAAATTTTTAAAATAATTAATAATAATATATATTGGATTTTGAATTTTGAATTTTCTTGATAATTGAATAGTTATAATTTAAGCGTAACCGCTAATAAAATAGATTGAATAGATTTGGAATTTATAGAAATTTTCTCCTTTTCACTATATATAAATTTAGATTGATTTAAATTAATTCAAATTTCAAACAGCGGATTCAAAATTGATAATGTCAACTTCTTCAACCGTTGTTAAAACAGTCAAAAAACAACCTACTGCAACAATCTCTTCTCCACAAGTGTCGCCGCGTCCCTCCCCGACGCACCAGGCGTCAGCTATGTCTTCCAAGGATAAAGAAAAAGACAAAACAATGCAGTCAAACTTTGCAACACTACAAGAAACTTTAAACAATATGCAGGACTTTATGTTTAAATCTCAAGAAAATGCTACTCAACAAAGAGAGGCTATAAAAGAGGATGCAACACAACAAAGAGAAGCTATAAAGGCAGACTTGACAGAATTCAAAAAGGAGATGGCCCAATTGAAAGTTGATATGGCCGAGGTGAAAGACCAGATAAAGGTGATTCAACAAACACTACAAGAAAGCGACGATCGCGTGAAAAAAGTTGAAGAGAAATCCGACAAAAATGCAAAAAGAATAGACTATCTTGAAGGGAGAGCTGATGCAAGACATAGAAGACATGATGAATCAATCATTCAGCTGGAGATGCAACGTGCTTCGTATGGACTACGATTTCAGAACATGAAAGAGGAAAAAGATGAAGATTTAAAAATGACTATGGCGGAAACTATTGGAGGAATACTCCAGGAGGATCCTGCTGCGCTAGTGAAAGAAATCGATGAAGTTTTCAGAACTTCGAATAGTTACATCCGTCGCCACAATCTCCCAAGAGAGATTCATATCAAATTTACCAGGAAAACTTTGCGTGATGACATACTCCACTGGGCAAGAAACTCCAAACTTCAACATCAAGGAGTGGAAATAAAAATATTAAAACAAGTTCCAAGAAGCGTCAGAGAGAGCAGAAGAGATTACCATTTTCTTACCAGAATTTTGATCAAAGAAAATATAACCTACCGTTGGTTAATTCCACAAGGCCTTTCTCTGACATGGCGCTCTACAAGATACAAGCTGGAAAACGTAGAACAAGCTAGGTACTTCTTCGAAAATAGTGGCATCAGCCATATGGACTTTTCAGATAATCAACAAGAGGCTCAACAACAATCAGCACAACAGCAACCAGTGGAAAAACTAGCAATCCAACAAGAAGAACTTTTGGGGGCCACTGCCCTGGCAATAGAGCAGGACCAAGGTGCTAGAAGAGTTCAACCCCAGCGAGAAACCAAAAAACCTACTAAATGACAACAACTAAAGACCTAAAGATCTTTTCGGTAAATGTCAATGGACTAAATGAACCAAGGAAAAGGAAACAAATCTTTTCCAAAATCAGAAGTCAAAATGCTCAAATTGCAATATTACAAGAAGTACATATCAAAAAAGATAACCAAAAATTATTGTTGAATCCTAAAATTGGAAAAATGTATGCTGCATTAGCAGATCAAAAAAAAAGAGGTGTGGTGATGTATGTAGAGAATTCTATAAATTCCAAACAAATATACAAAGACAATGATGGTAGAATACTAATTGTACAAGTTGATATTGAACCTAGACCTATAGTGGTTGTCTCTATTTATGCTCCCAATGAAGACCAAATGTCATTTTATAAAAATTTACACCAAATAATAATAGAGTTAGCTATTGAGAATGTATTAATAATAGGTGATTTTAATGCTATGAATAGGCAACTAGATCATTCAGGGGGGGGAGCAATAGTAAAAGGAAAAAAACAAAAAGAAATTTACTACCTAGTACTTTCCAAAAAATGAAAACAGAATTATTGTTAAATGATATATGGAGGGAAAGACACCCCCATAAAAGACAATTTACGTTTTATTCTAATCCCCACAAAATTTGGACAAGAATAGACATGGTATGGACATCAAAAATGGCCGCAGAACAAATAAGGGAAGTAGAGATAGATGTTAATACATGGGCCGACCACAACCCAATAGTGGTTTATATAAGAACGAATAATAAGCAGAATACTTGGTGGATGAATAGAAATATATTAAAAGATAAGAAATATAAGGATTGGATTGAAAAGGAATTAAAAATATTTTTTGAAATTAATAAAACCCCAGACACCACTCCACAGAATTTATGGGATACACTCAAAGCTTATATAAGAGGGTTAACAATATCCTATATAGCAAAATACAATAAGGAAAATAAACTAAAGTATGTACAATTAATAAATGAATTAAAACAACTGGAATTTGCATCGCAGCAACACACCAAGAATAGAGATTTTAAAACAGAAATAAATGTAACTAAACATAAAATTAGAATTATAGAACAAAATCAAATAACTGAAAAAATTAAAAGAGCAAAACAGCATTATTTTGAACATGCAAATAAACCGGGAAGATGGTTAGCATATAAACTTAGAAAGCAGAGTCAATCCAAATTGATAAAAAAATTAGAAGATAAGGATGGTACAATAAAATACGATACAGAAGGAAAGGCGGATATTGTCTATAATTTTTATAAAGATCTCTATGCCAAAGACAATGTTAGCGAAGATGAAGTTTTTAATTACTTACAGGCTTCAAAACTACCACAAATAACAGAAGACCAACAGACTATGTTGGATGGACCAATAACCATGGAAGAACTCCTAACTACAATTAAAAAACAGAAGAACAATAAGGCCACCGGCCCGGATGCTATACCGGCAGAATGGTATAAGATAGAAAACGAAATAGTAAGAAACCATATGTTAGAAACTTTTAATCTATGTAGACTTGAGGGTAAAATTCCGAAATCTTGGTCAGAATCGTTGACAACTTTAATACACAAACCCGGTACTGACCCAGTAAAAATCAAAAATTATAGACCCATATCGTTATTAAATGTAGATTATAAAATATTTATTGCCATTTATGCAGATAGGCTTAAAAGAATTATAAACGGAATAATACATCAAGACCAAAATGGATTCCTACCAGGGCGACAAATTAAAAACAACCTGAGAACGGTAATAAACACATTAGAATATTATGAACAACATTCAGATAAGACAGCATCTTTAATGTTTTTAGATGCTCAAAAGGCCTTTGACAACGTTAACTGGACATTTATAAAAATGCAATTAAACAAAATGAGGTTTGGCCCAAAATTTGTTAATTTAATAGATACTATATATTCAAAACAAACGACTAAGATAATATTAAATAATAACCAACTACAAACACTTGATATAAATAAGGGAGTTCGTCAGGGATGTCCTATATCACCATTGCTATTTATTATGACACTTGAAACTTTATTAATTAAAATAAGAGCGGATTCTGATATAAAAGGTTTAACAATAGGAGACGAAACTTACAAACTTCAAGCTTTTGCAGATGACTTAACGTTTATAATTGAAGAACCGATAACAACAGTACCTTCTTTATTACAAACTATCGAACAATTTGGAAATGTAGCAGGTTTAAAGATAAATAAAAGTAAAACTTCTTTCTTAACTAAAAATATGAATAAAATACAAGAAACTAAATTAGAAAACATTTCTGGAATAAAAACTGTAAAGAAAGTAAAATACTTAGGAATAAATTTAACAGCGAAAACAATAACATTAAAAAATGATAATTACATAAAATTATTAGCAGAAATTAAAAAAGATTTAGAAACGTGGAATAACCTGAAAATATCATTTTTAGGAAGAATTGCTACAATTAAGATGAATATTTTGCCTAAGGTTTTATTTCTCTTCCAGGTAATCCCAATAAATCCAGGAGGAAATTTTTTTAGAACCATGACAAATTTAGTTAAAAAATTTATATGGCAAGGGAAAAAAGCAAGGATAAAAATAAACTGCTTAGAAGACATTAAAGAAAGAGGAGGATTTGGTCTTCCAAATTGGAAATTATATTACCAGGCCGCCGCCTTAACATGGATTAAAGATTGGATAACTTTAGAGAATAAAAGAATATTAAATCTAGAAGGGCATGATCTCATGTTAGGTTGGCATGCATTTATATGGTATGATAAGGAAAAAAACCACTCATACTTTAAAAGACACACATTAAGGAAGTACTTATTAGAGGTTTGGAAAGATATAAAGAAAAATCATTTCTTAAATGTTCCAGAATGGATAGCCCCCCTAGAAGCAATAACACATCCAAAGTCCATAAAAGACACGAAAATATTTTATAGATATAAAGAACTATTAAACGACCAGATGAAGTTAAAACCTAGGAATAAACTACAAGAAGAAAGAATAATAATAGACTGGTGGCACTATGCCCAGATTCGATCCAGATACCAGAAGGATAAAATTCTTTACATTTTTAATAAAAGTAAGAACTCGCTAAGTAATTTAATTATTACCAACTCACCAAAAATGATAGGGAAAATATATAAATTTCTTATCGCTCACAAAAATATAGAGCTGACTTTAAAAGATACTATGATAAGATGGTGCAGAAATATAGGTAAGGAAATAGATATAGACACCTGGGAAAAAGTTTGGATCAATAACTGGAAAATGACTAAGTCAGTTTCATTAAAAGAAAACCAAATTAAAATGTTTTATAGATGGCACCTCCCACCAAACAGGATAGCAAAAATGTTTCCAAAAACATCCCCACTATGTTGGAAATGTAAGAAAGATATAGGAACTTATTACCATCAATGGTGGACATGTGGTAAAGCTAAAACTTATTGGAAGATGATTGAGAAGATATTAAAAGAAATATTAAAGCATGATATAGATAACACCCCGGAATTTTACTTATTAGGAATTACTAATCAGACTTATAAGAAAGAAACTCTTTATTTAATCATACATATATTAACTGCGGCTAGAATAATATATGCGCAAAACTGGAAGGGGGAGGAAATCCCCAAGAAAGAAGAAGTTATAGCCAAAATATTAGATTGCGCCGAAATGGATATGATGACAAGACGATTAAACGATCAAGAAGATACTAAATTTTATGAAACATGGAATAATGTATATAGATGGTTAGATAAGAAAAAATAAGAGATAGATTTGTTTTTAGAACTTTTTAACATTTAACAAATGTTTGATTATGTATTCTTTTTTCTATTTGAATGTATACTTTCAAAAGTAGCGGGGAAATACATCCCCATTCTATGTTTAATGTCTGTAAGTCTGTATGTCTATTTTATGAAAAATAATAAAAAAAAATAAAAAAAAAAGCATAAAAGTGTGAGTCATGTGCAACAAAGGAACTAAAATATATTTATTTCATTGCAAGAACAACTATTCTCCCTTTGCATAGACAATTCACTTCTTATAAATAACTTATTATACAAATATTATAGAGATATATTTCTGGCCATAATTTCCATTAAAATCTTCACAAAGGTTTATTGCACATACTTAATTGCAACAGTGAATTACTTTTCTAATATATTACAGGATACTTTAAAATGTTGAACTAATATTCCATGGCGTTCACAATCAATGAAAGTGTGAACCAACTTTGTACAGTAATGCAAACATTTCTTTTTTTCACTGCTGTAATATGTTCTGATTCCTATAGTTTCCTGTTATTCACTGTGTGGTGTACAAACAATAAAATATCCTTAATGGCACATTAGTGAATAGCTATGATGTAAAATGCACTGTAATCTTAAATACAATCCCAGAAGGACTACCATAATGGAATAATGTTACTTAAGAGTGAATACATATAAATTCTAGAATTTACGCAGAACTATATAACAAATAAATCTAATTTTTATTTCACATTATGTATCAGGAATCCTTGGAAGAAGATTTGAGGGATACTTTATTTTACTCTCACAGTGGTGGTATCTGATAGCTTGGCAACTACATTGGAAAATGTATCTAAAATATATTCTTTTTATATTGCTTTTGAAAGGAAATCCATCTCTGTTTCTGAGGAAACAGAAGAAGCAGCCTATGTAAGTTCAAGTAATGGTCAGGTGGAAAAGCACTTAAATAAGAAACTAAAAGCAGAAATGTTTAAAAGTTACATACATCCTATTCACCAATGTCTATTTGAAAAGCCTCTTATAGCTTCTAGATGGGATTCTTAGAATTCTGAATTTAAAAACGTAGATTAGTTGCTGAAATACTATCTGTTTCCCATGCCTTGTGGGATCATTACCTAGCATATGAAGACTTTAAGAGATTAGAGCTTAAATTGAATCCTAGCTGGGGATAGAATTGTTGTTAGCCAGTTCCTTTACTGAATTTAACTTTGAACACAATCACATTCCCTCTGAAGGACCAGTTCTATATATTTTGGAGTCTTTCTGGACTAACACCACTAATAGAGCAGCAGAAGGAGTCTGTCGGCAGATGATCTTCAACAGTTGCATCAGATACAGGTCTTTTTTAACTGGAGGAATTTAGTACCCTCGTCACCATATAATCTTGGAATGTCTTTGGAAATGACTCAGAACTGCAATTAATCCAAAATGCAGGGATATAACTGCTATCAGTAGAAAGGTTTAGTAATATATGAATTGATTACAGTGATCCCTCGAGTTTCGCGATCTCGATGTTCGCTAAACGCTATATCGCGAGTTTTCAACCCGGAAGTAAACTCCACCATCTACGCATGCGTGCCCTTCCACGCATGCGTAGATGGTGGAGTTTCCCCGCCGGGCAGAGGCTTCCCTGGGTCTTCCCCCTCTTGCCCCGGTAAGGCGCGAGCAACGGCGTGGGCGGGTGGGCAGCACACGCGCGGGAAACCCCCAGGCCGCTTCTCAGCTGAGAAGCGGCCCCAGCAACAGCGCGGGGGGCGGGCGGCACGCGCGCACGCCGAGGAAACCCCCGGGCCGCTTCTCAGCTGAGAAGCGGCCCCAGCAACAGCGCGGGGGGCGGGCGGCACGCGCGCACGCCGAGGAAACCCCCGGGCCGCTTCTCAGCTGAGAAGCGGCCCCAGCAACAGCGCGGGGGGCGGGCGGCACGCGCGCACGCCGAGGAAACCCCCGGGCCGCTTCTCAGCTGAGAAGCGGCCCCAGCAACAGCGCGGGGGGCGGGCGGCACGCGCGCACGCCGAGGAAACCCCCGGGCCGCTTCTCAGCTGAGAAGCGGCCCCAGCAACAGCGCGGGGGGGCGGGCGGCACGCGCGCACGCCGAGGAAACCCCCGGGCCGCTTCTCAGCTGAGAAGCGGCCCCAGCAACAGCGCGGGGGGCGGGCGGCACGCGCGCACGCCGAGGAAACCCCCGGGCCGCTTCTCAGCTGAGAAGCGGCCCCAGCAACAGCGCGGGGGGCGGGCGGCACGCGCGCACGCCGAGGAAACCCCCGGGCCGCTTCTCAGCTGAGAAGCGGCCCCAGCAACAGCGCGGGGGGCGGGCGGCGGGCGGCACGCGCGCGGACAAGCAGCAGCAGCGAGGCGGTGGGGAAACCCAATCTTCGGCTCCTCGCTGCTGCTGTGGAAATAAAAACACCATCTGCGCATGCGCAGATGGTGTTTTTACTTCCGCACCGCTACTTCGCGAAAATTCGATTATCGCAAGGGGTCCTGGAACGGAACCCTCGCGATAATAGAGGGATCACTGTACTTCATTAGTTGTGGATAGAATTCAGGTCCAATTTAAAAGAGGTGATTTAATCCTGGTGTTCCAGTGCTAACCAGATAAGATGCAGTATCTGAGTAACCTTGAGTGTTGAGTATTCTTACCCTATTATAAAATATCAAATTAACAAAATCCACAATATACAAAGAAAACCAATATAAAATGCTATACCGTTGGCATCTTCCACCCAAAAGACTAGCTAAAATGCACAAAAATCACAGTCCAATGTGTTAGAAATGTAAAAACACTCAAGGCACCTTCTTTCATCTATGGTGGTTATGTCCAGAGACAAGAAAATATTGGAAAAAATAAATAATTGGTTGTGTCAAATAACAAATACAAAAATAGAATATACGCCAGAGTTTTTTCTACTGGGTATTATGAGTGGTACCTATTCTAAAAATGTAAAATATTTAAGCTTGCATATTACAACAGCTGCAAGGATTGTATTTGCACAGAACTGGAAAAATCCACAAATACCTGAAGACAATGAGATCATCAAGAAAATATACGACTGTGCAGAGATGGACAGATTGACAATGGAACTTAATAATCGAAAAGAATTGGACTATTATGAAACCTGGACAAAATGGTACCAATGGACAAAAAAAAGAAAGTCAAAAGAAGCATTGAAATAAAATATCAAGAAATCTAAAAGTAATTAAAAGACAATGTCGATAGGAATGTATATATGATGTAGATTCATCTGTAAATAGGATTATATACTCTTTTAAAAAAATGGAAAAATTTAATAAATATATATTTAAAAAATAATAAAATAAAGAGGGTTTTTTTCAATGACAGGACCATCTTTAAAAAATGTTTCTAAATGACAGAAAGACTTGGCCCATGCAAATTGAGAATATGGAGTATGCTACTAAAAAGAAGAGGGATAGCCTCAGAAAAGGCACCCCTTAGAAATTCTAAGAGATGAAATGTTTTTGTGAATGGAAGCTAGAATGTGCCCACCCTAGTAGATGTAATAAGATGGGCAGACACAATTGGAGTAGTATTGAGGCACCAGCTGAAGTCTGTGGACTTCCCATCTTTGTACTCTTTCAGTTAATGTTAGTAAGCTAATTTTTCCATCAGCTTTTGGCACAAATGTCTGACAGCCTCAAAAAGATTATGTTATGTATCCATTAACTTATGCTTTTTTTTGGAGAATACGTGTATTAAATTTTTGGATTTAATTTATTTAATAGCAATGCCTACTGGCTGTGGAGGAGAGCAGTAACTGGAAGGAAAGTAAAATTGAGAAGTGGGGAAGAGAGAGAGAGAGAGAGAGAGAGAGAGAGAGAAAATTTCACCTCAGTACACATTTTTCCTGCAGATGGTCATTATCACATATAGATGAAAAGAAATAGTGCTCGTCCTATTTTGTCATCGTCAGATTTAGCTTCAGTTGAAACATAGACAATTGGACTAATATGAATAAATTATACTAGAAGACACATTGAAAATGATAGGCAATCCTGTTCCTTGTTTAACAATACTGTATTTGAAAATGTACTACTTAAGGATTAGCAAAGAGTTAATGAATTTTCATGACATATCAGGTACATGAGAATAATTTCTTCTTAATTTATTTTTAAATACCATAAGGTAAAACTTATGAAGTATAATAATTACTGTAATCGCTTTAGAATTAAATTTAGGTCATCACAGGACAAAGATTTTAAGAAGAGAAACTATACTCTTCCTTTTTATGTGTAGCATGGCAAACAAATGGACTGTATATCATTCTAATTTACAGTATTCACTGCCATGAATCATAAAAGATGATGGACATGTCATCATCTTTTGGGTCACCTAAACCGATTTTAGGTTGAACATAATCTGCAAGTGACAGTGTTTAGGAGAAGAAAGGCTTTTAAAGTAATATAAGAAATACATATATAGCTGAGCTTCATAATGATTAGGAAAATATCAGTAGAAGTGTATACACAAATGAATGCAATCTCAGAAGTGCTGTATATTATCAAATATAACAAACAGAATGGTTACTTGCTTGGACAATGGAAAGGAGACATGGAAATGAAATTTAATAAAGTCAACACTTGTACCAAACTCTAAGGTTTATTGCTCAGCATCAGGGCCGCCGATAGACAGGTTCTACTGGTAGTGCTGTACCGGGCCCGGGCAAATTGGGGCCCGCAGTCAGCGGCTCCTTGCACATGCCCAGTCTGTACCCTTCCTCTTTTGCCGGCTGCCTGCCTTTACCCCACTCACCGGCTTCCATCGCTCCCACTGAAATCCCTGCCGCCGCCAGTGGCAACTTCGCCTAGCAGAACCGCTCTCCGAAGTTGACACATTTGGGGCAGGGCCCCCTAATTGGCTGGCGCTTCCATCGCTCCAACTTGCCAAGCTCCGCCTTCCTCTGCCTTGATAGACAACCCCGCCCCCTCTTCTCGGCTTTCTCCTGCCCCTCCCCCTCCCACCCCCTCCACCGCCGCCGCTTGGAGTACACGTGGGCGCTATTGCTGCTGGGCGCCTTTTTTGGGGCCATGTGCGCTACGCCCGGACGTTCGACCCATGGCCGTCCGGGAAGGGAGAACTTCTGGCAACAGGTGGGTTGAGGTAATGCCGTCAATCAGAGCTTCCCTTCGGTAAAAGAAAAGGAGACTCCCTGGGAAGGAGCAGAAATTGCGCGGGAAAGCCGCCCGGGACTCAGCCGCCTTTCAAAACAAAACAAAACAAACGCCGACGAGGACTTCGCCGAAAAGGACCGCGGCGCTTCATGAGGCTCCTGAACGCTCCCACTGACTCCCCTACCGCGGCGGCTCTTTCGCTTGAGAACTCCGCGCTGCATCCCAGCCTTTTATATATCCCTCGCCGGCCCACTCAGGAGCATGCTCAGATGACACGCAATTGCCATTTAAAGGCGGTGAGACGGCTTTCCTTCCGCCTGAGGTCTCCACGACTCTTTCTCACTTTTAAAAAAAAGGCAATAACAACAACAAAGTAACGGGAACAACCCCCGTGACCGCCCAGCGGGGAGCGCGTGCGCGCACACACATACACCCACCCACAGAGAGACAGAGAGAAAGAGAGGGACAGAGAGAAAGAAAGAGAGGGACAGAGAGAAAGAAAGAGGGACAGAGAGAAAGAAAGAGGGACAGAGAGAAAGAAAGAGAGGGACAGAGAGAAAGAAAGAGAGGGACAGAGAGAAAGAAAGAGGGACAGAGAGAAAGAAATAGGGAGAGAGAGAAAGAGAGGGACAGAGAGAAAGAAAGAGAGGGGGAGAGAGAAAGAAAGAGAGGGACAGAGAGAAAGAAAGGGACAGAGAGAAAGAAAGGGACAGAGAGAAAGAAAGAGAGGGACAGAGAGAAAGAAAGAAAGAAAGAAAGAGAGGGACAGAGAGAAAGAGGGACAGAGAGAAAGAAAGAGAGGGATAGAGAGAAAGAAAGAGAAGAACAGAGAGAAAGAAAGAGAGGGACAGAGAAAGGGAGAGAGAGAAAGAAAGAGAAAGAAAGGTAGAGAGAAAGAGGGAGAGAGAGAAAGAGAGTGAGTGAGAGAAAGAGAAGAGAGAGAGAAAGAAAGAGAGAGGGGGAAGAGAAAGGGAAAGATAGAGAGGGAGAGAGAAAGGAAGAAGAGAGATAGAAAGGGAGAGAGAGAGAGAAAGGAGGAGACAGAGAGAGGGAGAGAGAAAGAGGGAGAGATACAAAGAGAGTGAGTGAGAGAAAGAGAGAAGAGAGAGAAAGAAAGAGAGAAAGAAAGAAAGAAAGAGAAAGAGAGGACAGAGAAAGAGAGAGAGAGAATTAGAAAGACAGAAGGACAGAGAGAAAGGGAGAGAGAGAGAAAGAGGAAGAATAAATATTAAATATTGTATTTCTTCCCATTTTGTTTTTTACTTTAAATAAGGTATGTGCAGTGTGCATAGGGATTTGTTCACACGTTTTTTTAATAGTCCGACCCTCCAACAGTCTGAGGGACAGTGAACTGGCCCCCCGTGTAAAAAGTTTGGGGACCCCTGATCTACACTGTTCAAAAAAATAAAGAAAACACTTAAACAACACAATATAACTCCAAGTAAATCAAACTTCTGTGAAATCAAACTGTCCACTTAGGAAGCAACGCTGATTGACAACTTGGAGTTTATATTGTGTTGTTTAAGTGTTCCCTTCACTTTTTTTTGAGCAGTGTACTTTGAAATTAACTTGGATACCACGGGCTCGTTCAGACCTGCGTTCACCGATGGGCGTAAAAACTAGATCGAAAAGGATATTGAGATGTGAAGCAATATGAAATTGTATTTGGTTTTTTTTTAACAGCTCCTATTTTAATACCACTGATAACTACACAACCCCCTGGATAATTAGAATAGAATAACAGTGGGAAGGCACCTTGGAGGTCTTCTAGTCCAACCCCCTGCTTAGACAGGAATCCTACACTACTTCAGACAGATGATTTTTTTTTAAAAAAAAGTAGTTATTATGTAAACATTAAAAAAATAAGATAGTACATAATCTATCATTTTACAATATACTTATTTGTTTGTTTAAATTTTGTATTTGCATTTTATAAGACAAGCAACAAAACAACACAACATAACAAACACCACCCCCGTCCCTTTTGAACTGTTATCCTCACAGTTCCTTCTTTATATAGTTATACGGCCTGTAACATCAGAGGTTATTATATGATTATTCTATAGTTCCAGTAAAACTAAGGTCAAGTTGTTGCTATCATAATCTTATGAATAAAGTTAATTCTGGGAACATCGGGTTTTATTTACAGCTATTTTCAGATGATTATCTAACATCTTCTTAAAAACTTTAAAAAAGTAGTTTTAAAATGGCGCGGGGGGGGGGGACAGACACTTAGGCTGTATGGGGCCCCAAAATTCCTGATGGCGGCCCTGCTCAGCATATAACCTTGAGCATATGTGAGAAGAACTTTGATTACTGATTCAGGACATGGTTTGTATCTATAAACTTCCTGATTAAAGTTCCAGTTAAAGGCCATAAAACTCCTTATGTAATTTGTTATTGTTATTTGACATGCACTTTATTAGCATTTATTAGCATACAAACAAACAAATAAATAAACAAGTAAATAAAATGAGTTTTGTGGAAATATAGAAATCAGATTAGAAGAATTAATTCACCTTTAAAACCTTTGTTGTATTATGTATTGATAAGTTTAACTGAAAGAATTAAGTAAGTGCAGTGTAAAACAATTATGAGATTATGCAGGACAAATGCTAAGAAAAATGGTAGCAACAACATTATTACTGAAAAATGATAGCAACAACTTATTACTGAACATTTACAGTATTTAATAAATATGCCTTAATTTTTTTGTGTAACTAACAACTTTTTGAATATGCTACAATTCAAGGAACTGAAGGTTCCAGAAAATTCTACTTCTTCTATAGACCCCCATTCTGATTGCAGGACATTCTGCAGCATCCTCTATTCATACAATTAATTTCCAGAAAACTGCCAGATCAATGGTTTTCTCTGGAACATTCTGTTTTTTGGAATGGTATACAAGACCATATGTGGTACTGTAATTTTAAATTCTGCATTTCTGTAATAAATGGACCTACTAGCCTGAGTGTAAAAGGGAAATATACTAATAGGTATGTGCATGTTTATCTTATTTATTTTATTTGTCATAGAAATATAGTATTGTATTGTAGTATGTTTAACATAATATAAGTATAAAGCAGAGATAGAAAAGATAAAAAGACATTAGGACAGGAACGATAGGCACAAAGGTGCACTTATGTATATCATTCTAATTTACAGTATTCACTGCCATGAATCATAAAAGATGATGGACATGAAAGTCCTCATGGGTCACCTAAACCAATTTTAGGTTGAACATAATCTGCAAGTGATACAGACCTCTTAGAAAAGGGGAGAGGTCTATTGTAGATAATATAAGGTTGAAGATTTTGGGATTGGTGGAAGAAACAACAAAGTCTGATAGTGAATTCCAGGCATTGACCACTCAACTGCTGAAATAATATTTTCTGCAGTCTAGTTTGTGTGTGTGTGCCTTTTATCTCTGTGCATAGTTGCTTTAAAAACTCTAAACTTGCATATGTGACCAATCTGCTTTAGGGAGAAAATTAGACTGCTGACCTATTCTGTTTCTAAGGGTAGTCAGTCAAAATATTTCAAGGTACAATTTTGTAGTAAAATGTTAATTTCCTGTTTCACAGAACTACTTGCCTAGACTGAGTGCTATGGATCAATTTTCATGAGGGCTGATTACTTAACCCAACCAACAAACCTCAAGTTGGTTATTGGCATTCTAGCAGATCAATAAGTCAGGCACTTCATGAAAATAGATTATGTGGCAGGCCTGTGCAATGAAAACAGTCATTCAATGAAGAAGCCTCTTTAAGGTCTGGTGCAGCCTTGAGTAAAGTTGATTCAAATTAAAATCTTACCTTTTTAATCCAATCTTAGCTTGCAGAGTAGGGAGAATAATCTTGCCCAGTGGGAAACTAAAATATGTAATGCAACAACTTTCAAAATTTAGAAAATATTTGCTCTATGAACTTTCAAGAGATTTTGCTTCTTTCTCATGCACCAAGATATTTAATAATTTTTCAAAGATCCATTTTTAAAGTTCAGCTTAATTTAGAAATTCATTCTTAGCTTACATATGAGTATAGATACAGTGCACTATTTTCATAACATTCCAATTATGATAAGTGTCTGATAAGAATAGAAATCTATAGCAATATGCCCTCAGTTGGTAATTCTTCTGACTTTAGATGGAGTAATATTGTATTTATTTTTTATTTATTTATTTTGTCCAATACACAATGAGGGTTTTAGTGGGTATATATCTATATGCACATAGTAAAATACATGATGAAGGTTATAGAGGAGATAGTCATAGTAAAATATATCTAAGAAATAATAGAAAAGAAGGTATAGTAATAGAACATATCAATGAAAGAATAGAAGAAGAGGTATAGGAATAGAAGAAAGGTATAGTAGATATAGGAGAGATATAGGAGAGCAGGGGATGGAAGGCACTCTAGTGCACTTGTACTCGCCCCTTACTGACCTCTTAGGAATCTGGATAGGTCAACCGTAGATAATCTAAGGGTAAAATGTTGGGGGTTTGGGGATGACACTATGGAGTCTGGTATTGAATATTGAGAGCCATTTTAGGAGTGGTAATTAAGGCACCAGCTAAAATGTAGGATATTATGAGTTCTAGTCTTGCCTTACACAACAAAATCAGAAGAGTGACAATATCAAACCACTTCCATAAATCTACCAAGAAAAGTGTATGGACTAGCTTTTAAGAATCAACACTGACTTGAAGACAACACAGAGACACAGTGATATTAGATATTACTAACTCTTCTAGTTTGATTCTGTGCTATTTATTGGATCATTTTATTGGCATA
Organism: Erythrolamprus reginae; assembly: GCF_031021105.1. Classification (NCBI taxonomy): domain Eukaryota; kingdom Metazoa; phylum Chordata; class Lepidosauria; order Squamata; family Dipsadidae; genus Erythrolamprus; species Erythrolamprus reginae. The sequence continues at coordinate 42,351,748 of NC_091953.1, forward strand.
ATTTGATAGACAAACATTAACTTGAAAGTGACAGCAGTCGCTGAGCATTAGCCTTCCAAACCTCTACCTCATATATCCCAGCGGCCGGTCAGGTTCCACAGAGTTGGACTTCTCTAGGTCCTGTCAACCAGACAATGTCATCTGGCAGAGCCTAAGGGATGAGCCTTCTCTGTGGCAGCTCCGGCCCTATGAACGAGCTCCCCCAGAGATCCACACTGTCCCCACACTTCCTGTCTAACGTTTTAAATCTTTGCCCACAGGCCTGGGGCCATTGAAATGTTTATTCCTTACCCCACCCAATGAATGAATGTCTGATGCATGATGTCTGAATTTGTTTGATTGGTGTTTTAACTCTGGGGATTTTTAGCTGTAATTTTATATAGATTTCTATCATGTGTATATTATTTGTTGTAAGCCCACATTGTAAGGATGTAAGCATTTAGAACTTCAGGGAAAGGGCGGCATAGAAATCCAATCCAGTCCAGTCCAATCCGATCTGATCCAACCCAACCCAACCCAACCCAACCCAATCCAACCCAATCCATCCATCCATCCATCCATCCATCCATCCATCCATCCATCAATCAATCAATCAATCATAAACTCCCTAAATACTGTGGTAAAGAGATTAAGATGTTTAACTAGGCCTGGGAACATCCAAATTCAAGTGCATTATCAGCCATTTAAGTTCATTAGTGACTTTGGACTAGTCAATCTCTTCCAAACCCATTCCATAAGATTAGTATTATGGGGATTCAATTTGGAGAAGGGACTGTTACATATGGTATATTATCTTAGCACATGAGTAAGGCAGAATATTAAGTCTAATAAATAGGACCAACAACAATTACATTATTAGTCAAATAATCTATGTTGGCATTAAGGGAGAAAAAGAAAAAAACATTTCTATGATCTTCTTTAATTTTTATAGGTGCAGTGGAAATGCAGGCAGGAGGACACATCACAAAATATGAAGTTGCAAGCGGGAAGAGACATATCCCAAAATATATAGCAATGGTTGGTTTATGATTTTTTCCCCCTATAAGCATTATGGCAAGAGATTGGCAAGCCACTGGTGAAATATTGTTAGGGGCACATGATTGCAGAAGAAAAGAAAGAAAGAAAAAGACCTTTGAGATCTTTGATCCAAAGCATAGTTTCCTCTAAGCTGAGCAGGGAGCAATTGCTCACTTAAAAATCATCATCAACTCAGAGTTTTCCAAACCTGCCCAGAACCCGAGAGGGAAAGAGTGAGAGGGAAGGAGAGAGAGAGGAAGAGAGAGAAACAGATAGAAAAAAGAGAGGAAGGAAAAGAGAAAGAAAAAGAATAGGAGTAAGGAAGAGAGAAAGAAAATCAAAATCTAGTTTGAAACTAGCTCAACTATTTAAGGGGCATTTTGATATTGATAGAGTTGCCCTGTTATGAGCTCACTGTTATAGACACACAGTACAGTATTTTATTTTGAAATTCTCTGAGGCAAAACAGGGTGGGTTTTTTATTTGTTTGTTTATTTATTTGTTTATTTATTTATTATTTCTGTGCCGCCCAGTCCTGAAGGGACTGCTGCTCAGACACTATACTTTTCTGCCCCCCCCCAAAAAAAAATTAGAGGGAACACTGATCCAAAGGGAGAAAAAAATAACTAAACTGAATATATAGAAAGAATAAGAATAACATTTAGTCTTGCTATTTCTACATTAAACACAGAAATTGAAATACTGTCCTTCCTTTTTCTTGGCTGTACATTTTAGGTAATTAACTGTCCAGGCTTAAGAAATTATAGCATTGATGGAAATAGGTTTAAATAAACTATGCAAACGAACTAAGTATCCTCTTTCTGTTTTCGTATGTCTCTACACTATCCTTGAAAGCTATTTCCTCCCATTATTATTACCTGTGAATATTTCCATTTCAATGGTGGTATATGATAAATTGCTATCAAATTTTCCTTCCTTCCTTATGTCCTCTTTCCTACTATCCTTCTGTCCTATTATAAACTTTAATAATTTTGTCACATTTCCAATATATAATAAAAATGCAAGCAAATGAAACCTAAATGCAAAACTGAAAGGCAGAAAGCCTTAAAAACAGCACACTGTTGTTAAATAGAGAATCAAACAAATTATCCCTCCCAAAGCAGGTTGGCTTGGTCAAAAATTATAGTGTTTTATAGTACTAACACTTATTCAAGTTTTGGGATCGACTCAACACATTATTTATTGTTAGTTTATTATTTTATTATAGTTGGCTGAAGAGGTCTCCTTTTGTAGACAGAAGTTAAAGAAATCCTAAATCTTGTTTCTTCAACCTTTCTCTATATGGGTGGGCTCTTTTATTCATAATAATCTCCCATAATAATTCAGTTTCTAGTTACTGCTTGTTGAGGCTGTCTGTTGTTGGCTGAACTAGTGATATGTTTTCAGGTATACCATTTATGTTGGAAAAGCAAATCCTTTAAGGGTACATTCTTACAATCCTTAATAAATTAAATGGAAATGGTATGGCTAGGTTTTCTCAGACAATCCCACAAAGGTGCTTGCCATTTTTACCTCATTTATTTTAATCAAAGTTTGAGGTTTGAGCTTTTTTTTGTGATTTAATGTCATGGAACAAAAATACCATTTGTATTGGCATTAATAAAGTTTTAAATAAATGTATTTATTTATATTTCACATTTCTAGACTGTCCCTCTCCCTTCCTTACATAGTAGTACAGCTTCAAATGAAACTATCTGACAATAATACACACACATACACACACACAAAGAAAACCCCCAAGCAAGCAAGCAAGCAAGCAAGCAAGCAAGCAAGCAAGCAAGCAAGCAAGCAAGCAAGCAAGCAAGCAAGCAAGCAAGCAAGCAAGCAAGCAAGCAAGCAAGCAAGCAAGCAAGCAAGCAAGCAAGCAAGCAAGCAAGCAAGCAAGCAAGCAAATAAACAAACAAACAAACACAATACTGTTTTACAAATTTTCAATTCTTTTTAGTTGCAGAAATTAAATGTGCATTTCTTAATGAATTTCACACGCTGAATCAAATATAATAATGAAATTTGTTAGTTGACTCTAGTTTTCATGCAATGGACATTTTACATTGTCTAACTACAGAGTCAGGTAATGCATTCCAGGCATTGATCACTCTATTACTGAAGTCGTATTTTCTGCAATCTACTTTGGAGTGGTTTACATTAAGTTTGAATGTGTTGTTGTGGCTGAAGGTGAAGTAGTCACTAACAGCAAGGACATTTTGGTATGTGATTTTATGAACTACTGTTAGATCAGATAACAGGAAATGAAGAATGTTGGTCCTAAAACACTGCCTTGTGGGACACCACTGATGACTGGAGCAGGATTAGCTATGACATTACCTATTTTGACTACTTATTGTCTATTAGACAGGAACCCTGTTATCCAATCATGTAGTGGTCCGTAAATGCTGTAGAGAGGGGCGGCATACAAATCCAATAAATAAATAAATAATAATAATAATAATAATAATAATAATAGATATAGATATACATAGAACTGATACACAATTCTTTTCAGAACAATGTTCTATTGATCTTGAATAAATAGACTTCGTCTAGATCTGAGAAAGCTGTTCTTTTGTTGTTCACTCCTACTTAAAACTTAAAATTTTAATTGGTGTTTATGCTGAGAGAGGAGTGGGGTAGAAACTATGATTGATTAGTAGCCATGGTAGAGCCAAGGAGCTGTCATGGCACAATGGTTAGAATGTAGTATTGCAACTAACTCTGCCCACTGCCAGGAATTTAAGCCTGACTGGTTCTAAGTTGACCCAAGCTTCCATCCTTCTGAGATTGGTAAAATCTCAGAAGATTGTTGAAGGTAATGTGCTGATCCTGTAAACTGCTTAGAGGGGGCTGTAAAGCACTATGAAATGATATACAAGTCTAAGCATTATGGTTATTACTAAGTGCTATCAATGAAAAAGGATCCTTCTGCAGCCACAATCTTTACAACACTATTGAGGGTAACATAAATATAAAACAGGATTTTTACAATACAAATGAGTAAGGGATTTCATAAGATCATAAATAACTGCATTTAAATAACTCTTTCCCCTTATTAAATCGTATGTCAAGCTTTTTCTTTTATTGTCCTGATCTCTTTTTCTCTCACACTCACATTCTCATAGTCGCTTGTAAATCTTTAAAATATAGGTGTGACCCTTATTAATACATTCCCATATGTGTCTGACACCTTTGCTTAACAGTCACAGACTTCCTTGTGCTTAGCCCCTCCAAGGAAGTGTGGATTTATTCTCTTATGAGATTGTACAAAAAAGCTGCAAACTGAAGTGTAAATAACATTCATCACACCAAAGTCAGCAAGAATTTGGTTGTTGCAGCTACTGATATTGCTACTTTTAAGGTAGTTTGGTATTTTGGAGAAAATGAGGTTCATAAAATAATAACTGAGTTGATGATAAAATTAACGACAGGTAGGAAGGAAGGAAGGAAGGAAGGCAAGAAGGAAGGAAGGAAGGAAGGCAAGAAGGAAGGCAGGAAGGCAGGAAGGCAGGAAGGCAGGAAGGCAGGAAGGAAGGAAGACAGGAAGGCAGGAAGGAAGGAAGGAAGAAGGAAGAAGGAAGGAAGGCTTATTGAATATCCAGATGTATCCAGCAAAATTGTGGATATAATTTTAATCTTTTTTAAAAAGCCACCTGTGCATTCAATTTATCATTATTTTTTTATCACAATTTGGTATTCTTATGAGAAAAATAGATGCCTATCACATAGAATATCAAAAATCTACTGAGAAATACAAATAGTAAAACAGCCAAGGAAGTGGGTTCGGGTGGGTCTTCCAGGAGTTGCTCTCATATTTTCACTTAATTTTCTGCATGATCAACATCATATTTATTTTAATGTTTATCACTTTCTGTAGCGCAAAATGTAAATATGGTACTGTGGAAAACCAGAAAGAGTGCTTTGGGGAAGTGCTTGTAGCAAGATAAAAAGCCACATACTACAACTGACTAAACACCATTTCTGAACTTCAACCAATTTTAATTTTGTCAGCAGCACTTGATTCAGCTTGGTTGATGTTGATGTGATACAGGAAATATGTAATAAAGATTGCCTATGGGTCTTTAAAAAGATTTTAGGAAAATGGTGAGAATGCGGGCATTTAGAATGCAATAACTCATAATTTCCTGGTTAAAATACTTTGCTTTAAGCTACATTTTCTCTTGCTATGATATATAAACTGGCACCCATGGAAAAATCCTTGCAATTTCAATTCAATTCGGGTAAACTAAGATGTTTGAAAATATGTGTTGAAAATAAATGGGGACTTATCCTAAGGAATGCTTTCCCAGCATATTTATAAATTATTTAGAATCAGCCATGACTGGTGGAATAGCAATTTGTTGTGACACTAAGTTGATCATATGGTAAAAACAATGTTTTTGAACTTTAAAATAATTTCTAAATACTATGACAATATGCATCAAAATTGCAGCTTTCACTAGCAACAAATTTAAAAAGATACATGTTTGTGGCAAAAATTCTAACTAATCATAAAAATGGGATCATAGTAAGCAAGATTAACAAGAGATGTTAGCATCACAATAAAAAGTTCTATGAGGGTATCAGTAAAGGAATAATAATTATAAACAATCCCAAAGATGCTTTTTCAAAAGACAACTGGACTTTCTAGTTTTTCTTTGAAGTTACAGTAATACCTTGTCTTACGAACTTAATTGGTTTCGGGAGGAGGTTCATAAGGTGAAAAGTTTGTCAGATGAAACAATGTTTCCCATAGGAAACAATGAAAAACTGATTAATGTGTGAAACCCCCCCCCCCCCACAAAAACAGATGCTCCGATGGCCACCGCTGCCTGGCTGTCACCTTCAGAAACAGCCGGGCGCTTCTCGGCGTTCTCCCGAACACTGAACCTGAAAAGTTTGGCAAAAGTTTGGGTTCAGGTTCAATAGGCTGCTGAGAAGCACCGCCGCCCGCCTGTCACCTTCCGAAACAGCTGGTGGGGCTTCTCAGCATTCTCCCGAACACTGAACCCGGACGTTCGGCAAAAGTTAGGGTTCGGGAGACCGCCGAGAAGTGGCGGCGCCGGGCTGTCACCTTCCCAGAAGAGCTGTGGAGCAGTTGGCTGGTCGGGAGGCTCAAAAGGATGTGGGGAATCCCAATAGGGAATTCCAGGGGAGGAGCTTTGACATCATGGAGACGTCCTTCCTAGAGTCCCTGTTTCCACTGGCCAAAGCTCCGCCCCTGGAATTCCCTATTGGGATTCTCCACCTCCGTTTGAGCCTCCCGACCGGCCGAC